>NC_068322.1:9154651-9754651 GCF_025860055.1 Xyrauchen texanus
TGATGAACAGATTTTGTGGGGTCTGCTTGCTTATGCCCACTTGACCATGGTTGGCAGGGTTCGAGGTAGGGGCTGCTTGTGTGTGTGTGCGCCCGTTTTCATTTGACCACACTACAGCAGCAGGGGTACGAGTGGGAAAACAGGAAAGGGTTTTATGATCATAGCCATAGCTACCACTGCAGTCAAAAACACACAGATAGAGGAAACATGGACAAATGGTCACAAAGAGCAGAAGCACATTGCTAGCTGAGAAAGCCCAATCAAGCAAATCCAGTCTAAGAGAGAGTGCGTTCGCGCATGGTAGCACACCATTGTGATATAAATGGCAACCAACCGAGCCATTTGTGCTTACTACATTTGATATCTAATAAACAAGAACAAATGAGACTGTCCTTCACACTCAGGGAAAGAAATGCACCACACAAACGCCCCAATGACAACTGGCTTGAATGCATCACAGAAGCGCGCTAGGAACTGTGTGAAAAAGTTGATCTGCAAGGGAAAGGATATCAGTTATGTACTGTAGGGCTCTTGTTGGATTTTCCATATCTTGAAGTTGGCAAATTAGGCAAGATTTACCATTACATAGTTCCTTCCTTGAGTTTGAGACTGAGTGGTTTGAGTGACAAAGCTGATGACCAATGATGTTGCCTGTGTCAATCCTATTGGCCAAAAAACTCTAGGGGAAGGGCGTGACCCTTGGCCGAGAAACTATCAAATGCCAAAGTAATTTCCCATGCTGCCAAATTTCACTGGTTTGCAGGTCTGTATTTTGAGCACACAGCTAAAGTAACACAGACAACATTGCTGACCAACATAACCTGGTTTGTGACGTTGAAATTAAAGTGCTATGGCAAGCTTAAAATATATGCATGGATTCAAAGCAGTACAAACATAAAAAGAGATCTCTAAATAAGAAACATTTCCCCCCACCTCTATACACACTCTACATTACTATTCATTTCAATGACACAGACCTATTCATAAATGATCATTTAATTGACTGCAAGATGAATCTGTAGATCAATAAACTTCTTAAAATGTCTTTACGCCATCACTTTTAAAGAAGGCGAATACAGTGGCCAAATCATTCAGCAGCACTGTGTCCATAGCAACGGCAGAACCATCTAGCCTTTTAAATGAAATGTCGTATTTTAATTTTATGTCACTTTAGGCAGCGATTGCTGGAAAATACAGTAAGTGTGTGTCTCACGGAAACCTGTTGAAGAACATGTCTCGGTCATATTTCACCCCAAAATCACTAGAGAGATATAAAAAAGTATAATTTGAATAAAATTACACTTTGAATAAAATTTACTTTAAAGTATAAGAATTAAACATTTTGTATTATGATTTTGAAGCGCATTAATGCATAATGCAAAAAATCTCATTAATATAATTATAATTCTCATTATGGTACTCTGAAGTATTATTTAAATGTTATAGTATTTATACATGATGGTATTATTGCTGTACTCCAGTTATTTATGCTGATTTAAATTAATAGAAAAAAAGGACCATTTAAAAAAATAACAATATAACAGCAATTTTACAATAATACAAAAAAAAGCACAAATACTTCATTACAGTGATGAGAATAAAATGAAAATCAGAATAACAAGAATTATAAGAAAAACACAGAATTTTGAGAATTTGTGGGGAAAAGTGCTTTATCATGAATATAATGTTACAATGCAAAAATTCTTATTAGTCCTAAAAAGTTCCTTAATAGGATATATATATATATATATATATATTTATTTGGGGGTGGGGGGTGTGAAATAAGAGTGCATGTAATCTCTGTGCTGACTTATCAAAAACACATTTGCTACAGTAAGTGGGTGAGCATCTGCAATCACATATATGGGGCATCTGGGCTCGCTAGACCCTGTCTGGGCACAGGGCCAAACGTCCCTCTCAGACTGGATGAAGTGAGCCTGCCGTGATGTCAGCCGCTCTGGGTCTTCTTTCACCTGGGACCCCCATCTCATTTTCTCTTGCTTTTTCATCTCCTGTCCCTCTCCCTATCTCTCCGTTACCTCACTGAAAATAATAATGCTTCTTTCGGAGTCCCTGCGGGATTGTGCTTGCGAGAGTGGTCAAAGCGGGCTCCTTGTGCAAAACATTCAGCCTCTCTCTCCTTAGTAAACTGTCAAGAATTTAAAAAATGAAGACAGGCTGAGGCAATTACTCATTTACAGTCTGTATAGACATTACTGAAAGATGCCTTCCCTCAGCTGTGGAGCAGCAAATGTGTTTCCAATTAAAACTGTTCTGTTTACATTTTCTGCATTTTCTATTGTGTAATTGTATAATTTACAGCAGTGCTGTTGCATTTCCTCTGGGGCGAAAAATATGGTCATGACGCTTGAACATGTCACATGGTGGTTGCCAAGCATATTCCTGTCACAACACATTCTTAAAACTCGATCAACAAGGCAGTGGAAGCGGGATGGAATGATCCACAATTTGGCCATATGCGATAAGGTATAAATAAATGGTTTTTGACTGTGAAATAACCAGTCGGATAATGCTGAACATGATCCGGTTATGGAGGTCCACTGAGGGCTACTGCACCAGCACCCTAACAAGCTGTACATATGGCAATATATAACTTTTTCAACAACACAGAGCCACATGGAAGGCATGCAAGTAGAGCTGATCTGGTCTTTGAAACAAACACCAACTTCTCTAAATCTATTTAGTTGCACAAGAGAGTTCAGCGTTATGAATAATTGCAATAATGTCCTTGCAGTTTCCATCCGCCTCCATCCCCAGATTCACTCATGATACATGCTGTTGTCCAAACGAAGGCATGCTCATGGCTTAGATGTTTTCGGAGCGGAACTTGGCAAGCGCCGTTTGGATCCACGCACTTAAAGGCTTGTCGTCATGGTGATTTGTCTTAATGCCCATGTGACCTAGCCCCCTGCATCTGTTTTCCTTTTTCTTCCTTCTCTCATAATCTGCCTAATTATTTACTGTTAATTATTTATCATTCATAATTGGCTTGTTTGGAGGTGAGGTATACAGCAACACGTTTAGCAAATGTAACACTTTTTAGCACTAATGGGTGCATTTTACACTGAATTCTGACAACAGGATCTGTCTACAGACATACCTGGCACATATATTGTAATTCTTTGGTTTAACTGGTAGAGTATTCTGCATGCAACACCAAGGTCATGGATTCAATTTCCAAGTTTCATGCACTGTAGGTAACTGTAAATCTGGTGAATGCATAAATAAACACAATGTAAATAGTAATATTGCATAGTTTCTATATTCAATAAGGTTAAATAAACATTTGTACCATTTATACTGCCCTACAACTAGAAAAGATTAGGTAACTCCCAAAATAATATTTGAAATACCATTGGTCAATGACTTAGCCCTTGAATGCTTTTTTTAATGATTTTGACTAACAGTACCCTCTGGTGGAACTTGAGAGCGTTTCAATTGGACCACCACTCAAGAGATCAGCCATTTTGTAGTTTATCATGTGGCCACAACCACTAAAACTCACACAGAAGTTTAGCAGACTTTCCAAGAAGTGGATTATTCGGGCCCCTATACAACCACCACCATAACCCATTTACAGACACAGACAGACACATACAGTGAACTATGAAGATGGCAGTCGTTATGTGTAGCGTGTGTGTGAGATGGTCTGAGAGTCTTACTATGCTCTGCCCAAATGCGGTGCAGTGGGAAGAGGATCTGTGTGTGTTATAGTATGCAGAGCTGTGAGTCAGCCAGAGTTCTATGCACACACACACACTTCCACTGCTCTCTTGAGTGAAAGAGATGCCAATAAAACTCCACCACAGTTTCCAGTGAGGGGTGAAAATATGGATCAAGAGAGCAAAGGAGAACGAGACAATATGAAAGGTTCAACTCTGTCTGCAGGCCTTTATGTTGCCATAAATGCTGGTGCAAGACTTCTTAAAGATGGCTGCTCCCATTAGAGGCCAACATAGCAGACCATCCATGATCCACATATTTGACTTGGCTTTATGCCGGATGCCCTTCTTGATGCAACACCCAGTGGCTGGGGGACTCTCACTCACACCTACAGGGCAATTAAGAATCTCCAATTCACTTAACCTCCATGTTTTTGACTTGTGGGGGGAAACCAGAGCACCCGGAAGAAACCCACACTATCACAAGGAGAACATGCAAACTCCACACACAAAGGCCCAGTTGAGCCAGGACTCAAACCCAGGACCTTCTTGCTGCGAGGCTACAGTACTAACCACTAAGCCACCATGCTGCAAGAAGACACAGCTCACAGTCCAGCTTGATAATCCTGGCATACCTAGCGAGGATGAGCGGTGTATGAATGTGGAGTCTTGCAGCGAGCGCGTTTCTTGTTAGAACATTCTCTATTTGAACACAACACAGATACTATTCAAAGGATCGTCGGTCTTTAGCGGAGCAGCGGGGGTAGGGTTCTTCACCAGGCGCTGATCTGAAATAGAACAGTGAGTCATCAGACTGAGTTACAGGTGATCGCAAAGTTTGAGGGATTTACAGTATAATGCAAAAATACAAAATAAGTAAATCCAGAAGCACTTTCGTTGTGGAATAAGTTAAGCTGGAGCTGCCGCTCTGCTGAAGCAAAACTTGCGTTTCAAGCATCTTTAAAGGAAACACCCTGGAGTTACATCATAGATGCAGCTATATTTAATGTGTTATAGCTTTTTTAATGTTAAAATAGTAAGGAAGCAGATCATGTAAATAACTACTAACTCAGAAACTGGCATTTCTCTGTGAGGTCAGTGCCTCTTCAATGAGTTGTGTGAATGTCCCGATCTAAGGTGGAAAGACTGAAACTGCACCCAGCTGAGACACACACTGTTGCGGGGACGCTTGTCCCTCGAGCATGCACGCTTAATGCAGCTAGATTATAACATGATGGCTCATGACTTATTGAATCATAATATGTTACTGTGTATTTCTTATCATCAAAACGCAGCTTTATTAATAAGAGAGAGTTTGGTTTTTTGTGAGTTAAAGATGGATTGAAGTGAACAGAAAGGTGAGAGGGGTAGTCTTCACCCCATTATACACAGCAACAAAATACACTTTTGTTTTGGCTTGTTTTCTAATATAAATATCTAAAGCTCTTTTAAAACAACATAATTTTTTTTAGCAGATAAACTGTAGAGGAAAAAATTATTATTTGAGAATGTTGAGTATAATATAAAAAATACAAATATTTGTAAAAAAGATGCATTCACCTGAGAAGCAGCCTTTAATTCAGTTAATATCATTTAGAGGTATTTTTAAAAGATGATTTGTCCTCTAGTAAGCACATTTAATACAACCTTTTAAGTCATGGCACAAGCTGAATAATCGGTTAAGAGCTAATGATTAATCTTCGCAATAACCGCTGAATAGTCAAATAATCGTTCTAATAATCGTTTGATTAATTAGTTGCAGCCCTAGTTGGCACTGCATTTTAAGCTGGAATAGAAAAATGTATTTAAAAAATCCTAATAATTACACATTTTATATTTAAACAGCTGATTATGGAAACTAAACTGACTAATTATTAGCCCATTTTGCTAACCGTTACCTAAAACAGAGTAAAACCAACCCAAGACATGCAGTCCATATCAATACTGCACTAACAAGATCACACAACTAGCCTGCATTTTGTTTCCAAGAGTTCCAGTACCCTAGGATTGGCCACATAATGGAAACTTATTGAGAAGCGGTATCTCCTATCAAACATTATAGCATCTGCTCCAATGAGTTTACCTTCCCCTTTGGTGGGACCGTGTTATGAAGGGCTCTATGGTTCTGTAAATACTCGAGATATGAAAATACATACATCCTCTGGTACATGATATCCTGACCTCCTAAACCCCCTATTCCAAAATCTTGAAGGTGATACAAGTAATTTCTTTAATGTTAAAATACTATTGTTATGTATACCTTGTCTTGTTTCACTGTTGCCCTTTTGTTTGCCATTTTTGTCACTTTTGCATTCCATAGTCTCCTTGTTAGCGTTCGTGTTCTCTGTCATTGTTTTCACCTGCCCTTGTTAATTTGCCTTTGGTTTCTGTTAATCACCTTGTCATCCAGTTTGTGTTCTGTTTGTTCATTGGCCCCTTTGTCCCATGTTTTTGTATTTAAACCCTGTCTGTTTGTTCACTCTCTGTAGGTCGTTGAATGTTTGTGAATGTTGTTATCCTGGTCTGCGTTCCCTGCCCGAGTTCTCTATTTATGTTTATTTCCCCACTGAGGGTTTTCCTTTCTGTTATTGTTAACAATAAAGTAAGCTGCATTTGGATCCTCAACCTTCGTCTGCCTTCATTGCCTTACATTCGTGACAACTATCTCATATCCCAACTTAATATACAGAGACAAGTTTACCAACCCAGTGGGTTAATTTCCCAGATAATTGAAACAGTGTGTCTCAAAACTGTTTGCTTTTGGGAAAACCTGTTTAATAAAGCGGTGCAGAAATGTCACACTTCATGTTTGAAATTAATAATTGAAATAGTTGTCCCAGCATCAGATGTATTTTTCTCACAAATACAGTATAACTGTTAAGATGGGTTTTGTGATGTGGCCCTTAATATATTCAGCCTTGTGTCTTTGTATATCGCGCCAGCTAAAGGCAATGCCTGTTAACTTGATTTTTCTTGGGGGTTGATAGAAATGAAAGAGCTTTTTCAGGTTGTAATGATTAATTTGGAACAACTGCTTCATTGACTATTAGAAAGGTCCTTGGCTGTGCTTTTAAATTGAATTACTGAATTGCAGTTCCCTATCGATCCATGTAACCTCGGTTCCCTGAGATGAAGGGAACGAGACATTGCGGTAAACGCTTTTGGGGAATTCCTTCTCCGATGACCTGGTTGAAGCCCTTGTATAACAACGGCAATCTTAAGTTTGGCAATAGTGTTTGAGCTCCGCTCCTTTAGGCGTGAAGTTGGCCTATATAAGCAGGTGATTGAACACCATTTCTTCAGCGCACGCACTGAGACGACTCACCCCACCTCTGCATCCATCTGCCTTGCCGACGAAGACACTTCTCGTTTAATGGGTTCTTCGCTTCAGATGCTCACCATCAGGGGCGGAGCCAGGAGGGGTGGACAGGCAGTGGCAAGTGATCAGTCTGTGGTGGCACAGAAATGTTCGGACAGCTTTTTTATATTGTCGCACAGTGTGTGTGTGTGTGTGTGTGGGGGGGGGGTGGGGGTGGGGGGTGCAAAAAGTGCTTTTTGCATCTACTTGTGCTGCACATGCTCCACACATGCATATTTACACGCTGTTCACTTGCCCTCCCCGCTGGTGTTCGCTGACAGGCTTCACGCAGGCTGTTCTGTGTATTGTGTTCACATAAACTAGGTTTTCATAAAAATCTGAAATGTGCTAGTCGCAAATATTGAGACACATACATTCATATGCAGTTCTTTCACCACTGTAGGTCACTGAGATGACACAAATGTGTTTCAGTGTGTTGTGTTCACACAACCAATGTTCTCGCACAAAAGAGAAAGGGCTTGTTATGAGAGAAACACACAATCTCCTTGCAGAGAACACGATAGAGACTGTTCCGAAATGCGGCACACACAAAGGTTCTACAGCCAATGTATTACAGTTTTGAGTGAGAAGGCGGGCTTCGGCCCATTTTAGATCTGAGATGCTTGCTTACAAAGCTCCCATTCAGAACATTATCTCAGAAACAGATCTTACCACACATATGCCCTCGGGCTGATTTGCGTCAATAGATCTAAAGGACACAAGCGTACGAGTTGCATCTCTTCTCATGCTGTTTTGAGATTCATATTCGAAGGAACAGCTTATTAATTCAGAGTTGTTTGCTTGGCTCTCCACACTCTCAAAGTTTATCAGTGCAGCTACGTTGATGCTGAGTGGCATGTCCATTTTAAACTACCCAGATGGTGGGCTATTATTAGCACGATCAGAGGCTCTGTTGTGTGAGCACAGGAATGTACTTCTCTGAGGCCAAGACAGTATAAATGCAATGTCAAACTGGGTGAAAAGGATCCACCATTGCACTGTTAGGTCTTTTACATGAGACCTTTCCATTGCTGGGGGCACACCTGGTGCCAGGGGCGCATGCGCATTGGCATAACTCGCCAATGTCTGGCTGTTCTAGCACCTTGGACAGCTCCAACCTTTTAACAGCATCATGCTGTGTCAGGTCTTCCGGCAATCATTGATGTGTTCAGCACATGCCTGAGTGGTTACAGGCGAGCTACCTGTTATAATTTTAATACAGCAAGCTGTGTAGGCTGCCATCCAATTTACTCCCACTAGAAGTCACTAGCACTTCCAATAAGAATAAACCTCCCTCCCTACCTATGGTTATGAAAGGTTTACATTTTTACTGTGTATTATATGACTCATATATATTCCCAGCATGAGATTAATTTACTGTCTGGTTGTCACCATGTGGGGTTATTCATTATACCAATATGATTGTGATAAGTCATTGCCTGGTGGGCCCATGACTTCATATACATATTCTTTTACTAGTGTTTATAAATTATAAATGGTCTGCACTTAACACCTTTATAACCTTAGTGGTATTCAAAGCGCTTTACACTGCGTCTCATGCACCCATTCACACACCAATGATGGCAGAGCTGCCATGCAAGGCACTAGCCTGCCATTGGGAGCAACTTGGGGTTCAGTGTCTTAATCAAGGGCACTTCGGCATGTGGAGTCGTGTGGGCCAGGAATCAAACCGCCAAACCTGCGACTAGTGGCCAACCTGCTCTACCACCTGAGCCCCTCATATTTATACCTTAGTGTATCTCTCGGGGTATGACGTCATGTAGTGCGGATTGGTGGGACTCTTCAAAAGCGTTTACTGCAATGCCGAGTGAACTGAATCGATAGAACTGAAATGGTGTTCGTGCACCTGCTAAATTAGGCCAACTGCACGCCTGAAGGGGCGGGGCTCAAACACCATCGCCAATAATAAGATTGCCATTATTATACTGTGGCAAGGCGGAGGGCCGAGCCGGGCCGTGATTCCGCACACCAGGCTCCTAATTAGGCTGATTAAGCCCCAGAGGGATAAAGGCAATTGGAGACGGCAGTGCGACAGAGAGAGAGTTATGGGCAGCTGCCCAACGATTGTGTGTGTTTTTTCTTAAGTTTATTATTAAAATATTATATTATTTGAAATTAGCATATTACACCTATTTTAAAGTCTTTGCACTGGCTCCCGGTCAAGTTCCGAGTCGATTTTAAAATACTTATGCTCACATATAAGGCACTGCATGGTCTGGCACCGCAGTATTTGTCTGCGCTTTTAACTTTATACACACCCAAGCGTCATTTACGCTCTTCACAAGCTGGTCTATTGGCAGTCCCACAGACTCGGTTGCGTACTGTAGGGGATAGGGCTTTCTCATCCTATGCTCCTAGACTTTGGAATGCACTCCCTTCAAATATTAGAGATGCACAGTCTTTAAGTAATTTCAAATCTTTATTGAAAACGCATTTTTTTAGGCTAGCTTTTATTTGACTTTTATTTTATTGTATTTTATCTTGTTTTTTTTTTTTGTTTTTTGTTTTTCTGTGATGTATTTTTGTTTTGCTTGTTTTATTATGTAAAGCGTCTTGAGAAGCTGCTTTAAAGGCGTTATATAAGAATAAAGTTATTATTATTATTATTATTATTATTATTTATATTGTTAAGCCGGTTCTCGCCTCCTTCTTTCCATTGAACTGTGTTACATACACAAGGGCTTCAACTAGGTCACTGGAGAAGAAATTTCCTAAAAGCGTTTACCACAATGTCTTGCTCCCTTCATCTCAGGGAACCGAGGTTACATGTGTAACCAGAGATATTTTCCTATTTTTGCAGAACATGTAATTTCTCACTACAATTTTGGAGAGTGTGTCAAGGGCACGTAAATGCCTGAGTGGTGATATATGAACAGAGACAGAATACTGACTAAATGTACTTGCAAATTTAATATAATAAAGCACAAGCAACCATCGGTTTAAAATAAAAGCAGGGCAAACAAACAACAAACTGACAAAAAGAAAACCTAAGCAATCTGTCAACAGTAAAATCCAGTTAGTTAGCTAACTTACCTAGTCAGGTGTACTTTACACTTCTCAACCTGAAATACTGAATAACTGACTGTTAGTGCATCTAATGTCAATATCTCTTGCTTTTCGCAGATCTAATGGGATTTTCACATTAGCCCTGAGTAACGTAACCTTGTTCCATTGTTTAAAAATGTTCTTATCTTACCCTGGGTTAGTAATTAATTATGGTTAGTTGGGTTTCGAAAATTCACATAGTCCTTTATGAATAAACTCTGGATTAATGTTGTTAGTTGCACATTTATGAGATTGAAAACAGGTGCACGATGGACAAGTGCAGCACACAACATATTTGAATAACTGCGGTTTTCTTCAAACAAAACAGTTTCTTCATTGCGCAATTTCATAATTTTTTTTTCATGGAAAAGTATGCAAAAAATGGTCCTACTCCCTAAAATGTATTAATTAATTAAGTGTCCTGAGATATCTCACCAGTCTCTGTGACAGTTGTACACTTTGTAAACAGCAAACAAAAAACTGACGATTTTCACCTGTCAATCATTTTGCTTGTTCTCATTTGAAGCGGATAATTAAGGCTATGATTCATAATGTTTGTCAGTTGAGGGCGCTATTGAGCCGTATCACTGTTGAATTTAACAGCAACAGGAACAAACAATGCTGCTCTTTTGCTCGGTTTTGGTCTCAAAATTATCTTTGGAGGGCAGGGTTTTGGATTGATGGGGCGTGGCTAATTCAACAGCTCAGTCATGTGAAAGCTTCAGAATGCTAAAATCACTTACAGCACCTTTAATACAATTGTCCTACATTTTTAACTGTGTAGACAGAAGTTTGCAACTCTACAAAGATCATGAATATTTAAATAAAGCATGCACTTTTGTGTTCATGTTGCTAAACAACTCGCTATAAACATCCTTTAAACAAGATACATTTTTTATAGAGATGCAAAGTTGCATAAAATATTGAGACTTGTTTTCAGACAATATATCTTTATTAAATTACGTAATTTCCCTGAGAAAACGTATTCTCTGAAAACAATTACATTACAAGTACATTTATCTTATTTTTATTATTTAATTAAAATGTGTTTTAAAAAACAAATAAGAATGTTTACTGAAAAAATAAGACTGAGTATTTTGATGCATGTGTTGTGTAAAATGTGCATTGGCAACAGTGATTCATGAAAGTGTTTTGTTCTTTGAAAATGTTTTTGCCTTTGTAACATATTTTATAGTCATAGGAAATTGGGTCCATCTTGTCATGTTTTTTTTTTCTCTTCCACATGGTCTATCTTGCTTTTGTTTACAGCTTGTTCTGAGAAAAAAAAAAAAAAAAAGCTATGGAAAAACATCAGAGGAAAGTTGGAAAGACAATTATATCCAAACAAACAGAACATTTGTTAATGGAGTGTATAAAGTAAGTGTCAAGGATATGTTTGTGACTAGGCCCACACAAATCTAAATTATCATTATGCTATAGGGTCAAATGTCATATTGTATGTTGTAAGACTGAATAAACAGTTTCATGTGAATAATATACACATGCACAAAACAAATCTAACCGGGAAATACATTTCACCAAGTGCAACAAAATCCACTCAAAACATTGGAACATTGTTATTACTTTTCAATGACATTGACAAACATGATTTAATTTCATTCACTTTGTAAATTGAAGACCTGACAGATGTAAGACATTCACTTGTCTATCTGGCTTGAGTTAGATTGAAAGCTCTTCGCCCTGGACGTCTGGAGGCCATCTTTCCAGGCTCAAATCCAAGAAGCAACATCTGGCACTATTCATCTCTTGTTGGAATTGCTTTTGATTCAGTCACATGTCCACATGCTGACAGGAACACACTATAAAACTTTTGCTTGTTTGACGGCCCTCCAGTCCTAGTCCTACTGACATTCATGCAGCTTTTGTTGTCTAAACATTTCTTGATATGGACTTGGACTTATTCTTCATATCTTGACAGACGGATGGATGGACGGAGATAGATAGATAGACAGATAGATAGATGGATAGATAGATAGATAGATAGATAGATAGATAGATAGATAGATAGATAGATAGATAGATAGATAGATATATAGATAGATAGATAGATGGATAGATGGATAGATAGATGGATGGATGGATGGATGGATGGATGTCATAGCTTCTTTTCCCCCCATACTAATTGGTACAGCCAGCTCAAATTAACCAGCTCTCATAGGTATAGCATTACCCAGTGATGTGTGTGTGTGAAGAGCGTTATGTATCACCAGCTGTCTTCTATTCACCCTTACTTGTTGGTGATAGTCAGCAGGGGTGGGGTGGCAGGGTTGCCAGGCTCGGGTATGCATGGTGTACTGAGGAAATTAAATAAACAAGACTTAATGTGTCTTGGACGATCCGATAAGCTTTCAAACAGAAAATGGCAAGTGTAAATGAACCTAAATGTATTGCAATTAAATGAATTGCACTGGGATTGCCACACTGAGGGGTCCTCAACACATTGTGGAAAGAAAAAGTCTTCATTGACGCACCCCAATTGAATTTGTAAGCAAACGTTTAATAAAGGATGATAAATGTGATAAGAAATGGCAGAACACCACCACAAATTTGTATGGCTGTAATGCCAGCACAAAATTAAAAATCTTAAACTGGCAAGAAAGCCTAAAAGACAACACCAATCCAAGTCCTGTTCTAATGCATATAAATCAGTATAACAATGACATTTCTGCAGCACCTGCCACCATTGCAAATGGACACCAGGAAATAAGCTTCCCCACATTTGTTGGTAACATGGGAAAAGCATTACATTTCGGATATCTATCTGACATGAGATGGAAAACAGAGACAAATATATGTGGCCAGTTATAATCTGGATATGAGTGTTGGTATCCGGATATGAGCAGCTGCATATAATTAAGCTTTTTTTTTTGCTTCTTTTTTTTTTTTAACTTAATTTAAAGGAAAGCACATAACCAGATGTATTTTCTATTTTTGTTGGAGAAAAGTTCTTGTCCAACCTACAGTAGAAGCCAGTTTATCAAAGTGTTTGTCTCCATCTACTGACCTAATGTGCCAATACATGCATCAATCCAGAACACATCAAGAAAATTCAATTTTATTAAGACACACAAGTTCTACAAACATACATCAAACAAAGAGACATTTTGAAGCGAATTCTTCTACTGCCCTCAAAAGGATGCAATAGTCTTAAGACAAATCATTTATGAAGTGAACTTCCATTTTTATCAGAGCGACTGGTGATAGACATTCAATCTACAAATATGTAACTGTGCTCTAATAAAAGACTGCATATAACAGCTATTATATCATAATTAATGTGATGGGAAAATGCATATAAGTCACAACCAACAGACTTTCTAGCAGCTCAGATGAGTGATTCTTGCGCACAATGCTTTTACTTACATTTGAAATATAAGAATAATCTGTCGTCGGCATGAAGCAAAATTATTACAGATCGTAATCAGTACAGCAAATAAAGGATGTTCAATTAAATCATTCGTTTCAAGTGAAAAGCCACTTTCCCCCCAAATGACACTGAATTTCAACAAGGCTGATGTTGCTGTGGCAACTACATGAAGAGTTTGCAGCTGTGATTTGTTAGACAAAGCAATACTGCTCATTTTTTCCTTCACTCAATGAAACAACTTATGACATGAACCTAAACGGGAGTTCACTGAAAGCTCCAATCTGTAAGCATAATATTCAGTCATCCTAGTTGAGAAAATTGTTAGGCCATATTCATGAATGATAATTTGATTGATTGGTCCAGTGTACTTCTTAGTCCCTATAAGCAGGTTCCAACTCCTGTTTGAGATCTAAAGTAGCAGCGCATTACATACAGTACATTTAACATAACCAAATCAAAGCAAATACATGGTTGGTAAAAAAAAATAACAAATATATTCAGTGGACATACCTTATAATTTACACAAAGGTAAAAAATAAAAGGACTTTACTGAATTCTTCTTTTATATCTGCATGACTGCGGGTATCTTCAAGGCATTTTCTGAATGTTTCCTTTTTATCTACATTGCTAGGTCATTATGCAACAACTTTATAAAAAGCATTAGCATCATAAGGCGGTAATACCAAAAGTAGTCTCAGTAAAGACTATATAGCACATGCCTGGATATTTGGCTGTCCCGATACCCCTTTGAAAAAATGGCAAATGCTAAAAGAAAGCCCTTACAGTTATTATTTACGGTAGTAAAGCCTCATGCGGTTAAAGGCGGGCACAGTAGCAAGGTCATGTTTGTGTGTGTTGAAGTTTCAGGAACGGTATAAAGATGTAGAATGGTCAGTATGGGTCCAGTTTAATTTGCCTGTGCAGGCAACATGTGAACACCATTCCACACATCTGAAACACAAATACATACACACACAGACAATTAAAAATATATCCATATTTTGAATAAGACAAAAAGAGTAGGCCCTCACTGTGCTAAATTACATTTTATTGTATTTTTTAAAGTAGCCAAGTGGTTTACTTGACTGGCCAGGCTGGTGTTCAGCAGGTTTAGCTGTGAGCCAGCTGGTCTCCCAGCATGATCAGCTGGAAAGGGCCCAAAACCCTGTAAATCCACAAAACCAGACCAGCTTGACCAGTGGAAACCAGCTTGGTTTGAAACTTCTAGTCACTGGATCATCTTTCTGTTCAAATACAATCAAGGGCATGCACTGATGACATACTATAATTTGCAGTGAATGAGAAACTCCAATTTGGGGGATCAGGCAGGGTGATACAAAAACTACATTTCATAAACAGAGCTACAACAATGTCAAATTGTGAAATGCAAACTAAAAATCATTCAGTCCTAAAATAATAATTTGAAAGCACAGGCATGGTTTGACATGGCCTTGTTGCAGTTGTTGAAACTCTCTTTACAGAAGGCTTGAAGGAGGAGGCAAGCAGTGTACAGTTACTATGGAAACCTACATGCAAGGAAGCCGTTATGGAAGCAGTGTTGTAACTGGGTCAATTAGCATGTGTGTGTGTGTGTGTGTGTGTGTGTGTATGGTGCGTGTGTGCGCATGCCAGTATTTATGAAGTATACAGTACATTGTGTAGGCAGAGTCAGACCATTTCTAACTCTCATAATGAAGAGAGAGATAATCTAAGCATAAACATTAATTTAAAGATTTCCATGTTTCAAAACAGATTTCACTTTAAAGAATATTCTGGGTTCAGTACAAGTTAAGCTCAATAGTTGCAAGACACTTGCAATGGAAGTGCATGGGGGCCAAGTTTTGAAAGTTAAAATCCTCACTGTTTTAAAAGTAATGCCACAAGTATTGCCACAGGATATGCGTTGTAAACATGATTTTAGTGTGATAAAATCACCAACTAACCTTTTCTATGTAAAGTTCTAGCCAATTTTACAACTTCATTACCATGACAATGTAATGTCAACAAACACTAAACCCCTAAAAATGGCAGTAAAAATTCCAATTTAAACAACAGTGCAGCTCAAATAATATGCACGTTTTCACAGAACAATGAATGTAAGTGCTTTTATAAAATTATAAGCTTAACATTTCTCTTTAAACCCTTCAAAAATTGGCCCCATTCACTTCCATTGTAAGTGCCTCACTGTAACCTTGATTTTTCTTTTTTCTTTTCTTTTTTTTAAGAAAAGGAGGAACGAGTCAAAATGTATTTTTGTGGTAATCAACATTATGCCACAAATGCTGTCAATTGAGCATAACTCATACTGAACCCAGAACATGCCTTTAAGGGTATCCAGGTGCCAGTAAATGAGCTATAGACTAATCCAAAGCAACAATCTTAAGATTCATATAGGCAAGTTCTGGGAGATTGTGGCGTACTTTTTAGGATAAAGCTCATGACCAAGCATAAAAAACTCACTAGGTTATTTCATGTACCTCAAAAAGCAGTAATTCCATTTTAAAAAAGGAGATACAAATATAGTTGCCACTTATTTTGTTATTTTATTTTATAATGCAAAAACATCCATTAAGTGTGGTTAAAGTGACCAGATACTTTTTGGGGTCACTGTATGTGCCTAAAGTCTTGCAAATCTACAGAACTTCTAAAAACTCAGTCTACAGGATACAAAAAGGTAAACTAAAAATAGTCACAAAAATAGTCTGGTTCATCACCTAAATATGTGTGAATCATTATCTCTCTTAGTTGGAAAAAGTACAGTGCATCAGAAGACAATTTGGAAGCCAGGTCCTAGGAGGGCATTTAGTGGGCGACCATTTCCACTAAAAGCATGGTGCCTCATCCAACCCACAAACACAGAAATAAACCAGAGCTGGCAGTTCAATTCAATGCCAGTATTCCCTTGCCTTAATAATGCAGTTATTTTCATTTTTTTATTCTGTTTTAACTGTAGCAGTGTGATGCAGAGCAAATGAACATTCCGAAAGGACTGCTGGTTTATGATTGGTTTTAGAGGTTTCAAATACATAGAATAAGGACTTTAATCTTTATCCCACTGTGTGGTTGCTTTATTTGGCTTAAAATATGGTGCATTCATATATAGTTATTAGTCATTATGTCTATTTCCTAAAATTTCCCTAAATGGGGCAGTGTTTTGAAAACTTGAAACCGCCAACTAGTCGGTGCCAAGTTTGAATGTGTTCAAGTGCAAATGAGATTTGAGAGCTACGGCGGATGGGAACAATTTCAAGAAATCAGGACTTACGTTTTGGTCTTTCCCTCACACAAAGCTATTGTTTAGCTTCTGAATACTTAGAATGTAGTGCATTAGTCATATGTTCCACTTTTATAGTACTTTTGTGGTGCTCAACAGCCCTAGTCCTCATTCATTTTCCTTGTATTGAAAAGAATAGCCTAAATATTTGGCAAAATATCTCTATGCGCCAAAGAAAAATGAGAATCATATGGGGTTGGAATGGCATCAGAGTACATTTTAACAGAGTATTTATTTTGAATCCATTTAAAAAGCTTGGGCTTATCAAGCAACTCTCTTGGATGTCATAAAGCACTGAGTGAGGAGCAGTATTACTGTTGTCTTCCAGTCCTTCTAATGCTTCTCTAGAGGTAAATAACTATGTAGGAAAAGGAAGATTAACTGCACAGGAGAGAGACATGGGAATAAACCAAGAGTTGAGACTTGTAAGCAATCAGCAGGCCTACACAAAGAAATTGCTGTTTTCCCATGACTCCAGTCAGGCTTCTTAAGCAACCAATTGGCCCTGTTGCTAGGGTGGGTAGAGTCACATTGGATTAACCTCCTTGTGGTCACTATAATGTGGTTCTGGCACTCGGTGGGGCATGTGGTGAGTTGTATGTGGATGCCGCGGAGAATAGCGTGAGCCTCCACATGTGCTAGGTCTTCGCGGTTACGCGCTCAACAAGCACTGTGATAAGATGCACGGATTGATGGTCTCAGACGTGGAGGCAACTGAGATTCGTCCTCCGAGGCGAGTCACTACAACACCACGAGGACCTAGAGTGCATTGGGAATTGGGCATGCCAAATTTGGGAGAAAAGGGGAGAACCCTCCCTCCCCTCCAAAAGTCTTTGTCCACAGTGAGAGATACAATAGACAGGAAGCTAGAAGCCTGAAATAGATCAGGCACACTGGGAGTCCCACAGTAGGTTGCAGATGAAAGTTTAAATCAGGTAAAAGGTATAGTCTATTCGAAATAAGATGAGAAAAATTTAGATTTCTAACTGAATAACAGTTTGTTCATGCTGAACTCTGTAAAGAAATCCATCACATAAAAGCATCTGCAAAAAACTTCAATGTTAATGACCCCGTTTAGCACATAAAATGCTCTGGTTGCAGTGGCATTATTACTTGCGAGCTGTGGATTTTTCTCATTTGCCATGCAGTATTCAGCATGTGTTGAGTAAGACTCTGTTTGGCATGTGGTATCATGCCAAACAGACAAACCAGAGTTTAAAGCTTTACATAAAAGTCAGAAAACATGGGCATGAGGTGATCATGGCACAGCAGCATGCACACTCACACAGACATATGAACAAATACAGGCAACCTTGTCCTCAAATATCTGTTCTGGAGTTAAAAAGTGGTACTAGCCAATCAAATGTCAGAGAAGTCCTCTTCCTCTTCTTTATAGAGCAGATAAATAAAGCAGGCAGTCAGCACTGCTCCTGCTATCTACAGGTACGGGAGACACATACACACACACACACACACACAAACAGCACACAGAAACAAGAGTGAAAGAGACATAAACCAAGACAAAACAGAGACACATACTGTAATTGAAGACAAACATGACAAATTCCTGAAATACAATGTGATCATTTAAAGTGTTGGCTTTAGCCAAAGATATTCAGGAAAGAAATAGACACATAAACACAACAAGTTGGACACAACCAGAGACATAAGTGAGATGGGTCTCTCGTATACATATGAATGGGAGAAATTGTAATGCTCAATATGGCAGGTGTAGGAATGGAAGTTCCTCCTTACAGTTGAGAGAGTCAATCACTCTTTTTTTGATAAGAGACATCGCTTGTCCGTTTACTCGAAAACGTGCATGCTCATTAGCTGTTCCAGGCTGAAAAATAGCTGTTTTATTTTGTATTTTTTTGCATGATTTGCGGTTAAGTAACTACTTTTATGATAACATCTTTATCAGACTAATCTTGACCAACTGTTTTTGAGATTTCGGTCTACATGCACAACTGAAGTATTTGACCACCAAGTGATCTGACTAAGACTACATCCACATTAATCGCAATAACATTTGAAAACGTATATTTTTCTATACGTTTTGGCCTTCTGTCCACACTGAGATGACATTTTTGTCCAGCGAAAACTGAGCTTTTTTGGACAAGCACTTACGTATGGAAAATGTTTGAAAACAGCCTTGTGGATGGAGAGCATTTCGAAAAGAAAACGCTGTTTTAAAATGTATCCAGATTAATGTGTACGTAGTATAAATATCTGTATTGGAGCATGAAACAAATGTATCACAATGCTTGGATTACACAGAAAAATAAACACAAACCATTTGTTTTTTGCAAATGTGAACTGTCTAGACCCTGGCAGAGTAGCACTGTTTTTACTGGCATAATGATGGTAATAATGGAAGATCGTTGAAGAGGCCAAATTTAATTAGCGCACCCTATAGAGAGCTGCTTCAGGCCACTTTGAGGCTTTTTACTGTAAAATCATTACATTTTTTCAACACAGGACTTATTTTTAGCCACCTCATCACTCCAGAGCTTCATGTTTCTAGGGTAAAATGACCACATGACCAGCAGATGAAGCCTTGTTACTGGGAACACAACTGTTTTAGAAGTGCTCATCAATTTTCCAAGTGTGGACAGGCGTTTTGAACAATTTGAATAAACATTCATGAAAATGTTGTAGTTCACATTTTCAAACTTTTAACTGCCAACTCTATTGACATTGATTCACTTATTAGGGGGTTTAGACCATAAACTGCTTAATCCACACAACATACTATGCATTGTACACTGCATACTACTTTCCTACTTGAAAACTATTTAGAACACACATCATCCCAACTTTTAATTCAGATCCAAATTCATTAGCTCCTACTAGGAACACAACTTAATCAAAATCAATCAATGTCTGACAACAAAAACAAAAGTCATCAAAATACACACTCCCACCTCAGAGAGGTAATCAATATGATGTCTGAGAAAAGGTCCCATTTCACTAGAGTTTATATACAGAGTTTATTCAATGGAAAAAGATCAATGGTCCTATGCACCCTACAGTGAATGCAGAACACTCACGGTGAGATCTGCACTTAAGCTAAGAGCTCTTTATCTCTTTCTATTTCTCAGACCTGCTTGCTGTCTCCACCTCTGTTGGGCAGAGCTTAACAGAGACGACTATGTGCATTATTGGTTGAATGCAAAAAGAGAGTCCATTAAACGATTACCCGCAGGCCATTGCATCAGCTATTTAGGTAAGGCTTTCATGTTATTGAACTACATAAGAAGACCATCTCTATTAGGTTTGTTTTATAACATAAACCTCAAAACGTGCACATTTTACAGTCAACAGGTTGTACTTTGACTTGAGTTTGGCTGAAAATTAAATACCAATGCTATATAACTTCAAATAACAAACCAAAAAGTCTTAATAATTAATGATCAGTGTTGCATCACTGGAACACAAGGAGAGGTTTTTATGCAACTTGAAAATTAGATTTAAGAGCTGCAGCGGATAGTAACTTAAAGGGGCCATGCCGTGAGGAATCAAATTGTCCTGGATCTTTTAACATAGAAGAGGCCATTGTACTATAAAAACACAATGTAAGTTTTAGAACTCAAAACTTCATCCTCACTGCAAAATGACCATTTGTTGAAACCAAGCTGCTAAAACAACTCGTTCTCTGATTGATCGACATTGTGATGTCACACTGTTGTAGACATTTGTGTGGTGGTGGTGTAGTGGTCTAAGCACATAACTGGTAATCTGGTAATCAGTAGGATGCTGGTTCGAGCCCCACAGCCACCACCATTGTGTCCTTGAGCAAGGCACTTAACTCCAGGTTGCTCCAGGGGGATTGTCCCTGTAATAAGGGCTCTGTAAGTCGCTTTGGATAAAAGCGTCTGCCAAATGCATAAATGTAATGTAAATGTAATTTGTATCTGACCACCTCCACAACAACAAATGAATGACTACTTTACCTTATCATCTTCATAGCCCGCCTAGCAGCAGTGAGCAGTAAGATCGCAAGGAGCAGGTCAGCCAAGAGCAGAGAGCCAATCTTAACAGTGTGGCATTTACTGTCAAAAATGCCACACCAAAACAGAGTGTTTCTGACAAAGGGTCAGAATTAATGAGGGTGAAAAATTATAATGTTTTACAAATATATGACTGTTTTCACGCAAAACATTTTTTACTTCTATTATAAGTGAACCTCAAGGAATATATATATAAATAATAACAAAAAGCATGTCAGGGCCAGTTTAAATTTCAGCTTGTTTCTCATATAAAGCTATGGTTTGGCTTCAAAGGACTTGGGATCATATGGATTGATTTTATGGTTCTTTAATGGTATTTTTGGGCTTTTTGGTGCTTGACAGCCGTGGTAACTAGGAGCTGTTTTATGGAAAAGCGTGAAAAAAAAATGTGTGTTCCACTGGGGAGAAAGGGCATATGTGTTTGAAATGGCATAAGCAGAAAACTGACAGAAATGTTATTTCTGGGTGAGCTATTCCTTTAATTGCAAAATCCACCTGAGGAGGAGGGGCTTACCTGAAAACAGGCCACTCCTATCCCCACAGCCCCAATGATGAGCAAGTGATCAGCCAGAAACTGCTCCAGCTTAGTTATACAGCCACCCTGTGAGAAACCACAGCATTATAAACCACTTTACCACACTATCACTTCATAATGCATTTGTCATGTGAGACTCAGTGTTTCAGTATATAGGTGATTTAGTTTCTCAGTGATTTATGAGACTGTATCATGAATATGCCACAACATTTCACATATTGGCTTAAACTAATGCCTCACAAGAGGCCAGTTAATCCAGTGTTGTAATGTATTATGTTTAAATGCATAAAGTCATTTCCCAAAGAATATACAAAAATCTTGGCAGCAGTTAACTGTAATGTTACCCCACACTTCACAAGCTCAAATATGTTCTCGGTTGCACCTGCTTCACACACAGCTGTGGTCTCTTAGACTAAATAATTCCCAAGGGACATATCAAAGACTTCATGATGTTTTAGTTTGCATGCCTATTGTAGTTCCCATAGACGAGGAAGCATCAAAGCATGGGACAGGTTGGTTTTCAAATCTTAAAATATAACTGATGTAGCACCACATCACATTTACATAGCCCGATTGGTATATATAAGGTTCTGTGTTTGTCAAGCAAATTAAGTTTAATTATTAAATTGAGCACTATTAAAACTGAGAAGCACGTTTGGTAAAACGTTGGGTAAAACCTAAAGTGTATGTTACGATTTAACAGTGTCAGACCCACCTCCACTTTGTAAATGTTTGATGGGTGGTCCCTCTTCCCACACTGAGGGGTCATGGTCTTACAGCAGCTATCAGGGACCAACCTTGTCTCCGCCTCCGGGGATTTGATGTACACACTGTTTGTCCAATCATAAGAGTTGTTGCTCCCACAGCATTTGAACTATAGAGTAACATTTTATGAGATATGATTTCATATTTCAAACAAAGGAAAAAAGCATGGAATATTTCACTATTGGGATCATTAATGTTCTTTTACATACTGTAAAATCATTCAGTAAATTATGAAAATCACATTTGCACAATCCAAATACTCTTGACTTTTCACTTACAAAAAAGCACCATTGAAACATTTTTATCTTTGAAGTACCTTGGAGTACCATGTAAATACCAATTATTTAGTACCATGGTGTATATTAAAGTACCATGGTTTTAACATTTGATACCATCACAGCAACATAGCACCACCACAGTACTTTTGTGTCAGCTCTAACTAAACAACATGCTCTATAATAACTCTGACATTTGTAAAAAATGGCCTAGACACATGCTGGGATTTGGAGTTTCTCACATCCTGCTGTAGTCTGTCCACAGACTGAGTGATACTCTCTTTCCCAGGCTGAGCGAAGTTCTCTGTCATCGTCTTACTAAGGTGCTGTTTCAGCTCTTCACTCAGCTGTGAAAGAGTAGAGAAAGAGGGAGAAAATCAAAAAAAGAAAGAGATACAGAGTTTGAGAGAGGAACAGCAGACATAAAGCAGTGTCTCTTCTCTCAATTGTGTCATCTGTGCAAGACTGGTATGATCCTTAAACTAAATCCATCATAAAAGCAATTTGGAGTTTGTTTGTTCGTAGACATATTGTCCTAGAGACAAGGGCGATTGTAGGATTTCATTTCGGGGTATGTACAAAAACCCCACACTTGATTTGAAGGGTTCTTCAATCAAGAGTTTTTGGGGGGGGTCTTTTTAAAAATACATAATGAAAAAAAAACCATAGCAAATAATTGATACGTACTGTATGACATTTATAAATAAAATAATTGTACAAATTCATTGGTTCATATACTATAGTCCTGGACTCTGGAGTGGTAAACGGATTTGGCGTGCTGTCCATTATGAAGGAGCTCTGAGATCACTCCTCTGAACTATCTGACTAAAAGAAGAAAAATAAAGACAATATATAAAATATAAAGGGGAAGATGGGGAGGTAGAGGTATGGCAGAATAATGATCGGTGTGAGGAAAGCAGACGCTTATATATATATATATATATATATATATACGGCTACAGCACTAAGGCCCAATTTGCAGCTGGTAATAACAACCTTCTTGATTATTCAATTGGATGATTGATCATTTAAAACCTTTGTTTTGGCGTAATGATTAGGTGTTAGATGAGTAGACGTGCCTTCGCCATTTACAGATGCATATAGCGTTGTGTCTGATCACAAGATGTTCATTCTTATTCAGGAGCACCTCAGGGTTGTGTGAGCTTATCTTTACTCTTCACACTTTACACAGATGATTGCAAAACTGATATTCCAAATACATACAGAAGTTTTCAGATGATACTACGCTGTTGTCTTTTTTAGGCACTGAAGGTGATCCTAGTATTCATCAATATTGTATGGATATATTAGTGGAATGGTGTGAAAATATTTAACATTTTATCAATCCAAAGAAGACACATTAAATAATTGTTGGTCTTCCAGTGAACTTGTATCCTCCACCAGTCACTGTTCATAACACTCAGATTGAACTATTTTTCTCCTATAAATGTCTGGGTATCTATGTGGAAGCTGCTTTATCCTGGAGAGCACACATAGATTATATTTGTAGTATGGTACAACAATGCATTTATTTTCTTAGGAGACTAAAGTCTTTTGGACCACACAAACAGATCCCATTATTATGTGTTGTGCAGTATGGAATCAGTGCATGGTGCACTTGTCTCTCTTGACTCTACATATTTGTTCAAAGATTGTGAGTCAAATGTTTGAGTCAAATATTCAAGCTGCATATATTAAAAGTATGTTGTCTCTGGCAGGCAGAAGAATATCCGCTTTTGCCATCAAATAGAACATTTAGAGTCCCACAGGCTTGACTGAGCAGATGTCTGACGAAAAATATGTTGTAGTATTTGTTTCTGTTGTTTGTTGTGTAAATGTTGTGTAAATGTTGTGTAAATGTTAATTGATGAGTAACAGTGTACGTTTTGGGCAGGGTTGCGGAGTAAATACAAAATATTAGTAACTGTATTCCACTACAGTTACATTTAAAATCATTGGTAATCAGAATACAGTTACATTCAAAAAGTATTTTGATTACTGAAGAGAATACATTGCATTTTATTGTCATTTCTTTCAATTAATTTTTAGACTATTCACTTGGAAAACATTTATCCATTTGAACGATGCAATTTGAGGAGCTTTCGAACAGCAGTTAAACTGCCCTTCTTAAGACATGTTACATTCATAAAAGTTTATACTGTTGTGAGTGAAAAGGTGGATATGACGTCATTGAGGATTTTTCCCTTTAATAGTTTAATAGAGGAGCTACATCACGTTTCTACAGCTTAACAAGAAAACAGTTCGAAACGCTTTAACAAATGAAACATAAATCCAATAAATACACAATTACACACATTGTCAATGTTTTTTATGAGGTTAGGGTATTTTTACAAGGAATGCTAACAAATGTAGCCTTTAACATCGTATAGAAAGCTACAACCAATATATCTATGACGAAAATGCACGTTGGAGAATAACTTGTTTTCTCTAGTAAGACCTTTTGATGTTAGAGCAAAGATGTACTGTATCTTATTCTTAATGAGAATTTAATTATTGTTTTTCTGTAGAAATCCTTAAAGCAAGATACATTTTCTTACTTTACTTGTTTATTGTCAAAACAAGTGAAAAATTTGCCAGTACTGAAGAACAAAGTTTTGAAGATTTTGAGTAATCTAATGGAATACGTTACAAATGACATTTTACAGCATGTATTCTGTAATCTGTAAAAGTAACCTTCCCAACACTGGTCTTGGGGAAAAAAGACACATTTCAGAAGAAATTCTGAAAATAAAGTGAAATTAATCAAATACCAGATGTAAATAGGCCTTAGAGTCTTGACGTAAGTGTGTGAGTATGTGTATGGTAAATTCACTTACCGTTTGGTAATACACATAGGCCAGAACACCAGCCACCAACTCAATGAGGAAGATCAGAAGCAGACACGAGAAGTACTTTTGAAAAAAAAAAAAAAGACAATAAGCAAACACTTACGACAAATAAAATGAATACTCCAAAACATATAAACACAATAAACATTCATGTATATACCATAAATCATAATTAACCATGAGAAGTGTAACATTTATATGATATTTCATTCAAGGACTTTCAAACCTAACCATGTTTGCACTGTCAAGGGATTTAAAAGTGCAATCAGTAAGTTGCTGTTACTGTCATCTTGGGCTTACACTGATACCTAGAGGCATGGAGGAAGCATCATTCAAATGCAATAGTTTGCAGTTAAAGATGGTATTGTAGAAATTCATTATTCACAGTCAGTCATGATTAATTTAATCCACAAGTGAAATTATCCAAAAACAGGACGGTTACTGAGACTAAGTGAGCAGCAGTATTTGGCTGGTCATGTGATCCTAACATGGCAGCAGCCCCCATGAGGAGACCCTCTCCATGTAGAATAAAACAGCTTTTATAAGGTTACTGATATGACTGGAGTCTTCGTCTCATGTGAGTCATTATGATTAAATGTATGTGTTTCTAATTTGCTATTCATTTATTTAGGAGTAAAACTTATTTAATGAGGAAAAAAGTAAAAACTGCACTTTAAGTAAAAACTGATAAATCAAAAATAAAAATCTTGCTTGGTGCTGACAGAGGAGGAGGTCCTGACAAATGAAACTAAAAGACACAGTGACATTTATTCCTCAGAGGAAAGTTGTCAAAAATGTGCCAGCCTGGGAGAATGAGTGGGAGCAAAAGAGAGAGAGAGAGAGCGAGAGAGAGCGAGAGAGAGAGATGATAACAATCCCAAATCTGGAAATGTTTTCAGTGTGATAGATGGTTAAAATATTATTATTATTATTATTTAATGGTTTATTTGAGAACAAACCAACCAACAAACAGAACAATTATTTTTTTTCACACTCACCTACACACCTTTTCATTACAAATACACTTCATCATCACTCATTCTAATTGCATATTAAAATATTTAAGCTGAAAAAAGTATCTATCCTTTCTTTGTTTATTTTCTTCATCACTAATTATCAGGATTAAAATGTAAGCAAGTAAAATCAGAAACACACGCATGCACGCACGCACGCACGCACACACATCGCACATGCTGTATCTTCTAGTGCTCCAAACAAAGAACAGGAAGTGCAATGTTATTTATATAAACACCAACACAAGTGCTGACACAACTAAAGCAAATGAAGTGAACCTTTTCAAGGTTGTTCAAACAATACAGCGCACCGAACAGCTGTTAACCTTGTGGTAGCTGTTTTGTATGTGTGTGATGCTGTTGTTTATGCATATATATCCAGAGGTTGCACTCCTTCATAGAATCATACATATGAGTGAAATTGGGCTATACATAAATAGCACTGCTGCAGTGGCAGTCACAACCTTCCTTGTCTCTCTTTCTCTCACTCTCACTCTCACTCTCACTCTCACACACACACACACACACACAAATATTTTAAAAATGGAGAGAAAAAGAAGCCTGTCTGTTCCGCTTTGTCAAAGAGCACTCAGTGCCACCCAACTTGAATTAGCACTTGGTCATCAAACAGAGCCAGAGGTGACCAAAAAGAGACAGGTCACGTAAAGTCATTATATCTAATAAGTGAAGTAAATGGATAAAACGTCAAAAATATTGGTGATGAAAATTGAATACGTAGACGTTATTAAATCACACCCTCGCAGAGTGGGCCTCTGGTCCATCACTCTCCCTTTACCGTGGACAGACAGCTCCTCTGCTCTCGAATGACAGCAAAGCAGCCCAGGAAGCCAGTGACCATGACCAGTCCCCCCGCCAGAATCAGAATGTAGGCGGACACAGCGAATGTACTGGAGGCCAGAAGACTCAGGTAGTCTCCTTTGTCGACCAGCGTCCAGATCCCGACACCCATCACCACCCCACCACCCATCTGAGAGGGAGAAAGACATTAGAAACACTACTTTTGAAAGACATATTATAACCCATATTAAGCTCTATTGACAACATATTGTATTTGACATGAAAACAACTGCATTTACAACAATGCACTTACAATAGAAGTCTATGGGGCCAGACATTGCACTGGGATAAATGTTAAATACACACTGTTTTTGAAAGTATAGCCACAATTATTGATAATTGCAGACTAGTGTGATAAAACTGCTTAATAACTTTATCTCTGCAAAATTATTATCCAACTTTCACAATGCCTTGCCCCATAGACTTCCATTGTAAGTGCATTGCTGTGAACATGCTTTTTGTTTGTTTTTCACTAACTGACTGATGAGACTTATTCACTGTGGTAATCGACAGCATGTCACAAATGCTGTTGCTAGAGCTTAACTAAAGCAACAAAATCTTTAAAATGTTGTCTTAAAATCTGAGAGATGGAGTGTGAAAACCACAGTGTTTATTACAGATATCAAACTCTCTAATTTCAAATGACAAACAGTTATTTCATGATTTTGCAAACTACTCATTGTTCCACCATGACTCAAAGGAATATTTAATTTTTTTATTTAAGATTTAATACAATTTAATTTGACTTGCCTTTTCTTTAAAAAAAAAAAAAAAAGAAGCAGAGAGGCACTTGCAATGGAAGTGAATGGGGGCCAATTTCTGAACGTTAAAATACTCACTGTTTCAAAAGTATAGCCACAAGACAGATAAGATATGTGTTGTAAGCAAGGTTTTAGTGTGATAAAATCACTTACTAAACTTTTCTGTGTAAAATTATAGCCAATTTTACAACTCTGTTATAAAAATACACACATTTTAACATACAAATGAATGCAAGTGCTTTTATAAAATTATAAGCTTCACATTTATGTGTTTGAACACTCCAAAAATTGGCCACATTCACTTTCATTGCAAGTGCCTCAATGTAACCCATTTCCAAAATTCCAACAGTTCTTCCCTTCAGCTTTCCCATCTTTCTTTGACACTTTCCATTACCAAACTCAAACCACAGCCTTCCCGGAGTACTTTGACCTTCTCCAGTCCCCTGTGATGCTTGCATACCACACACACTGTCCAGTCACCCATGAAGAGGACTTTTGGTCAATTTTAAAGGCGTAAATAATATCGTCACTAAAAGTACTGCATTAAATGAATTACATGCAGTTAATACTGAATATAAAGTTAGGTCCAAACGTATTGAGTATTGAGAGTTCGCTTGCAATGATGCTTCTAATTTGCATTATTATTAAATACAAATAAATTTGTACTAGAAATTATATTATATGTATAATAATTTAAGATGAAAAGTTGAATTCAAAAATGTACATGAATTCCAGAATTTCCTAGTATTTGGTCCCACTTTTTCTTCACTGACAGCATACACTTGAGCTGGCATGGATTGACTTTTTTTGTGCAAAAAATAATGATCCATGTAATCCAGCATGATTTGAGAATGTTCCAAAGAGCATCTTATGCACTCTGATTCAAGCAAATAATTCTGACCCTTTTGTACAAGGGAGTTATGTCACAAATTTGTTATATTTGGTTCGTGAACTAGAAATTGAGCAGAAACTTAAATATTTAATATTCATTTTAGATTATGATTTAAAAAAAAAAAAATTATCCTAAAGATTTTCTTATTTCAAAGTTAAAATGAAAAAATTAAAAATAAAAAAAAATCACAGATTTTGTATGTGGCCTCATTAGACTGTAGGACCCCACTATATTTCAAATGTTATGTTTTAAAAGAGAGGACAAATGAAACGCATTCTGCATTCTGGTGGTGGCGTAGTGGTTAAAGCACAGGACTGTTAATCAGAAGATCACTGCTCGAACCCCACGGCCACCACCATTGTGTCCTTGAGCAAGGCACTTAACTCCAGGTTGCTCTGGGAGATTGTCCCTGTAATAAGTGCACTGTAAGTCGCTTTGGATAAAAGCGTCTGCCAAATGCATAAATGTAAATGTAAGGTGTGGCTCTTGAATCATTTCCTGGAATGGTCTGTCTTGGGCTCAAGCTAAAGCACAGCAGCACAAAATTCACAAAAATGTCAGAATCACTGGGGAGCATTTAGTACACAAACATAAATTCAATCCAAAAATGCATTATAGTGAGAGATACTTGCAGTCAAATAGCAGGTTTATCTCTTTTCATTGAGCACAGTTAATGCTTTCAAAAAAGAAATTCAAACCTAGAGTGTGCTGTACTTGTTGAGCTGAGGCACGAGTGGGTAGGAAGAGAAAAAAGGTCAGAGAAGTGAGAGTTGGAGGCGAGAGATAGAGAGAGAGAGAAGAACAAGACTAATATCTAGAGTTATGGATCTTCATTCGTTGTACTTGCACTCTCTCAATCATGGGTGAACCTTAAGAAATGAAGGTCACCCCCCCACAAAAAAAGGAGTATATTTTACATAAAGAAAATGAATATATTCTGAATTGTGATATTATTTTCATAAAATTACAATCAGCACGAATTGAGTAAAACAACAATTAAAAAATATACTTTGCAATTGATATCTTTCATCTTCAAATTACATTGATGCTAATTGCTGGAGGGACATTCTCATTCTAGACAGCATTTGATTGGACAAAAATCTGTGCAGTGCAAAATGAGTCAGTTTTCTCAAAAGAGAAAGAATCCCAATTTTAAATGCGTAAACCTGTTAAAAGTTAATTTTGTCAATGTTAAGAAGTACATTAGCACATATAGATCAGGGCTAGTAGGATGTGAAAATCTAGGGGAGCAATTCCCCCAGCCCCGCCTTAGACCTGGCCATGATATAGATACACTCAAAACAAACACACACATGGATTACATGGCACAAAATTGTAATTCTGATTCCATGGGGTCTTTAAACTCAACAGTTTGTGGATTTCGGACTCACCCAGAAAAGGAAGTTGAAAACGAAAAGGAGGTACTTGAGACAGACCGTTATCCAGTCATCCTGCTCTTCCTTATACATGCTGCTCATCTTTCCTGTTAGCTGAGAAAAGAGAGGATGCAAAATGGAATTGGAGGTTTTTCATATTAGGGGAACTCTTTTGAGTATACATACAGCAAAAAATATATATTTTTAAATGAACAGGAAGAGGAGGTGTGCAGGGGCATAAACAGGCTCTTGGAAAGATGGCACTCAAACACTGTTCTTTTCCTTGACATGGTAATTAACAGCTGTGGCCTCTGGGTTTATGCGGCAAACCACTGACATGCTCCGTCTCAGGACGGCAGCCATGTAAGGCTGTTAAAATCAGGGTGTTTGGTTTAAAATTGTTGAAAAACTATGCACACCCTATCCCACACGGTTGGTTTTCAAAATCTCAGGGATCTCGAGTACAGCACAAGATTGTAAAGGTGATTGGCACATGCTGTACCAAAACACAAAACTAAGCTTTATTCACCAGTTTCAGAAAGTATCTGTCAGAGACATGGCCTGGTGGATATGCACTTGCTCTGATATATTGTACAGTACACATCTCCATGCACTTCCGCTGTTTCGGGATGGACTTCAAAGACACCTAATCATTAATCTTCCAGTTCATACACAATTCATTAGTTTTAAACATTGACCACCTTATACTCAGTTCACATACTGTAAATAAATCAAGACTTGTACTACAAATAAATAACTAGTACTGGCAATATTTTCATGCTATATAACCAGAGGTGAACTAGCTCCCCCAGCTGAGCCCAAGCATCTTATAGAATGCTGTGTTCCTTGCCACAGTTGACTTTGGCTTGCTCACTGGGGGCCTAAAGACAATCAATTTTTAAATTAGCACTCAGTAATTTTTGTTTTAATAAGGAAACAATTGCTGAGAGCACATCTGAGGCATGATTTTCAATCACGTTATTTAATCAAACCACACATCGAGGACTTTAAGACATCACACTATCATTTTCTGTTACATCATAATGATCTGTAAAGCTGCTTTGAAACTATGTTTTTTGTGAAAAGCTCTATACAAATAAAAATGACTTGACTAAAGCGGCACTTGTGTGTGTGACACAAGTTCGAGTCACTTGTTGATCCCACCCTCCCTCTAATGCCTACTGTACTGTTGATAAAAGTGGCATTAAAGGCATTTTGACCATTAGGGTGAGCAATAGGTTCTTTTTTTTGTCTGACCAGGGAGATTGGTGGGGGTAGGTCCTCTTGGTTGTTTTGCAATCTAACTGGGGGGCACAAAGAAAATCTAGCCCAGACCTGGCTATGCTAAAGCAAACAAAGAACTTGTTCAGAATGACTGGTGGACATATTGATTTTCTGATCACGTGTTGTAAATGTATGGAGAAAGCCCAAGCTGTGTGTCAGAAGTAATCATTTAGAGTGCTTTTTCTAAAAGATTATTTACCTACACTTAACAGTAATATATCATTCATAATGATGATGGAATGCAGACCTAAGTACACCGCTGAGTTTGATATTATGATTTAGAAATATTCAACTTTCCTTGTGTGAAGCATGATATTTGTTGATATATCTGGATTCTGAATTCAGGACAATTGCATTAATGTATCTCTTTGGGAAAGTCTGCCTGATAAAGAGACCCATCCATCCTGCTGTCCACTCTGTTGACAGACCAATGGCTTTGGCTGTGTTGTTATGGGTTACCTCAAGTATTCAAAGAAGAGTTTCAAGAATTTTAGGGAAACCTATTCTTCTCATCTACTCAACACTATTTCCGTTTAAAAGATTAGAGCTCTAATAGACTAAAACGACATTTTAAAATTTGAAATGTATTATCTTGTTATACCCTTTTTTTTATATATTACATGGTATGCCAGGTACATTGATGATATAATTGTATTTATTTTTTTTTCATCAGTATATTAAATCCATAAATACAAATTTGAAACTTACTTGGCATATAGTCAGACAGAAATTCATTTTTGGTATCTAAGCATTATTAAGAGTCAAGATAGGGACAATTTTCCGAAAAAGTTCCGACCGCAACACTATTTCAAGAGCAGATAGTTTCCATAAAGGTAGCCTAATAGATAATATCCCATTTGGGCAGTTAAAACGATTACGTCGATTACGTAAGCAAAGGAAATGAAGGAAAGATTTAAACAAAGAGGATATAAACAGGGATCCCTTAATCAACAACTTCAAAAAACGAGACTTGTGGATAGAAAAGATGTAGTCCTATTTAAGAAAAATCACAGACCCTTTAAAACAAGTCAACTTTATTTTGTTCCTCAATATAGCACAGAGGCTATAAAAACGTATTACAAAAACGTAATAAAAGAAATTGGGATGTAGTACAAAGTGATCCTATGTTAAGGGAAGTGTTTCCGGAGCCACCAACAATCGAGCACCTAACATTCGGGACATCTTAGTACGTAGATAGCTTCCTCCTCCTTTGTTGCAAAACTGGCTCACACAACCTACATGTACATACCCAAGTGGACATTATAATCATTGTCCTAACATATTTAAAGCAAGAGCCTTCCCCGATGAACATAAGGGTACGCCTTATGATATGAGATATACTTCGTGTACAGGTTGCAGTGTGGTAAATGCGAAAATGTCTATGTTGGATGTACAAAATCACGGCTAAAAGATTGATTGGCTGAACATAAGCACACTATTAGATCAACAAACAAATGTATCCTATGGTGGTACACTATCCTTATTTTGCAATGCGGAAATAAGCAACGGCTGCATTTCCAGCGAATGTGTACAAATTCTGCTGTTACTGACCACAATGTAAATAAATAGAAGGATAATATATAATAATAATAATAATGTTCATCAGAATGCTGGCATAATATCAGATAATTTTGCAACATCAGCATTTATAGTAAAAGATTTACTAAATTCACATATTGCTGCATGTTGTTGTATTGAAGAGACGGTAATAAAATTTGCTTCTAACTTTACCGAGATTGGGACGACGCAGTGTTTCTTGTCTCCATGTAAACCTCCATTTATATGTGCCTGCATAACCTACAATGATGACTTTATTTGTTTGTTTCCAAACGCGATGTTTCATGATGTGCGTGTCAGTTTATATGCACCGCTAAGAAAGAGAGAATGCTCTCTGACAAGAACTGAGAGTAAAATGCATTTCTTAATTTGTCAAGATGAAACAAGCTTTGGTGCAAAGAAAGATAAAGCAACGTTTGCCCAGCAGCTTTCTTCTCTCTGCTGGTTGTGTAAAGTTTGTGGGGGTGTGTCAGACTGTATCTCTCATTCATTCTGCCTGTGCAACAGGCTGCTGAAACAATGGCCAAATGCGATATATGGTTAATCTATATGCAGTCAAATGAATGAGTTTATGAAAATCATAATTAATGATAATAATAAAATGACATATAATGTCAGCCTGTAATATAAAGCAGCATAATGTAGTATTTTTGTATCACTAATGTGGTGTACGATACCGGAAGTGGTCAACATTCAAGGTTGATAATGGTGGCGCCCTAGTTTCGCTAAAAAAATAAGGTAAGATTTAACTGGCTTTTTATGAGTTATTTAGGATTTACCAAGGTTTACTGAAAATTCAGTGGACTCAATCCCTCTTCATATTGTGCGTGCTCTATCATCTGAGGTAATTATGTGAGTTTTACTTGTTTGTCTCATCTCATTATCAGTTTAAACAAAAAAAAATATTTGGGGTGTGTAAATAGTGTTTTTTTATGTTATTGTAAATGTATATTGTTGTTGATTGATCATTGTATTATGCGAATATTGATATACTCACTGTTTTGCGAATAATTGTACTAATTTGAATGATTGCTCTATGACTTAAGCTCATTGGCGTCGCCGATGTCAGCAAGATATCTAGCATGTTAAATATCTGGACCTGTCTGCGATTCCAATCAAGCAATGTGAAATATGTTTTGACTAAATACAACTGCAGCGTTGACCTACAGCCAATGAGAGAGCAAGAAACAGGGCACGGGAAGTTTCAGTGTGAGTCCTGATGTACCTGCAATAGAACATCAACTAGCATGGCTGCGGTATCAAGAAAGTCTCATTGGACCAAAGAATTGGAGGAGACATTAGTGGCCTATTTGATGTTTCATCTGAACTGTACCACAACCGGGTAGAGAACGAGAAGAGTTGGAGAGAAATTGCCAATTCTCTTGGACAAACATGCGTTATGTTCTTGCGTTCAAAACACTTGACGGAGTGCAAATGCGAACCAAGCGATCTCAAGATGTGTTTAAAGATTGAGTATTAAACTATATTTAACTTGACACAGTGACCTAAACATTTTAATTTTATGACGCAACACACCCGAGACGTGACACAAGCGTGTCTGACGCAGGTCGTATGGTCTTTACCTCACAAAATATTGAATTACCAAAAAGGTTAAGGAGGTGTCCTTTAAACTGTTACACCGTTTTTACCCAGTCAATCTTTATTTAAGAAACCTGCTCCCTGAAATAGATTCACTTTGCTCCTTCAGTAATGCTGTAGATGAATCTGCACCCTCATCTTTTTTGGGAATGTGCCCACGCTGTAGTATTTTGGAGAAAATGTTGTTTGTTTGTACGTACCGCTATTTTAACTAGTTTTTCTTTGTTTTATAAAGACGTTGTATTTGGTTTTCACAGTTTTGATAACTTAAGTTAATATTTTCTGATTAATCTGTTTATTTTTCTTGCCAAGTTTTTTTACACATAAGTGTTCATTTATTTCTATAAAGCCCCTATTTGCACTTTTTTGTAAAGACTTAAAATATTATTTAAATACTCTTTGTAACTCCAAAGCATTGAAAACCATTGCACTATGTAATGAATATAATGACTTGGCATTATTGTAAAATATATCAGTAGTATTGTGTACTATGTATACCCCTGGCTTGTTTCTAAAAAAAAAAAAAATGTCTGACGCAGATGTAAATTGACGGGTCCTTAAACAAGCCCTCATAATAAATCTTGAACTGATTGACAAATTCACTTGTGAAATGGATTGCTGTGAACTGTGTGCCAATGATTGACTTATGATCAATAATATGGTAGTAAACAACACATTGTATTCTAAAACAGCTTTTTGTATGGTCTTATCAATGATTAACTCTTCTGCTACAAGAATGTAAAGCATTTTAATTATCTGAATATATATATATATATAAATATATACATAAATATATATATATGTAATTCTTTTTTAGATTTAAAGATAAATATGTATAATTATTTCATCATTACATTATATAATATTATAATATTTGTATGTGCGATTAATTAATCGGGACACCATGTAATTAATTCGATTAAAAATTGTAATCGATAGACAGCCATAATTGTAATCAATAAAATATATGATTAAAAACATACACATCATATTCTGAAATGTATAACATGATCATGCATTTGTTTTTGTATCTCGTATCACTTCTCGCGTGTACTCTGTTGTGAAACGTAATTTGGAGTCCAGGCAGAGTCGTCGGGGATTCGTCAAGAGTAAAATGTCTTGTAATGTTTTCACCCCTGTCGCGGATTCGTCATGTAATTTGAAAATGTGGTGCAAGTATTCTTGTGCCCTGACCAGTCTGCAGATACGCGTTGGCCTTTTAATATTCTGTTGCTTATGAAATAAACACTCTGCATTGGAGATTGAGTCTTGCTCTTTTTCTAACAACTGCCATTTGATGTTTTGACATAATTTACAGTCAGAAAAAAAAGATCTTTAAAGAACAACAACAATATAGCTTCGTCAGAAAGCATCAGGTATGAACGTACGTGAAGTTAGGTTTAAAAGTTTAAACCTTTCTTTGGTCTATTTTCCTGCGTTTCACTTCGGGTCTATCGCTGTGTTCGCGGGGCAGTTTGTTGCTCGCCATTTGCCGAGACGTCAATCGATTCAAAAGACACGGATGCGTGTCATTTTTTAATTATGTTACTAAACACCCAGACCAGTTACTTTTCTGAGCATATAAATAACTAAAACGCACGTTTTAGTTATTTACATACTTCCTCCAATCCCCCATGTACAGAGAGCAAGGTGGCTTTATCGAGTAAAACATATCGTAAATTCAAATGTAGAGCAGATTATCTTTCCTCCCACAGATGTTGGCCTTGCCATTTGCTTTCCAAAACGCAATCAACTTATCTCAGTTTCTTCATTCTTGTCACACTTTTCGCGTTAATTAACGTAAAAATCCAAACAGTATCGTGTGATGTCACACTATTTTTTTTTTTTTTTTTTTTTCTAAAACCACCACGTAGCACACCTGCAGTGCATCTTACAGTGTTTGGGACAAACACAAAAGTCACAATCTGTCTATATCGCATTGCGAGAATACATCTGCTTCTTAAACTTACCTTAAAAGGCAGCGCCTCCGCAAGAACCGAAACGCAGATAAAGGTTTTTTTCCCTCCACAGAGAGGCTTGTTGCTCCGCAAGTGTGTGTCCTGTTCTCGGGGGTAGCGGAGGGTCAGCGCAGGATGTGGGGAGGAAATACAAAAACAACCCGCCCCTTCGTTTCATGAGATTAAATACAGCGAGCTATTCATCTTCGAAGGCTGCTCATGGCTATATTAGTATTATTAGTATACCTTAGCATGTTGCCCTATCGATTTCTCTAGGTTTTTTTTTCTTCTTTCTCTCTCTCTCTCTCTCTCTCTCTCTCTCTCTCTCTCTCTCTCTCTCTCGTAAAACAAGGCCGTTGAATAGAAAGGTCATGGCTGTATTTTCTGCATTTGCAATAAACTCTGTAACAACTAGTGCAGCAGTAGCAATGTGTAAAATTGCTAGTGTGAGATGCAAAACTATCAACAGAGAAAGCCAATCAGAGGGGAGAACAATCCGAAAAGAAATGTTCGTAATACATGTGATAGACATGTAAAGGGGTAGTTTAATCATGCTGCAGAGTTCAGGGTACACATAAACATTACATTCGAAATCTGCATTCAGATTGAATGGCTTGCAGATTGACAGAAATCTGCATTCAGATTGAATGGCTTGCAGATTGACAGAAATCTGCAACACCAGCTGCTTAGAGGTGGAGTACTGTGTGGATTTGTCATAAAGTTTCTTTTAATTACTTTAAAGGAATTTACTTTAATATAAATATTCCAGGTTCAATACAAGTTCAATACAAGTTTTTCTCAGTTGACATATTTGCGGCATAGTAATGTGAAAACCACAATTTTGACTCGTCCCTTTATCTAAAAAGAGAAAGAGAGAGTGAAAATAGTGGTCACAGTGAGGCGCTTATAATGGAAGTGGATGGGGGCAATTTTTGGAGGCTTTAAAGGGACATATTATGCAAAATCCACTTTTTCAATTTTTTGGAACTTAATTATGTCTAGACAACCACAAAATATGGCAAAAGACCATCCTCTCATTTCTTTCCTTTCCCCATCAATAAAAAACAGTGTCTCAGAAAGTGCCGTTCAGGTTTGCAGCCACTTATGACCTCAAAAGGGGAAAGGTACCGCCCACAGCTGGGGTAGAGATCCGCCAGAGTAACTTAGATCCATCGTCATTAAATCCTGAGCGAACAGTCCGCCATATTTACCTCCATGCTAGAGCCGCTTGTGCTAATATGGACTGCTTCATCAACGATGGTCAACTCAAGACATGCTTCAAAGCTAAGGATGAAGGATGGATCGATACCAACTCTCCATGACCCAACTTTAGATTTGCAAGTCGTAAATTTTGCATTTTATACTTCAATCAGGAGAACTGAGCGGGCTGGTGGGTCGGCCGCGGAATGTGCCGAATGGGCCGCGATATGCAGAACGGACCACAAAACGGTGCCACGATATGCAGAAAAGGACAGCGAACAGTGTTTACATCTTGTGGCTATACTTTTGCAACGGGGTATTTTAACATTTACAGATTGGCCCCATTCACTTCCATTGTTCCTCACTGTAACACAGATTTTTGTTTTTGTTTTTTAAAGAAAATTAGGAACAAGACTAAATACATTTGTGTGGTAATCAACATTATGCCAGACATGCTGTCAATTAAGCTTAACATGTATTGAACCAGGAATATTTCTTTAAGTACCTGCACCTGTCCATTGTTTTTTCTCTTATTGTGAGGAAAGCAAAGACACTGGTGAGGCAATGACAAAGTAAATTGCCCTACCCAATGGACTCCAACTCCAGACATGCTGTCATTAATTTCCTTTTCAAAATCTTTCAAAATCTCAAACCCAGTAACCTAATAAAGGAAAAACCCCAATTGGAGAACACATACTGCCATTGGCAGCAGATATGAGCTGAAATCACCTGCTTATGACACTGTTTTTTCCAGCTGAAACAGAGGAGAATGCTTTCCATCATCTCTGAACTAATGGAGGCTGGCTACAGAGAGAGCAATATAGCCACTTAAAGTGAGAAATGTTATCACTAATCTGTATTCTGGCTCTGTTAAGACTCTCAATACAGCTTGCAATATTGTCACAGGAAGAGCACACACAAAAACGAATTACATCTGACAGAGATTGCAGTTCAGCATCCTTTATTTTCCCCAGATGCATTGGAAGACATGGTTCTGCAAAGTAGCACCAAATCTAACCCAAATCAGACAGAAAACATCCAGTCATCCAGGCGTAAGGGGTGACTTCACGGACAACAAACGGATAAACAACAGGAAGATGGTAAGAATGGGTACCAAGAACAATGGAGCAGATGACAGAGTTCTGAAAAGGAACTCAGCCTATTGAACTTGGATATGACTCATTGTGATTCTGGCTTAGTTCTCTCTGCCACTCCCTTGTCCAATTATTGTTTTGTCTTTTTGGGGCCCTCGGTTTTAAGCTATTAGAATGACACTTTCATGGTTGATGGCATTTGTGTGTGCAGTGAGTCAAAAGGGCCAAGAGAAAGACGAAAGAAACCCACTCAGGCTACAAAAATGTGCACTCACACATACTGAGATTTTAGTCTTTTTACTTAGGTTGGTGGGTGGCAGACCACGCTGGCAGACCAAGGAAATTCCTACCGTTTCAGGACTGTTTCAACCTGACAAAATGAAAACAATAAATAAATAATAAAAGAGTTTGTGTGTGGTGATTTCTCAAAATGCTTGCAAGAGAGAGATAACAAAATAGTCAGTGTTGAGTAATGCATTACTAAGTAATTGCTGTAATTAAATTACTTTTTCATAAAAAAGGTAAAGTAAGGGATTACTCTTAATTTTTCAGTAATTGAATTACAGTTCTGATATGATTGTGTTAAATACAGACTATAGAACAATTCTATATAAAACAATTTAATTTAAAACCAAAATTGAACATCTAATGTTAAAATTTACGTTTTCTAATTTAATGCTGCCCCCTTAAATTCTTTGGCCAGTTCATGAATAATTTATTTGATTTTATATGATTTATTTGACAGAATTAAAAGAACAGTTTCATGTCTATCCTTGTATTTTTCATCTGGTCGAGGTTGATAAGGGTTTTAGAAAATAATTAGTAATAAGTAATGCAATTACTTTTCAGACCGAGTAATTAGCACAGTAATCTAATTACACTGTAGAAGATGTAATTAGTAGTTAGTAATTAATTACATGTTTGGGACAATCAAACACTGAAAATAGTTGTGATTCATGGATATTTGCTTGACCAAAAAAAATAAGAAAAAAATGAAAAGAAACAAACGGCCTATCAATGATGAGAAAGAACTCAAATAATAATTCGTGTTTTGCTGTCGACAGCGCATATTTTCTCCTGGATATGTTTTTACTGTAGGTATGTGTGAGTGCTTTGTGTGATTGACAGTATGTCGTGGAGCTGTGTGCAAGTGTGTGCTATTACTCAGCATGCGTGGGTAGTCCTTCAGTGTTTTACATGGGCAGCCCATGTGCTCTCAGCAGTGTACAATATTAATTTGGTCTAGTAGATCGCACAATAATCCCCAATAATGTGGGTGTGCTAAACTTTAACCATATCATTCCATTTATCATACTGCTATTTTTACATTTTGAACACCGACTTTTCCAACCCACAAAAAGTTTTAGAATGTCATGATGGTTGGAACGCATATTGATCTTAAGTATTTTAAAGTGTGTGCATGTGTGCGTGTGTGTGTGTAAGAGAGAGAGAGAGAGTATCTTCTGGCCAGGATTGCTTTCCACATTAGCTTAAAGGATTACAAAGGCAGAGGAGTGGGTGGCACATAAAAACAATGAGGGGGTAGCTATTTGACTCCAATCTAGAATCCCACACCTCTGTATTTAGACAAGTGTATAAACTCACTTGAGTCACTGGGCTCAGATTCATATATCCAAAGGTTAGGGAGAGTTAGAGCAAATGTGAAAATTCTGTCATCATTTACTCAATTATTATTATTCTGTAGAACACAAAAGGAGATGTAAGGCAGAATGAGAGCTTCAGTCACCATTCACTTTCATTGCATGGGAAAAAGATGCAAAGAAAGTGAACAGTGACCGAGAATAACATTCTCCTTAATATCACCTTTAGTGTTACACAGAATAAAGAAAGTAAAACGATGACAGAAATTTCATTTTAGTGTGAACTATCCCTTTAAGCACCAATAAATACTGTAAATAAAAGAATAAAGATGGCCTGCAAGATGCATAAAAAAATAATTAATAATTGTACTTTTATATTTAGTCATTTAGCAGACGCTTTTATCAAAACTACTTAAAAATTAGGAAAATAACAAGCAATTTGTCCAACAAAAGCCATCAGTTTTGCAGTTCCAAGAGTCCATAGTAATCCTATAAATGCCACGTTAAGTAAACTCAAGTCTGAAAAGCATACAGCCTTAAAACGTTGAGACAATAATGAATAGAAAAACAGTTGTCCTTGTCCTTCTAAGATCGGTGTGAAAGCGGAGGTGCAAAACTGTACTTGTGTGGGAGGCACTGATCTCCTACTGAAATCGCTCTTGTCGTGCACGCGCTCGTGTTCCGTCAGTTCAGTCTTTCGCAACTCGAGAAGAAGTGCAACTTTCGGTGAGATCCAGACGCTCCTTCACTGAGGTAGACAGCATACATTCAATGGCATGCTACGAACTGAAAATAATGGATTATAGTGTTTACCTGATTTAAGTAGGATCATTATTAAATTGTGGTCTGTTCTCATCTGTCGGACTCAAGGTGATGTGGATGCTGCTGACACGTCGGTGCTCAACTGGTCTCCAAGTGGCGCTTTTTAGGACCTCAGGAGGAAATTTTGCACGATGAGCGACCGGACTATTTTATCACTGAACATAAATCGCGTTTTTAATCGGAAGCATGGAATTATGGGATTATTTAAAAAATCATTATGACAATTCTCCCAATATTTTTCATTAGCCTTTTCTTGTTAATTAAATAGACCTGTGAAAATGATCAAATGTGTCATGTTTAAAGTCCAAATCGAGTATTGGGTATTGCAATAAATCCTGAAACTTTGATATTATATTAAGTGATAACACTAGACAGTTTTGATTTAAATCGTTAATCCGAGTTTATCCGGATCCCGTTGGCCCGTATGGGATTGAGGCACTCATCGCGGTGCCTGCTCCTGAGGAGAAAGATGGCGGAGGTGGAGAGCTCAGAGGTAAGTCATAGGTTCCTTAAATCACTGGTTCCCAACCCTGTTCCTGGAGGCCCCCCATTACTGCACATTTGGCATATCTTCCTTTTCTGACACACCCAGATCAGGTCTTGGAGTCTCCACTAACAAGCTGATGAGTTGAATCGGGTGTATTTGATTAGGGAGATATCCAAAACATGTAGTGTTGGGGAGCCTCTAGGAACAGGGTTGGGAACCACTGCCTTAAGTCATGTTTAATAAAAAACTAACGCTCGTCCAAATGCATTATTAAATGTCTTTCATAGCTATACGAAATATGCCACTAATGAACCCTATAGCTGCGTAATCGTGCTATTTTTCCATGATCGTTTTTGACTGACGCGCAGGTTTAGAAGTCAGAGAAATCTGTGCTTGGTTATGTGATTAGCCATGTAGGCTAAAGGATGGTTCGACCTCAGCAGGGCAGAACACATCTTGTTTGACTAATAAAGATCACAACACACTGAAATCTATGCATAGTGGCTAATGTTGTGATATTAAATATGCGATAGGAGCTAGATCTCATGTTGCTCAAGATTATCCCGACATCCGATGCAAAAACGAGATTAGAAACACCAAATAACATTTTAACGTGGCAAAGGTTGCACTTTAGTTACTGTAGACCAAAAAGTGAGACATCAAAATTCCCCTTTCCCTCGAAGTCAATTGGGTTATAACAACTCGCCTGAGCGCTGTCCTTGGTGCTGCAGTATTTTTTGCGCTCGCCTTCTTTTCAGCCCCTTCTGGAACTAATTAGCATATTTACCTTTGCATACATCATTTTCATTTTGGAGTAGTGCTAATAAGTGTACTAAATAGCTTCTAATTCAGACTCACATTTGCTTGGTGAGGCTGCATTTTAATCATCATTAGTAGGCTACTTGAGTCCATTCAATAATTGACAGTGTACCAGTTCAGATTATTTTATTACTGTCTTTAGCAGCACCGCCAGCAGAAGCAGCAGGACAAACGCATTTCCACTGTGCCCTCATCACAGATGTCTTTGCAACCATCTCCACTACCAAAGCCAGTGACCTCTGTGCACCATGTTCCACACCCCCCACATACTCCGCATGTCTCTGCACTATCCACATGTCCCGGTCGAGGCAAGATGGCCAAGTTGCTCAACCTGGAGGAGATGACTTCACGGGACTACTACTTTGACTCCTATGCCCACTTTGGAATTCATGAGGTGACAGAGTCTAAATTAAGACACAATAAAAGGTTACACCAAAGGCAGCTTCTGAATAAATTATGTACGAATAGATGGTCTTAAAGTAATAGTTCACCCAAAAATGAAAATTCCCTCATCATTTACTCAGCCTCATGCCATCCAAGATGTGTAGGCCTATGACTTTCTTTCTTCTGCTAAAAACAAACAAAGATTTTTAGAAGAATATTTCAGCTCTGTTAGTCCTCACAATGCAATTGAATAGTGACATAAAAACACATAAAAGCAATATAAAAGTAACCCATAAGACTCCAGTGTTTAAATTCATATATTTTGAAGGGATATGATAGGTGTGGGTGAGAAACAGATCAATATTTAAGTCTTTTAAAGTCTTTAAGACTTTTATTTTACTGAAAATCTACATGTTCACATTCTGAAGTGACTTTCACTTTTAAATTCAGCCACCTACTGGTTGGGGCTGGTCAAAGGTGGGATTAAAAAAAAAGGATTTAAATATTGAGCTGTTTCTCACCCATACCTATCATATTAATTCAGAAGGCATGGATTTAACCACTGGAGTCTTTTTGGACCTACTGAGTTCTGGTCACATTCACTTGCATTGTATGGACCAACAGAGCTTAAATATTCTTCTAAAAATCTTCATTTGTGTTCTGCAGATGAAAGAAAGTCATACACATCTAGAATGGCATGAGACTGAGTAAAAGATGAGGGATTTTTTATTTTATTTTGGGGTCTCAATTTAAGATAACGTCAAATGTTTAATTATAACCACCTAGGACAGTAAATGTCCTATAGTATAACCTTTATCATGTGTGGTCAGCCATAAAAACACACCTCAGTATGTGTCACTGAAATCTTTTCTACATCTTCTAAACTTTTTTAAGATGAACTAAGAGTACACCAAATTTGATAATGATTTTGAGCATGAGGGTCAATAGGATCTGACTGCAGATAAAATAAAAATCGTGTTTGTGATAACAGAAAAAGAAGGAAAAGAGTAAGATATAGGGATGGAGGAAGAGGGAAAGTAAAGTAGAGAGTGAATTAGAGCGAAGGGGGTGGTTGGGAAGATGTGTATCAGTTAATCCCAGCAGGCTAAATGGAGTCCTGTCTCTATAAAAAGAATCCTGGAGACACTGCGCTTTGTGTCCTATATAATGTCCTTCATAGCACAGTCCAAGAGAAAAGGTCCATATAAGAGGATATGGGATGCAGTGACATGATGATTCTTTGAACCAACTTCACTTTTCTGATCCACATCTTTAAAAATAAATGCGAAATTAAAAGTATCTAATCCAATGGCATTCATATTTTTCATGGGCTTAAAATATACATATATATATGGATCCTAATTTATTTAATTGTCAAAAATGTAACTTTTGTCTTATTAAATACTTGTGTTCTGCTCTGATCAATAGGAGATGCTAAAGGATGAGGTGAGGACACTGACCTATAGAAACTCCATGTACCACAATAAGCACATCTTTAAGGATAAGATTGTTCTAGATGTTGGAAGTGGAACTGGAATCCTCTCTATGTTTGCTGCCAAGGCAGGGGCCAAGCATGTGTATGGGGTGAGGACACAAATTAATTAGTACAAGCATGTTTACTGCTGCATACAGTGGCTTTATGTTAGGGGATGCAATAGCTGTGTGTGTGTGTGTGGGGGGGGGGTGCTGTTGTAAAGACACCTCTGCTTAAATCTCTGCCCACTTAAATGCACCTCCACTTAAAGGGACACCTTTACATTTGTGAATGGAAGGGGCCCCCGTTCTGTGCACATAAGTGGTGGTCCCACTACACTTTTTGTTCCATTCACTTCCATTCATACACATGCAAATGCGAGACAATGGGAACGCATGCATAAACATGGACATTTTTATATTTTGGCAAACTCTGATCTACAAACTTTTATAGTTAAAAGCATGTTTAACCAATAGAGGATATTGTTCCAAATAGCCTTTAAGTGTGAGTAAAACAGTTGGATATCTGTTACATAGGTTAATAGAGGTTGCATTTGCATGGGTTACTCCTATATCAAGTAGTTTTAATGTGATATAGTTTTCGTTATTGTACTAGTTTATTGTCATGGTATCAAGCTAATTATAATTTTGTCCTGCAGATCGAATGCTCCAGTATATCAGAATATTCAGAGAAAATCATAAAATTAAATCACCTGGACAGTGGTAAGATCACACACAAACAATCCAATTTCGAGTCATATATGAACAAGAGAGACAATTTACCAAGCATCACAAAAACACTGTCTATCTTAAAGCTATGAGAAGTTATTTTTAAAGCTGCCCATACTTTTTAGGACTCAGTGCCATATTTAGACATTTTCTACATTCTTGTGTGATGGCAAGTAGAATTCCATGACACAGGAAGCAGCGCACTTCCTGTAGTTGACGCTCTCTTCATGCGGTGTGATGGCAGAAGTTGCTTAGTTGCCCAAAGCATCTCTCATTAACACTGGAGAGCAGCAGGCGAGTGAGAAGCCCGAGTCAGCATGAGAGAGGAGTCACTGCTGTATACACACACATACAGGCACAGTAACTGGCAACATGCCTTTTAAAAAAATGAGAAAAGTTGGAGAGGATGAAGAGTGAGAGAGAGTACACGAAAGAGAGAAAAAGATAAAATAATGCTATGAAGAACAGCATCAGTCAAATGTGGCTTCATATTGTCATTCTAAGCTAAGAAATCTTCAATGGTGAATTTCACCAAAAAAAATGTCTGGGTCATATTTCACCCTAATGAAATTATATACATAAGTTATGGTACCAAGAATGGTTGCATTGTGACATGCAAAAAATGTCAAAATGCAAATTCTAATTCTCATAAGCATTAAGTAGCTGGACATTTTAATTTTGAGTAATAATTATTTTATTTTTTTAAAACTCATTAGATTCTCATTTATGTAATATATAATTTTTTTTACATATTATGTAACAGAGAAGCTTGACCCAGGCATGTTAGGTAATAGCAGTGCAATAAAGTAAAGATAGTTCAGTAAGTTTTAATATGTGTTTTGTGTGTGTCTTGCAGTTATTACCATCATTAAAGCCAAGGTGGAGGAGACAGAATTACCAGTAGATCAGGTGGACATCATAATTTCAGAGTGGATGGGCTACTGTCTTTTCTACGAGTCTATGCTGAATACAGTCATCTATGCCAGGGACAAATGGCTGGTCAGTTTGTGTTGGTGTGTGTTTGTATGTTTGATAAGCACTGTCTCAAGGCCAAGGTTGTTTGACTAATTTGAATGTCTCAATGTCTGCCACTGAATGACAGTTTTCTCCAGAGGACAAGTGGCCTGTCAGAGATATTTAATATAAAAAAATAGTGCAGATGCCAGGCCATTGTTTAGTCCTTGGGTTATTGTTATGCTGCACTTAACAAGAAGGAAAAGAGAATGATATGAAGTCACTGAAATAATATGAGGAATATGATATCCATGTGCCAGAAACATGGATTGTGGTTTTGTTTTGAACATGTTCTGAATAAGTTTTGCCGAGGTAATATCTCTAGGCTTTATTTCCTGTCCTCTTACAGAAGCCTGGGGGCTTCATGTTTCCAGACAGAGCAACATTATATGTAGTCGCCATTGAGGACCGGCAATACAAAGACTTTAAAATTCACTGTGAGTATGCAAGTGCACACACACACACACACATGCACAAAATAAGTTGTACTGTCTTTAAGTTTCCATGTCACATGTAAATATTTTGGAAAGCCATATTTCAAATGTTATGTCAGCTGAACAACTGACACCAAGGTTAACAAAGGTACAGCCCATTGAATTAAATTTGGCATCTACTATGACTAAGGTCCATAGGCTCTACTGAATGGCATATAATGCATATACTTAATACATATAAAGTCAATGCTATGTTTACATGAACACCAATACTCTGATTATTGCAATAATCAGATTATAAGGAATAATTAAATTAAGATGTTTACATGATTTAGGCAAACCTCTCAATCCAGTTTACATGCTACTTGCCAATACTCTTGATTATTGCTGATAAATGTTATTTATGATGTTTTAATGCTTTTTTATAAAATAATATATGTATTTTTAAATACAGTTTAGCATAACGAAAATACATCAGTCAGTTTGTGAGTCTATTTGAACAATTTGTTAAAAGAACCACTTCATACATGTCATTTTCAATTACACTGGATGTCTCATTTGATTCACTAAAAAGAATCGGTTCATACGAGTCACTTGTTTGTGAATAGGAATACACGCAGGATGTTGTTGTGTTCAGCCCATGAGGACAAACTTATTGCCGTTTCGCATGAAGCTGAGAAGGGCTGCTTCTTCTTTTTCATGATGTTTTCGAAACTGTGCTTGAGTGGAACATCATACGTCTGCAGCACTGGTGCAGACACACTTTGGTCAGAGTGGAAAACTTCACGGTTACTGTTGTAACCTCCATTCCCTGAGGGAGGGAATGAGACATTGTGTCGAATAAAGGGGTCACAAGGGGTCTTCCTTGGGAACCTCATGTACCTCTGAACTTGAGAAAAGGCTAATGAGAAATTGGCAGACAGAATTTGCATGTCCCACCCCTGGACATACGGGTATAAAGGGAAGCGGGCGTGTGTCTGTCAGTCAGGTTTTTGCACTGAGGACCCGAGAATAAGGTACGACTGTTTACAGTGGTAGGTCTAGTGTCATGGCAGAAGGGACACAACGTCTCGTTCCCTCTCTCAAGGAACGGAGGTTACAACAGTAACCGTGACATTCCCCTTCTGTCACTCACTTGACGTTGTGTTGTATGAAGTGACACAAGGGGTCCCGTTCAAAAGCACCATGCACTAGACCGTGTTACATGAACTGCTGAAACAGGTCCAAGCAGGCTAGAAGCAACTGTATCAGCCATACGTAGCCTTCCCCAACGCCCCCAGAAAAGGTGTCGTATACAGACCTTAGGTTCCCAGCACCCCTGAGGGGGGAACAGGTGCTACATGACCAGCGTGGGAGCAAGCCCGGCAGCCGGGGCCTTTTCTCTCTCTATGTCTCTCGCATAGAGTGTAAAGTGGCTGGGGCTATCTTAACGCTAAGAAATGCATCGGGGAAGGTGGTCTTTCCCGATCCTATTCTTTCAGGGGGAAAAGACCCTGTGGAGGCCACATCCTGCCCATACTAGAGGGAGGTGATATGTGGCCAATACACCACGTGGGTTGTCAGGCCACATGTGGGAGCGGCATGGTGGCAGGTCATACCTGAAGAGGGAGAAGCTCTACAAACACAGCGACCGGGGGCAGAGGGACTGCCCAAGGGAGACGCGGGTCCGCCTGGCAGGGGGACCGTACAGCGGAAAATACATCACAGGGAGTTGCCTGAAGAGGGAATCAAGCCTGTGGAGCCCTACCCCAGTACAGAGCTCTTGAGGCTCGTAGTGGGTCTGGTTGCAAATTCTCCACTGAATTCGCAGGCCAGAAGGCTAGGGAGGAAGAATCAAGCGAAAGCTTAGTGGCTAACCTGGGAGAGAAGGCGCACTTTATCACTTTGGTTAAGGGCGCAAGGAGCAAGTGGAACACCCGGTTGGCTGTTCCATATTACTGAGTTCTACAGCTTCGGAACTGACAAATCACGGCCCGAAACCGACTCAACCCTGAGATTGTAGAATCTCGCAAAGGTGTTGGCTGCCCTGCAGATGTCTGCTAGAGAGGTGCCGTTGGCAAGTGCCCACGAGGATGCCACACTTCTCGTCGAGGGGGCGGGCACAGCCTGAGTCTGGTAAGCCAGAGTGAGGGTGTCAATGAGTGAGCTAACCTCTGTTTGGAGACGGCGTTCCCTTTCCGCCGTCCGCCAAAGCAAACAAAGAACGTACCGGACACAGCAACGAAAAGGCTGGGTCTGCCTCCTCCCTGGGCAGCGCTTGCAGGTTCACGACCTGTTCCTGAAGGGGGTCGAAGGAACCTTGGGCCTGGAACACCATCTTCGGAACTCGTAAGCGCCGACCTGCTGCGGATGGGCAGTCACGGGTCCGGAGGCGAGGTGACTGCATCCACCGAGGGACAGAGTGGTCCTGATACCAGCTCTGAAGCGAACGTCTGACTGCCTGGGTCCTCCATCTCAGGAGTGCTTAGGAGCTTTACGGGTCCTAGAGGGGGTCCTGGAGATAGAGGGCGTACGCCGCCTGCGGGGCGCTTGACGCTGAGACTGAGAGCTGGGCCCGGGTTGAGGCAGAGCTGGCGGTTGTTTAGGCGCAGGGATACACCCTTGGCAGGCAGGTGGAGCACGGGCTGCACCGCGGCATGATGTGGGATATTGCCTCCATCTGCCTATTTACCACCGAAAACTGCTGGGCGAAGTCGTCGCCGGTGTAGCCGAAGAGGCCAAGCTGGGAGACAGGGGTATTGAGGAAGCGTGCCTTGTCAACGTTGGGCATCTCGACCATGTTCAGCCAGAGGTGGACTGCACAGCGTGCAGAGAGAGAGAACGCTGCTGGAAATGCGCCGTAGGATCCAACAGCAGTGCTTCTTGCCAACAGAGGTGAGTGGAACAGTGGTGAAACTTCAGCTTGCTGCTGCATAACCACTCGGCTCCGAAGAAAAAATCTGACTGACAGACACACGCCCGCTTCCCTTTATACCCTTATGTCTGGGGGCGGGACATGCAAATTCTGTCTGCCAATTTCTCATTGGCCTTTTCTCAAGTTCAGAGGTATGCGAGGCTCTCAAGGAAGACCCCTTGTGTTACTTCATTCAACACAACTTCGAGTGAGTGACAGAAGGGGAATATGCGATTAAAGCATTTACATGCCAGTATAATGCAAATAAAATAGAATTACTACACATATCTTATTGCAATTATCAATACTCTGATTATTAGCAAAATCGCAATATCAGGGGCGGACTGGGAAGAGAAATCGTCCCAGGATTTTACAAAGAAACTGGCCCAAAAGTTGTTGAGTAGGGGTGTGGAGTGGTTGGGGGTTATCACTGCCCCAAAAGTTGTTGGAGGGGGTCGCTGTCTTTTCTGCATATCGTGGCCCCCTTCGGCATATCGCGGCACCATTTTGCGGCCCTCTCAGCCAGTTCAGCATAATGCGGCAGCCCGTTTCAGCTAATCGCTTCCTGTTTGGCCCCATTTCGCAGCCAGCCCAATGGGAAAAGTCCTGGTTCTCCCTATGATATCTCCACAATATCATAATCTCACGATGGAAGTGAATGGGGGCCAATTTTTTTACATTAAAATACTCACTGTTTGAAAAGTTTAGCCACAAGACATAAACAATATGCATGGTGATTCAAAAGAAATTTTTGTGGTAATCAACATTATGCCACAATTGATGTTGACTGAGTTTAACTTGTATTGAACCCGGAATATTCCTTAAACCATGGATAACATGCATTATCGGGTTTTGCACAAACTTGTGAATCACGAATGCAAGCTGATTTTAAAGCAAAAGGGGGACATAAATACTAGAAACTTTTGGAATTGATGTTAATTTTTCAATTAATCTTTTCACTAGAACTGTTATTCTGATCAAATTATTTGTGATAAAAAACTGCATTAAATGTAGAAGAAAAAAAAAAGCAAAATAGGAACATTCACACAGTCAAAACAAAAGTTCAGCATTGTGACCCAGACCACAAGAGTCACTCCAGAGTCACTCTTTAGATCCTTCACATTCATTTGGCAAAAAAAGAATAAAAAAAAAACATTCCTGTTGGGTTTTATTACTCCCCCACAGCAAGAGCGCTCCCTCTCTTTTTCTCCTCCTGTCTTGTCTTGGATGGAAGTGTGAGATTTGTCTTAGCCTAACACAAGCTGCCAGACAGAGGAGGAAATTTTGGGGCCAAATGAAGAGGATCAGGCACACATTCATTAAGACAGACAAACAACCATTAAAAATGTATTAAAACTTTACTTTTTAATCTCATAATATATTTATACTGTAATTTCTAAATATGAAAATAGTCTTTCCTTCTCACTGTCTCTGTGCTTGCAGGGTGGGAGAATGTCTACGGTTTTGATATGACGTGTATTCAGAATGTTGCTATGATGGAGCCCCTGGTAGATATAGTAGATCCAAAACAAGTTGTGACTAACTCTTGCCTCGTTAAGGTATGAGTAAACACTCTCTGTACACTTGTATGTGTGTATGTGTGAACAAGACCTGATCTGAATCATAGTTCTGACTTACTATGCACTGCTTTTGAACACATCACGTGGGTGATACATAATGGAATAATTCTCAGTAAAGAGCTGCTTGATGACAACATGATAAAGTGTGTTCATCTTAACACCTGCAAAACACTAATCATTCCATCATAATACTGTATTCATAATTTGAAGCCATATATTTAATTGTACTTTAATGTACAAATGTCTGATGTACAGTATGTCCTATACAGGAGGAAAGAAATATCACAAGTTAGATTTTTATAACATCTCAATCAACACATCAATGGGATGAAATGGAGACTTTTGCTTTTGTCTCCTTCTCAGATTTGTCTCCTGAGAAAAAGATCCCAGTAATCTCACACGTGTCTCTTCTAGAGATTGTCAACAAAATCAGACTGTGCTGAGATTTGCAGAAATACCAAAGTCTGCAATCAAATTTCAATTTTCTCAAGCATTTCTTAACACATTCTTCTTAGATCAAATTCTGTGCTTATTTATTTAATAACTCTCTTGTCTTTTTGCCAACAACTATTTTTTTTTCTCTCCTAAGGATATGTAGGAAAACTACTTACAGCCGAAGTCAGAAGTTTACATACATTTAGGTTGCAGTCATTAAAACCAATTTTTTAAACACTCCACAGACATTTTGGCAAGTTGTTTAGTACATCTACTTTGTGCATGACACAAGTAATTTTTCCAACAATTGTTTACAGACAGATGTTTTCACTTTTAATTGACTATATCACAATTCCAGTGGGTCAGAAGTTTGCATACACTAAATTAACTGTGCCTTTAAGCAGCTTGGAAAATTCCAGAAAATTATGTTAAGTCTTTAGGCAATTAGTTTCTGATTGGCTAATTGGAGTCAATTGGAGGTGTAGCTGTGGACATATTTTAAGGCCTACCTTCAAACTCAGTGCCTCTTTGCTTGACATCATGGGAAAATCAAAAGAAATTAGCCAAGACCTCAGAAAAAAATATTGTGGACCCCCACAAGTCTGGTTCATCATTGGGAGCAATTTCCAAACACCTGAATGTACCACGTTCATCTGTACAAACAATAGTATGCAAGTATAAACACCATGGAAACATGCAGCCATCATACTGCTCTGGAAGGAGACACATTCTGTCTCCTAGAGATGAATGTAGTTTGGTGTGAAAAGTGCAAATCAATCTCAGAAAAACAGCAAAGGATCTTGTGAAGATGCTGGAGGAAACAGGTAGAAAAGTATCTATATCCACAGTAAAATGAGTCATCAACATAACTTGAAAGGCTGCTCAGCAAAAAGAAGCACCTGCTCCAAAACCACCATAAAGCCAGATTACAGTTTGCAAGTGTACATGGGGACAAATATATTACTTTGAGAAATGTCCTCTGGTCTGATTAAATAAAAATTTAACTATGGCCATAATGACCATCATTATATTTGGAGGAAAAAGGGTGAGGCCTGCAAGCCTTAGAACACCATCCCAACCGTGAAGCATGGGGGTGGCAGCATCATGATGTGGGGGTGCTTTGCTGCAGGAGGGACTGGTGCACTTCACAAAATAGATGGCATCATGAAGAAGGAAAATTATGTGGATATATTGAAGCAACATTTCAAAACATCAGCCAGGAAGTTAAAGCTTGGTTGCAAATGGGTCTTCCAAATGGACAATAACCCCAAGCATACCTCCAAAGTTGTGGCAAAATGGCTCAAGGACAACAAAGTCAAGGTATTGGAGTGGCCATCACAAAGCCCAGACCTCAATCCGATTTAAAATTTGTGGGTAGATCTGAAAAAGCATGTGCAACTTATTGTGAGAAGCTTGTGGAAGGCTACCCAATATGTTTGATACAAGTTAAACAATGCAACCAAATACTAACAAAGTTTAAGTAAACTTCTGACACACAGGGAATGTGATGAAAGAAATAAAAGCTGAAATAATTAATTCTCTCTACTATTATTCTGACATTTCACATTCTAAAAAAAAAGCAGTGATCCTAACTGACCTAAGACTTTTCTACAATTAAATGTCAGGAATTGTGAAAAATTGAGTTTAAATGTATTTGGCTATGGTGTATGTAAACTTCTGACTTCAAATGTAAGTGAAATACCTTTCGACAGACTTCTGTTAAGTCTTCTTAGCTTTGAAAAATATATATTTTTTTAGTGTCCCTTTGTGTTAAGTATTTAATTCTAAACTATTAATTCATTGAAAGTGGTACTCTTCAATTAACGTGAGTATTACGTTTATGATCTGTCAGTGAAGACATATGAATGTCAAGATACATTCTTGAAGGGTCAATGCAAGGGATAAAGAGAACAGGACAGCCACTGGCAAATAAAAAGAAAAGAAAGACAGAAAGAAGGGCAGAAAGAGAGAGCTATGCTTTCAGTGCCCCTCTAAATCACCTGAGGGATGAAACTCTTTGAAGAGGAGAATGATATTCAGTCTCTTTGTTAGGTTTGCTAAATGAAAATGTAAATTGAACAAACGAATGGGTTCAATGCGGAATTCACACACAGGCATCAATATAGCCACAGCCAACAATAGTCTTTGAAACTGGATACAGTGTAATTTTTGGGTTAAAGCTATATGACCTAAACCATATTAATATGGGGTTGGAAAAATGCCATTTCAAAATGAAGCTATACTATAGATCTAGAGTATCTCATGGGCATACATCAAAAGGCTGTGTTAGTAAACGTATATGAGTATTGTGTGCCAGTTACAGAAAAAAGCTGACAAGAAAACCTAATATGTAACGTTATCTCTATGGCAAAAAGTAAAATGCATTAGTTTCTGGGTACCTAAGTGCTCTGGATGTGATGTATCTTTTAAGGAGGTGGACATCTACACGGTTAAGACTGAAGACCTGTCATTCACATCGGCCTTCTGCCTGCAGATTCAGAGGAATGACTATGTTCACGCCCTTGTCACGTACTTCAACATTGAGTTCACAAAGTGTCACAAGACAACTGGCTTTTCAACAGGTTCAACCTCACTGACATCCACACATTAATTTTCATTCTGTCTTCTACTGTAGCTTATTCTCCCTTACATATATGTTACCAGTCAAAAGTTTGGACATACTTACTCATACTTATTACTATTTTCAACATTTTAGAATAGTAGTAAAGTCATCAAAACTATGAAAGAACACAAATGGAAGAGAATTACGTAATGACCAAAAATTGTTTAAGAAATCAAAACTAATCTATATTTTAGCTTGTTCAAAGTAGTAACAATTTACAGATTACAGATTTGTAAAAATTTAAAATAAAATAAAAATAAGTAAAAATTTTCAGCATTTAAGCATAATCTTTGGATCAAATGTTTTTTAAGATCATGAGAAATATAAATTCAGTCAAGTGTGTCCAAACTCTTGACTCGTGTGAATTATAATCAAGCTGATGTTTTTCCCTGATAATTATCCCTTCAAGCCCCTGATGCTCCAAGTACTCACTGGAAGCAGACAGTGTTTTATCTGGAGGATTACCTAACTGTGCGAAGAGGAGAGGAAATCCTGGGCAGCATCACTGTGAAGCCCAACGAAAATAACGAGGTGAGGGTATAAGTGTGGGAGTGATAAAGAGAAACAGAGAAAGTGAGAAATATATGACAGAAAATACAATGAAAAGGATAGTACACACAGAAATTGGAGGCAGAGTGTTTAGAGAAAGTATGAACTAAAAAGTAAGAAACAACCACAGATGTAACCATTGAAATAAACTTGATTTCTTTCAGCGTGACTTGGACTTCACCTTTGAGCTTGATTTCAAAGGACAGCTTTGTGATGCAGCCATCTCCCACGACTACAAGATGCGGTAAAGCTTATCCTGGGTTGGAGTGTGATTTCCCACAGAGATTCAACAGAGGGTCAGATGGTGCTACCTCCTCTGCCTCTGTCTGAATAAGAGACTGCTGAACAACAGAACTCTTCTTTGATATCATCAGTGCAAGTCCAACACTGAAGCAATAGTGTCATCACTTGTCACATAAATAAATACACATACACCATAGACTGAAAACATCACTCTGAATGTAACTGTTCATGAGTCGGAGAATGTCCAAGTTTGTGTTTATTTTAGTCTTTTAATATAAGAAAGCGTTACTGTTTAACAGGATATGCCTCATAGAAAATAAGGCTTCAGTTTGATGTATAAAGGACAACTTTCATGAAAAGAACATGATTGACATTTAAGAGCTATACAATTTACACCACATATTTGATGTTTATATTTAAGTGCATTTTATTATGTTAAATGTATTAAATTATTGTTGAGTTGTTTCTGTAATATAGTGACTGCTGGCATGTTTTCTGGCATACTTTGCTCTTGTTTAAATTAATTAAGTTTTCATTATACTTTTTTTTTAAAGGATAATTGAGAGAGGTTAAACTACTGTATTCTAAATCATTCTTATCAAATACAGTATGTTCAAGATTTGTTATTAGACTATAATCGTATGACAATTTTAACCTCCGAAAACTTTATCAGTTTTGTTTTCTTGTTAAAAGGCCAGGTCAATGTTGCATACAACTGCAAACATTTCCTCTTTTCTGTCAAACAAGTACAGTCTGTAACAGAGCAGTTCATCCTAAGACAATGAAAGAGGCATGACATGTTTAACACTAACTCCAGACATTGTTATTCCCTAAATAACATTTTCAAAGATTTTTGGTGCTTTTCATAGTTTTTTTTTATTAACTGAACTGCCTCTTTAAATGCATACTGGTTCAAAAAGTCTTGTTTAAGTGAAATAAAGAGGATACTGGCAAGATTTCAGGTGGGTTGAATGAGGCTATTGAAATGTTAAATAAAGTGGGAGTAATAACCAATCATGTTCGCACCTATGACTGTCATCGGCCACTTAGTTAAAATGGTTATACAGGGATAGCCACATTGTCCTATTTTACAGTCTCATTTAAATAAGCATCTTCAGTCAACATGTTTTCTCCCTAAAACATACAGTGCATGGTAAAATATACTTAATCAACATTTGGGCATAGACATTTTAAGGAGAACCCTGATATCTAATGTTCTTTGAAAAATGGACATGAAAAGTCTCTTTACATTATTCATTTTTAATTTAGATATGAGTGAATATGGCCTCCCTCAGCCAGTTAAGTTGACACTGAGTAAATTGTTTACATTGAGTATGAGACGATGATACATAAAGCACAGAGGTTTTTCACCAGTACTTGCTGCATAGATTCAGAGGTGTGTGTGCAACATGCATATGTGTGTGGTCACTTGCAGCAGCTTTTCTTTTTTAACGGCTGATCCACCAGTCTGATGGTGTTCACCCATACTCTGTCTTCCTGTTCCCTCAAAACCCTGCAAAAACATCAGCATTCAATAAAAAAATATTTTTATTAAGTGTCACTTAGATTTACAGAATCCAATCAGAAAATATTCCACAAATGTATTTATATAAGTAGAAGATTACATTGTTTTTGTCTTGTTCTTGTGGTGTTTATTTCCCAGCCTATCTAAAAAACATCTATGTTCTGATTAAAAAAAGTATCTGGATATATTAGACAAATGCCTCCCAGAGGTGTTTAAGTAAAAAAAACAACAACAAAAAAACAAGGTTCACAAACTCAGGCAGATTAAGATCATACCATGTACATAGAAACCACACTCTTTCCTGAAAACATTTAATAATCTTTGCTGCTGGGTCGCTGTCTCACTTTTTTCTGTCTCCTTTTGCTCTATGTAGTTTGCAGATATGAGTGAAGAGATCATAGATTAACAAAATGTGACAACATTTCTTAACATGTTGGTTTAGTTCTTACCGAGCCAGGTGTATCATGGCCTCCATCACATTAGCTCCAGTATAAGCACTGCACTCATAGAACATCAGATGTGTTTCCTGCAGAATATAACACAAAACACATTACAATGCAAACTGAGATAGAGAGAAAGCAACATGTGCAATGATGCTATCCCATAGGAAATTAAAAGAATCACACAAAATATCTCTTCAATATCTCAATTTTTTCTCAAAGATGGCAATGAGATTAAATTTAGACCTAAAGCTTCTGTTTCTCTAATGTTTCTCCAAAGAAAAAGATCCTATTAATCTCACGTTTCACCTCTAGAGTTTCGGAAAACTCAACAATGTCAGAATGTTTTATATTATCTCAAACATTTCTCTTAAAAAATTATATTAAAAACAATTTATACGAGCTGTTGTGTGATGTTAGTGGGTGTTGAAATATACTGTTGTTTGTGTCTGAGCACAAGAGATGTCCAAACCTCAACTAGCATCTCTGCCTCTTTTATCTGCACCTCTCTATCATATTCCTTGTCCGATTTGTTGCCAAGGAGCATGACAGGTATAGGGTCTCCTACAACTTCCTGTATGCTGGCCAGCCAGGGGCGGACTGATCTGAAACTATCCTCCATTGTGATGTCATAGATGACCACCACGCCATCTGCCTTGCGGAAAAACTGCTTGGTAATGCTGCAATACCTGAAGGACACAGTGACATTGCATTTTTATTAAAGCTGTTTATCAACAGTGACAGACAAGATTTTGTTATGGGTGTGTTATTATTCCAGATGATAGATGTGCTTTGAAGGATAACAGTAAAGATTGAGGAATTCAAAGAAAGTATACAAGATGCTCAAACAGACATGAGGTAACAATCTTGTTATTCTTGAAGTTGAATAACAATGTATAAACAGTCTGTGCCATAACACTGCAAGTGATATCAATAGTTTAATAATGTTTGATAATGATGGATAATTTGATTATTATTTATCCTGTTTGTGTGAATCACCTCTCTTGGCCTGCAGTGTCCCATAACTGGAGAGCCACGTGGCTGTCGCCCAAATTTAAAGTCCGCACACTATAGTCAATGCCTGCACAATATAATACAATCATTTATCATTTCTTGATTTGTTCTGTCATATAGACATTTGTAAAACACTCATTTAGCTTCATCTGAATAACATAGGCCTGTATACAGTGTATATACACCAATCAGCCACAACATTAAAACCACCTGCCTAATATTGTGTAGGTCCCACTCGTGCCACCAAAACAGCGTCAATCTATTCTTCTCACCACAATTGTGCAGAGCGGAGATTTGATGCCGTTTTGGCAGCACGAGGGGGACCTACACAATATTAGGCAGGTTAATGTTGTGGCTGATCAGTGTATATACTCTATAAACAGTACAGTATAAACAGAGTGTATATGTATATACTGTTTACACACACTCAAATGGAAAAAAAAAAAAGTGTAAGTAATAATTATAAGATACACTGCTGAGAACCTATTTCTTTGCAGCATCACAACCACAAAACCATAACTGTAGTAAGGCCTAATGACCACAAGTCAGTACTGTTGAGTAATATTTCTCTCAACACCGGAGTGTGTAGAACATTAAAGGCTGGACATTTTGAAGAAAGTGAATTAATGGCGTTTGACATAATCTGCTGTGCAATTTGTACCAGCTTTCAAATGCAGGGAGTATGACTTCCCAAGCACTTTCATGTGATGTAGTTTCACATTCTCTGGCTGTTCTAAAAAAAATCCAATAGCATACTTTAACGGGCTTCCGTTAACACTCACATATTCAAACTCAATACTGAGAAATACTATGAACAATTTTTGTTCATAGTATTTCGCCATAGATGCTTAATCGGTATAGCATCTATGGAGAAATACTATTGAACAAAAATAAACCATATATTTTATCCATGATGTTAAAGATTTGAAAAGTGGTTTTGGGAGTGATATAAATCAGAAAAAAAGAGAGAATCTTTGCATCCTTCTGAACACAGAAAAATTGCAAAATAAAATACATTTAAACTTTTGCTCTAGTGTCCACAACATTACATTTTGAGTCATGGACACATTCTTCTGATTTTGCAATTATTTAATACTACTCTGCAAGTCCAAATTTGTATTTCCTGATAAGTTGTAAGAGCACATGGAGTGGGAGTGAAACTCACCCACAGTGGCTGATGTGGTAGAGTAGAACTGTCCGTCACAGAAGCGTCGCAGAAATGCTGTTTTGCCAACACTGGAATTTCCAACCAAAATTACCTTAAAAAGGCGTTGAGGGGCCACAGCTGCACCCTCTGCAGGACCCTGTAGCCGAAAATACCCACAGTGACTTCTTACAGTTAAAGGCTAGATGTGTTGAGTGGTACAAGTACTATAAAAGTAGCATAAACGTTTAAATAAGACATACTGTACACATTTGTAAGATTGAATTCTACTCCTTCAAATCCACTTATAGTCAAAGACTCTTGCACTAAATAAAACAGCTGTAATTTATCATTTGCTTTTATAATTTTCCACCATTTCACTGACATTGGAATTAAAAAGGTAGCTTTTGCTGTATCTTAAAGACTACTATATGTAAACCTCTGATGACCTCCGTTATGATTGGCTAACCTCTTTGCCTGTGAAATGAGAGCAAAGTTGCTGAATACTGAATATGTGTTGATAGATACATGTGGGAGGAAATATGTTCATCTAAATTATTTTTGCAGCTAAGTTTCAATAAATGGCATCTTTAAATTGTGAACATAGGCATATGTATATTCGTGTGTCAAAGACATTTATTTGTCCCCTTTAATCAGTCACTTACCTGTTGGATGGTCTCTTTGCCAACAGGCTGTCCCCGTGCAGAAGAGGGCATATGCCCTCTGATCCATTTCTTCTTAGAGGGCTTCTTCACCCTAACTGGTGGTGGAGAGTTAGCAGAAGCCAAGGATGCATTGGAGGGGTAAAGGGAGCCCATCTCTAGATCAGTCTGACCTATCTCCTCTCCACCCCGCTCTTCTTCCTCCTCACTCAGCTGATGGAGAAGAGGATGAGGGTCTCCTTGCAACAGGTGAGGTAGGTGATCCTCCTCGATGGATATGACTCTGCGTAGAGGCCATCCATCCAGTGGAGCATCCTCCACATCCACTCTGGCATTTACACCTTCTAAGTCACCAGCTTCCTTCTCAGATCTCCCATCCACCTCCCATTTTTCCTCATTTCCTGTGGTGAAGGGAGAGCAATAGCCATTTGCTAAAGAGGAGGCCTTCTTATGAGAGCGCTGAATTACATCCTCTTTGTTAACTTCTCTGTGACAGAAAGAGGGGCAAGTAATGTCTGCTATCATCTCATTACATTGCATATACTTATATTAATGCAGAACATGTAAACATCTCTCACTTTTTGACAGATGGTTTCCTCTCTGTGTATTTTATTGAAGCTGTGTTCAGTCTTTGCTTCCGGGATGATTTTTTCATAGAATTACTGTGTTTCTGTTGTGAAGTACAAGGAAATATTTTGCTTTTAAATGTTCCTGGAAGATGTACAAAAATGTACTACCAGAATACAATTTGGACACACATGCACATGAACTTATATTATTTTCAAAGCAGACGTCCCTTTGCCTAGAACCCAATTCTTTATGATCTGGGCATTCTATCAACCAACTTAATGAGGTTTCCCACGTCTTAAATAATATTTTTTTCCATGATTTATATATTCACTTGTTTGCTGCTTTTCAAGCATTCAAGCATAATCCTTAAGATCAAGAGGCTTTTAAGATGAGAAACTAAATTAGGTCCAGTCTGTCCAAACTTTTGACTGAAAGTGCACTAAAGATAATGTCAGCTGCTTTGGTAAACTTACCAGAAAGCTAATGTCTCGCTCATCTCTAAGATGTTTATTCATTTCTCTGTTTGAAAGAACACAAAACCATGTGAGATTTCAGTAGTTTGTTTGTCTACATGTCAGTATGCATACAGTACTCACCTGAGTAGATCCAACTGTTTCATCAAACTCTGTTTTTCTCTCTGCAGTCCTTCTGTTATTCTGTACATCTCCCTGAGAGAGGGAAAATCATACATGCTTATGAGTATGCCTATGTGCTAAATAGAGAAACCCAAAGAGAATAGTGCATTCTGTGAGTATATTTGTAATAAATGCATGGACTGACATCTCTCTCTCCTGCTGTAGTCGAGAAGCTTGCTCTTGTAGAATACCCAGCTGCTCCTGAGCCAAAACCAGCTCTTGGCATGTGTGCTCAAGTTCACGAGACAGCTCCTCATTGGTCATTTTTAGTTTAATGTTCTCCAACTGACTCTCCTGGTGTTCACTATGAAGCTCACAACACTGTCGCTCCAACTGAAGAAATGAACAAAATATAAAGTTTTGCTCAACAAAGACAAATGTGTGAGTTGCACAAAACTATTTCCTTTATACCAACAAATGAATAGGAACTTGGTCCAAAAGCTGCTCTGATTTTGAGGAAAATCTGTGGATCTGTGTGAAATAGATTTAAAAATAAAATACAAATGTGTTAACACGAGCTGAGATTAGCCAAAATATTTAACAGTAGATGGGCTGGGGATGTGCAGATTTTATGAATGAGAGGATTTCTCTTTTTGTGGAAATTTGTGGAACTTTCTGCCAAGTTCAGTAGACGCAGATTCTTTGTAGGTCAGTTCTGTTCAAGTCACGTGTCCTGAATGCTTAAGCTTGAGACTAATTCTCAAACTCCTGGGTTAATTTAATGGCTGTCTTGTAGCCTAAGGTTTAGCTTAATGGCCTAGAATTTTGTGCCGCATTTACAGAATAAGTCTGGTGCTGCTATAATAACTTTGTTTCCTCAAGTATATCTAAGATTTTGTATAAATATTCCTGTTTAACTGCACCACTCACCCTCCTCTGTTTCTGGAAAAGCTGCTCCAAATCCTGTTCTTTACTGTGGAGCTGCTTCTGAAGGTCTTGACTGCGCAGCTGCAGATTTTCAGAGTTCTGGAAGAGAGAGAATTTTAGCCCAATGTGATCTAAATACTCAGCATTGCTGTACATCCTCAAACATGAATGATAATTCCCAAACATGTTGAACTGTCTTATATTAATTGAGACTGTTAATGGAGTGATTCTGTTTTTAGGTTAGTATGTTTTACATGCCATTTTGTAAAACTGCATACAAGTAAAATCTAATTACTGAAGTTGAGGAATTGTGTAGGCTTTAGTTTAAACAAATGATAACAAATGCACAGTACATGTACATACAAGTTCAAAGCAATGTGTTTACCTTCAGAAATGCTCTATCTTTTTCATTAATGATTTGTTGTTCCATTTCCTCATATAGTCTGCGAATTTCACTGTCATGTGTGGCTGCTTTCCTGTTCAGTGAGACAATGGCATAATTTTTACAAAGTAAAGATTATTTATAAGTGCAAAATGAATGCTTTAAATGTATAAGTAGAATAGTAAAACATTTTACCATAAATATACAGTCACTGTTTTGGACTGAAAAACTTTTATGAAAGTACTGAAATAGTTAAGGTATAACACAAATAAGCCTGTCATGTTATACTGTACCACAAATTCTTAATTCTCACAGTTTTTACATTCAAAAACATTGGCTAAGACCTGCACATCTAGTTGGCTAATAATTAAAGGACCATAGGATTTTATAAAACAATGAAGCCCCACATTCTATAGTACATGTATATGACACTTACACCATAGTATGTAGCCCTACACCAAGGCAACAATGAACCATACAGTAAATGTCCAATGTGCATGATATTATTCTGACCCAATTTGATAAATTCATTCTTTAGTCTCAAAAATATTATTTACAAATTTAAATTAACCCCTAAGCTTAGTGGTCACTGGACTAGGATAGAATTGCATTCTATAGAGATTTACAATAAGCCTCTAAACTCTGGGAGCAGGGATTATTCACAAGTGGCATGGGGGAAATTTAAGAAAAAAAAGCAGATTATTGACTTAAACAAAGACGATTTTGATCCATAGATATTTCTAGACAGAGGAACTGCTCCAAAATCAAAATGTCACCTCCTGAGGGCGCTCTCCATCTCCTTTCTCTCCTGTTGTGCCTCTTGGATTTGATTTGTGACACGGGCCAAAAACTCCTCAAAGTTGGACAAGAGGTGAGGCTCATCTTTTCTCAGCTGAGCCCAAAGACTACGGATCTCATTCGGGCTGAAGCAAACAGAAAAAAATACTATTAAAGTTTGTAGCAAAATGAAGCTTTTTAAAGTGTAAATGTACAGCACTTTAGTGCAGCATCAGAAGTAACAGATCAGCATACTGACTCTTCAAAGACAATGCTAGCACCCAAGCTCTCCATCAACATGCTGAAATGCCTCTCTTCCTCGTCCTTGTCCTCGTTCCCTGAAAGCCGTTCATCACATGGGTTCTGTTGCAGAGCTTCTGGAATCTTCTGAGAGGCTGCAGCCATTAGATCCTCAGTTTTGGAAAGCCTCCGTCCATAAAGAAAGTCACCTGGGGAACAGTCACAGATACAACAAATCTAACATACTGCATAAGCTACATTGCTGTAATCCATGCAAATGACGTTCCAAACATAAGTTCAGGAGAAGCTTGTTCATCTAAGCCTGCCATATCTCAAGGATGTATTTGCAGCTGCTTCCTTTGCACCAGTGAAGCTTTTTTCAGCATCCCTCCACCTACCTACAGCATGGTAAATACGTTTACCTTAATGTTATCCAGGACTATATGAACTAGTGAACCCATGAATGAGACTTAAAGCTTAAGTATGCAACCTTTTCAATTATAAAATGCTTTATTCTATCCCAGTTTAATATACAGAGACAACTATATGGAAGCCATTCAGAGGTTAATTTTCTCGAAAACTAAACACTTTGTCCCTGTGGTTTAGTGTTTTAGTGTGTTTGTTAAGAGTGACCCGCAAAGACCCCGCCCACCAATGTTACTCGTCCAGTGGTGTGAGTTGAGGGCAATGGTGTATCTTACGATATGAACAACAGCAGACAAGGAGCATATTCGGAAAGCTGTTTGAAAATATTGCTTATTTTGCCATTCTGTTCGGTGGTGCTAGTGTCGCAGAAATGCTCCAGCTTTAAATATTTACTATGAGACAAAACTTTCACTTTTAAGCTCTGTATGATATTAAGGCATTTACTAATATTTTTGCTCTCTTTGTAGCGTGATTTGATTTTGAAGTGTTATTCTTGTCCCAAGATAATAAACTCACTGAATCCAGAGGAGAACTCTCCCAGGGTGAGGTAGCCATTTCTGTCAAGGTCTAGTGAATCTAAAACATTCTCCAGTTCTTCAGCAGAGAGCGGCAATTTTTTGTGTAGCCTCTAAAGAAAATAATGACACACATTTGGTTAGGCCAGATAATGGCTAAAAAGACAAAAAAAAACAAAAAAAAACTGTATCTTTGAATATAATTTTAATCTAAATAAAATTTTATAAAATTTAATTTGAGGTTTGTGATGGCGCTGAAAATATAAGGCTCTGCTATTAATCTCTCATTAGTCCTGCATGTAGACCTGTCCACTTTAGTACAAACATCTCCAAGTGGATTGCTTTCATCAGCTTTCGTCAAAGAAAGAAAAAAAAAAACTTTTAAGTACTCTTTACCCTCATATCAGTGCGTGTGATGAAGCCCTTTCCCTCACTGTCACAGATCTGGAAAAACTCCTCTGTATTGTCCAGCATAGCAGTCTGTCCCCAGCCTGATTCCTTCTTCTCCAGACTTTCCCTTGGCTGTGGCTGCCGCTGGCGCTCATCTTTGTCTGAGCCACTGCTGATGACCCGTGTGGCTCTAACGTGTCCAAACTCTGACATGGTTCCAACTTTGTCCACACAGCACAGCTTACCTTGACCAACGGGGTCAGGACGCAATGCAGGCAAGAGGCGTGACAGTACGAATGGGAGAGAATCCAAAGCTAGATCCAATACCAATAATTATCCTGATTATTTCAGGATGCATAATTAATTGTTGTCTTGACCTACATTCTTGCTGTGGGTCCTGGCTTGAAGAAACATAAATATTAAACACGTTTACAATCCTTTGCTAAATCTTTTGGAATGTTAAGTCTTTGAGTGATGAAATGTAGCACGAAGCCGCAATAGTAGCTTATATGTGTGTATGTACAGTAGCCTATATTGTGCGCATGTGGATGTGTTTTTAAGGTTCGCTCAAATGTATTAAGTGCAACTCTACAAGTCAAACATTTACTGTTTAAATCAAGGGTTTAAACATTAATAGGTGTTGCATTGCATTTTTGTATTTAATGTAATAAATTGAATGCAACATGTAATTCTACACAGCACATTTGTCTATTTGTACAGCAATTAATTAAACCCCATTTAGTGATTCTGACATCCTTGTGAACTTTCTCATATTTAGTTACCTTTAAGAAGACTTCTCAAAATAACATATTACTGTAAGGAAACTGGCTATCAACCTATAATGTTAAAATAATGAGTAAATGTAAAGCAAATGTCAATGCACAGCTGACATCATCAGAAAGCAGACCTGTCACCTTGCATTGATGTCCCACCACCACTCAATGTCATGGGGGAATAGGAAGAGGTTTCTGTGGTGAAATTTCCTGTTTCATCAGAAGTTGTTGTTAAAGTTTGAGGTGGTTTCAAGCCTACTTTATTTATTTATTTTACCATGAACTAATTAAAAAGTATTACGTTTTAATGAACGTTTCCACGGTAGACACATTTTGCTTTTAAGCAGGCTCACACAAGGTGATGAATGCTTCGTGAAATTACATTAACAGTAGCCTATGAATTTTAAAACTTGAGTTCATGAGGCGTCGACAAACGAGCACATTACATTTTAGTGTAGTTCTTACAGAGAGAATAGAAAATAATTGTACAGCTCTTACCTGACAACAAGTAATCACACTTCCTTCGATAATGTTCTTACGTAAACAAAGGTTCTTTAAAAACTTTTCATTTAAATTCAGTAACGGACTGACATTTTGTGGTGGTGCTGTGAGAACTCGAGTAGCGAGTCTAAATGCTGAGTGCTCGAGCGGGGTAAAGTTGGTCTACATTCGCCTACGGTGCGCGAGGGACCGTCTGAAAACACCCCATACTAAGCTAAAACGTCACTGGCGTTAGAGTGATCATTCAATTGACTTGCATGTTATATCATTCAAAAAATAATACATAAAAAACACTTTTACTGATACAAATTTTCAACAAAAAAAGAAATAAAAACATTTCACATTCTAAAGGTTGTAGTAGCCTGCCAGTGTGATTACTGTACATCTGAATGTACAGTATTCAGTTGTATTATGGAGAGAGAGAAAAAAAGCATTTAATGTTCCAAATGTTATAGTTCTCAGTGGATAGACTGACTTAAAAACAGGTGATATTTTTACAGTATGTCAAGTTACATGAGTAGAGAATTCCATTATTTTCTAATATTAATTCAGAAAAATTCATGAAAATATTATTTTCACATTCCAAATGTTGTTGCAAGTTCCCAATGAATAGACTGATTTAGAACAGGTGATATTGTTATGGTAAATGTAATAAACTGTTAATTAAAAGAACAGTTAATCAAGCATATTCATTTGAATAGGTATTTAATATAATGTTTAGTAGTGTTTCTGTACACCATGAGAGCAAGAAACTGTCTTACCCTGACATATATTTTTGTAAGTTCAAGTGAGATCATACATTTTTATTATTATTTATTTCTGTAATGAAAAACATTATTTTCTTACAAGTGTAAATATATGACTTTTCGAGACCAAGTGTGCAAAATATATATTTTGTAAGACTGTCGCCTGCAGAGAGCACATAGAGAAACATTATTTCTAGGATCTGTTTATGAAATGTATTTTGTGTGATGCTGAAAAAATATTTAACCCATTGAGGAACAACAGTTGGAACAGGTGTACACTGAACTTTGTTGCCTGGTTTTAAAATAGGTGTCATATTCCCTGTTGTCTTTTGTTTTTGTAATTTTATGTTGAAATTCTTGTTTAGTTCCTGTTAGTTTTGTAGTCCTTTGTAGTTCTATTCCTTGATTGGTTCTCCCAGATTATTTCTCATTCCCTGATTGTTTCTCCAGGTGTTCCTCGTTCCCTTGTTTGTTCCCTTGTGTATTTAAGCCCTTGTTTCCCCCAGTTCATTTGTCAGTTCTTGCATGTTTTGTTATGCTCTGTGCTAGGTTCCCTGTGTTTTTCTTTATTCCGCTCCTCTAGAGACCATCCCTCACGCGGCTCCACCCGCTCCCCTAGAGACTCCTCCTTTAACAGTTACATCCACGTTACTAGTGACTTCCCCTATTGCAGCTCCACCTCCTGACCCAGTCCCTGTCCTGTGGCCACCTCCCGACCTGGTCCCCTCCTTGAGGTCATCCCCTTGGTCTCCTGGCTGCCCATCTGGTTCGCTCTGGTTCCCTTGGTCTCCTGGCTGCCCATCTGGTCTGCTCTTGTTCCCTTGGTCTCCTGGCTTCCTGCCTGATCTGTTCTGGTCCCCTTGGTCTGCTGGCTGGTCTGTTCTGGTCCCCTTGGTTCCCTGGCCGCCCCCCCGGATCTGCTCTGGTCCCCTGTCCTCCACCCGGCTCTGTTCTGGTCCCCTTGATTATTTCTCATTCCCTGATTGTTTCCTCAGGTGTTCCTCACCACTCATGTCGGTCAAGACTGCGGTGTCATGTTTCCTCTCTGGGAAGATTATGTCGTGTAATGCAGCGTGTTTTACATAGCGTCAGCTTAGTGACACATTGTCAAGGGTACTGAATCGGAAGGGAATGTCTCGGTTGCTTATGTAGCCTAGGTTCCTTAAGATGAAGGGAACGAGACATTGCGTAAGCTGGCCACACTACGGACTCAGGGTTTTTTGAGGTGCGAGCGATGCGCTCTTTGTTTCTCAGTCAGAAAATTCTGAGGAATGATGTTTGGAATGGAGGCTAAAAGGGCGGGGCTTAAACATCATAGCCAATCCTGACATTATTGTAGAAAGGTTTCAACTAGTTAATGTAGAAGAACACTCCTCATAGCGTCAGCTTAGTAATACAATGTCTCGTTCCCTTCATCTCAGGGAACCGAGGTAACAAACATAACTGAGACCTTCTCTGAAAATATTTGCTTTTTAAAAGAATACAATGCTACAATGAACAATGCTAATTCTGTATTTTCAGCAAGCCAAATGATTAATATTTCAATTTTGTGTCAGTGTCATTGCCCTGTTCTAAGCTGATTTTTAGTCTCAGTACTGTGAAGGATCATTTAGCACTTTTAATAACAATACATTTAGCTACATTTTAAAGGAAAGTAACTGTTTTGCTTATGTCTTTAAAGAACAATAATATTAAAATACTTACAATATTAACTTTTCTTGATCCAGGCTTCCTTTAAAGAATCGTGAAACAAACTGTGAGTTCATTATCATGAACTGAACCGAATCATGAGATGAGTGAATAACAGTCTACAAAGAATCCAGCTAATGTGAATGTTTTTTTTTTTTTTGTTGTGAGAAATCTTATTGTTGCCGCTTCTTCAGTCCCTGGTCAGACCTAACATTCCTACGGTCAGGAGTTCCCCTAGGCCAGGTCCCCAGGCACGTCGTGGAAGAGCAAATATTTGTCTGTGTGAATAAGACTATTTGTTGAAGTGTTTGAAGTGAGCAGTCAGTCAACATCAGTGCTTGAATCTCATATGTGCAGGTGGCACCCTTTGATGCTGAATATAAACTGTTTATAAAAAGTGTTTTTGTGAGATCAATCTACTTAAAGTTGTGTGACTGTATTTCTCTTCACACTGACTTGTGACAGACATGTATCTATCCTTAGTAAATTGTCTCTTCATGACAGAGGAGGAGTTTTGCTCATCAGCGCTGACACTTTCTTGATATATATGGACAATGTAAAAATGCTGCTTTCTGATTTGTCACTGATTATGTTTGATGATTTCCCCCGTTCTCTCTAATAAGGCAACAGTGATTGTCATTGGCAGCTGTGAGGTTCTCTCTCTCTCTCTCCCTCTTCTTTCTTAGGGGTTGAGAGGAGTGAGTTTCTTCAGTGTCTTTACGGGAGCAGAGGAGAACTTGTACTGAAGGGAGTCAAACAAGCGGCAGAGGAAGATGGAGAGCTGTCTTACATGTATTTTTCTATTCGCATTGGTATCAGTCATTACAGCCGGTAAGTACACACGCAGGATTAAGTGATACAATTAAAAAATATATAATAATTATTATTATTATTATTATTTGTGGTCTCTTCCCCATGGACAGACAATGTGAGGTTGGTTGGTGGTAGCAATGACTGTAATGGCAGAGTGGAAGTTCTTCATGATGGTTTATGGGGAACAGTATGTGACGATAACTGGGGTATGACAAATGCTAAAGTTGTGTGTAGAGAGCTGGACTGTGGAGAACCAGCACGTGCAGTTCATCGTGCTCATTTTGGACAAGGATCAGATCAAATCTGGTTGGATGAAGTTAATTGTAATGGATTAGAGTCCACGCTGAAGGACTGTGGATCCGATGGATGGGGTGAACATAACTGTACACATGATGAAGATGCTGGAGTCATCTGTTTAGGTAAGCTGCTCCATATATCACTCATTCTCAAAATCATATTGATGTTCCCATTACATACAGTGCATTCATAATGTTTTCAGACCCCCTTCATTTTTTCACATTTTGTTATTTAACAGCTTTTTGCAAAAATGCTTTCAATTATAATTATTTTATACATCAATATACACTCCATACCCAATAATTACAAAGCAAAAAACAGATTATTGATAACTTGCAAATGTATTCAAAAGAAAAAACTGAAATATCACATTGACCTAAGTATTCAGACCCTATGCTGTGACATTGAAATTTAGCTCAGCTGCATCCCATTTCTATGGATCATCTTTGAGATGTTTCTACATTTTGTCCACCTGTGGCAAATTAAATTGATTGGACATGATTTGGAAAGGCACACACCTGTCTATATAAGGTATCACAATATCAGAGCAAAAACCAAGCCATGGGGTCAAAGTGAAGTATGGTGGTGGTAGCATCTTGCTGTGGGGGTGTTTTTCAGCGGCCGGGACTGGAGGTAATTGTCAGGGTAGAAGGATAGTAGGATAGCTGAATGCAGCAAAATATGGAGATATCCTTTATGAAAACCTGGTCCAGAGTGCTCAGGTCCTCATACTGGGCTGAAGGTTCACCTTTCAGCAGGACAATGACCCTAAGCACACAGCCAAGACAATGCAAGAATGCCTTAGTGACAAATCGGTGAATGTCACTGAGTGGCCCAGTTAGAGCCCGGACTTGAACCCAATCGAACGTCTCTGGAGAGACCTGAAAATGGCTGTCCACCAAAGGTCCCCATCCAACCTGTCCGAGCTTGAAAGGATCTGCAGAGAAGAATGGCAGAAAGTCTCCAAATCCAGGTGTGCAAAGCTTGTCGCATCATACCCAAAAATACTTTAGGCTAATCACTGCCAAAGGTGCTTCAACTAAAAACTGCTTCAACTAAAAAAAAAGGGTCTGAATACTTATGACAATGGGATATATCTTTTTCTTTTCTTTTTTTTATTTTTATGAATTTGCAGTTATCAAAAAGTTTTTTTGCTTTCTCATTATGGGATATGGAGTGTAGATGGAGTGTGATGTGAAAACTATAATTTAAAGCATTTTAACAAAAGGCTGCAACATCACAAAATGTTTATGAATGCACTGGTATTTGAAAACATACATAGTGTAGATATGGTGTGTTTCTATTTATGAACAATAATCAACTACATTTATCATTTCATGAGCCTGGATGTAAATGGACATTTTGTATCTGTATTTAAATCACAGGCAGTTGAGTTTATTCAACTCTTTGAGAAGCTATTGTTGGATTGGTAGAATATTTTTTTAAAAGACATATTCAGGAATAAGTTGCATTACAAACTTAACTTAATATACTTTTTATTATGTACTTTGTCTATGGCTTGGCCTCAGGGTCTTTTTTTCCGTTTGTTTCACCCTAGAATGCTAATGTTCTTTTGTCCTTATTAATGTCCTTATAATTTAAACACTCAGAACAAGGACTTCGACTTGTGAATGGATCTCACCTGTGCTCTGGTAGAGTGGAGATGCTTCATACAGAGGGTTGGGGCACAGTGTGTGATGCTGCCTTTGACCAGCAGGATGCAGAGGTTGTGTGTAGACAGCTGGGCTGTGGGGTTCCTGCAAAGGTGATTGGAGCAGCTGCTTTTGGCCAAAGGAATGGACCTATTTATACAGAGGATATTGAGTGTAGTGGCAACGAATCTCAGATTTACCTCTGTCCACAACATTATTCACACAAACACTGTTACCATGAAAATGATGTGGGAGTGATTTGCTCTGGTTGAGTATCAGTATTGCTCTTCTCTTTAGATACATTTCATTCATAATATTCTGTTTTGTTAAACAATCTCCAGTTTTATATATTTATAGTTAGAAATAAGCTCTGAGTTTTATGTCCAGGTTACACAGCACTCAGACTGGTGAATGGTTCAGACTCTTGTTCGGGTCGAGTGGAGCTTCAGTATCTCAGCAAGTGGCACACAGCGAGTCATGCAGGCTGGGACATGAGAGCTTCAAGTGTCCTCTGTAGGCATCTGAATTGTGGGATTGCTGTGTCTGTTGTGGGATCAGACTGGTTTGGAGAGGGAAGTGGTGAAATCTGGGCTGATGTGTTTGATTGTCAGGGGAATGAAACACAACTCTCACAATGTCCCATCTCTTCATGGAGTCGAGCTAAACGCTCTCATAGACAAGATGTTGGAGTCATCTGCTCTGGTAAGAACACTTCACACAAAGTTATGATGAGGGGTAGTTCACTCTAAAATAAAAATTTCTGTCATTTATTCACCCGTACGTTGTTCCAAATTTGTATGACTTCCATTGCCTTATATAGCCTATATATAAAAATGTCCATACTATGAAATGTCTTTTACAATTAAAATGTTTAAAACTCATATGTACATTAAAGATGGAACACTCACACTGTGGTCTCAAAGTACAGCATTTTGTACAGTACAATGTCTAAGTACAGTTTTATGTCAGAGTAGTATTATCAATATTTAAAGGTCACTCTCCTTCAGATTCATCTCTGGCTCTTCATGATGGGCGAGTGCGGTTGTCTGGAGAGAGAGAGTGTGAGGGGGAAGTGGAAGTTTACATCCATCAGGTCTGGAGGAGAGTTCTGCTGGATTCCTGGAGTCTCACTGAATCCTCTGTGGTCTGCAGACAGCTGGGCTGTGGCTCTGTGCTGAACTTCTACAGCTCCTCTTCATCCAGTCCTGAACACAGTCATGAGTGTGTAATGGGATTCCAGTGTTCTGGGAGTGAAGCTCATCTGGGGAACTGTAGCTCTCCACAAACTCTCAACTGCAGCTCCACACAACAGATGTCAGTCACCTGCCTTGGTCAGAACAACAATATATACTGTATAGGTAATTGTATTATCAAGACTAGTCATTAATGTGCATGTGCAATTACTGTTTTCTCTCTCTGTATATCTGATCTCAGGTCATGGGTCCATCAGGCTGGTGGGTTCTGGAGGAGATTGTGCAGGAAGGCTGGAGGTTTTTCACAATGGCTCATGGGGGACAGTGTGTGATGACTCCTGGGATATTAAAGATGCCCATGTGGTGTGCAGACAGCTGCAGTGTGGAGTGGCCCTCAGTAACCAGCAGGTACCAGCATGGTTTGGTCCTGGTTCTGGACCCATATGGCTGGATGAGGTGAACTGTGAGGGGAATGAGTCATCCCTGTGGAACTGCTTGTCTCAGGTCTGGGGAAAACATGACTGTCAACACAAGGAGGATGTAGGAGTCATGTGCTCAGGTTAACATTTAAACAGTCATTTGAACAATAACTTATTTTGAACATTTCAATGCTGGTGCTGTTTGTGTCTGATGGTTCGCAACATCCAGCGTGCTTGCATTATACATTAACAGACTGTGAGCATTGAGGTTGATTCAAATTCTTTTCTTAGAGTTTAGAGAGATCAGATTAACTGAGGGCTGTGACGGGAATGTGGAGGTTTTCTACAATGGATCGTGGGGTAATGTATGCTGGAACCAGATGGACAGAGACACAGCGAGTCTGATCTGTCAAGAGCTGAACTGTGGACGATCTGGTGTTGAGTCTGATTCATCATCAAGAGTTAAATCAGCTCATAACTGGCTAGATAAAGTGACATGTCGACCACATGACTCAAATCTGTGGCAGTGTCCATCATCACCCTGGGGACAGAATGAGTGTTATGAAGATGAAGTGGCCCAAATCACCTGCTCAGGTAAGATGATGATTAAATATTCTACCTAATATTCTAAGATGGTTTCACCTGTCATGTTTCTTTAAAAATAAATGTTATGTGCATTAATTAAACAATAAAAAACTAAGTAAACAATGATACGTTAAGTAAAGGTTTGGGAAAAGGGTAAAGTAAATTTTTAAGCTAAATTAAATAAAGCACTGAGAGATTTGATGAATGTAATATCCTAATGTTCTGTTCAGTTCTGTTAATTTTATCATGTTATAATCTCAGAGAAGGAGAGTTTGGAGTCTCCTCGCAGTCATCTTCCATGTTCCACCTCACGATCGTCTCTTCATAGACCATGTTCAAGTACGTTTTTTGTTTTTTTTGACAACAAACAGGTTTAAATTATTATTACTGTAAGTCTGTATTTTTTTCTATATAAATATCTCTGTCTTTCAATATGCATAAAAAAATTATTACAATTTTAAAGACTTCTAGATTCAGTTTCATTTTGCCGATAATGTTGTTAATTTCTGATGTGTTTCCTCATCTGTAACATGTTATTTAGAGCATGTTCCTCTGAGACTGAGTGGAGGGAAGGGCCGGTGCTCTGGGAGGCTGGAGGTGTATCATAACGCTGTGTGGGGTTCAGTTTGTGATGATCAGTGGGATATCAGGGATGCTCAGGTGGTCTGCAGGCAGCTGGGTTGTGGAGCAGCACTGAGTGCTGATGGGAATGCAGCCTTTGGTGCTGGTGAAGGTGTTGTGTGGCTGAACAGAGTCGAGTGCAGAGGGAATGAGATTCACCTGTGGGACTGTCCTCTCTCCCTAAATAACCACACTGACTGCTCACACAAAGAAGATGCTGGACTCACCTGTACAGGTGAGATTATTACGCTGTGTTGAAATCAGAACTGTCTCCCTTTAGAACAGTTTACAGTATTACAGTCGTACTATAAGAAATTGTATTCATTTGTTAACTTTAGAGCTGATGAAATGTATTGGATTAATGTATTCAGGACCACAATCATTTCAGCAGTTTTAATGTGTTTGTTTTTACATTGACAGATTTGTCTGTGTCCACAACTACTGCCACAGCAACATCAGCTTTTCCTCCAGGTTCACAGACAGAAAGGGGACCAGTGCGATCAACATCAATCCCTCCTCCACAAACTCCTCCATCAGATTCTCTCTCCATCCCTCCAGTGGTTGTGTTTGTTCTGGTATCTGTGCTCTTACTGATCTTACTGCCACTCATTGTACTGATTCAGCAGAACAGAGTGATGAGAAGAGGTACGACAGATACAAACATAACATACAAGTTCAATTCTGATACCATCAACTATGACACCAACTGCATGTTTTTTTCTTTATTATTTTGTAATATTGTAACTTCAGTGTCTGTCTGTCTTCTCTCACAGCTCTCTCTAAGAGGAGAGACAGGACTCTGTCTGAAACAGTTTATGAGGAGATTGATCACAGGCACACAAACAGACACAGTCACTTCACCCAGTGGGGTGAGGCATCTTGAGAGAACATAATTACAAATTTATTGGAAATATGTTTATGAAATAATTAAAATTGTTGTCAGAAATGGAAACATATATCCACGCAAACACTTCAGTAAAGGACTTAAAGTATGTAATGATCTTTTTGACACCACAAAACTTGATACACCAGTTATAGTAATTCTCAATTAGTGGTCTATCACTACATCATAGAAATAATGCAGCACTTCAATGTTCAAAATCTAATTCACTTTTTGATTTGTTGTTATCAATGAAATCACATTCTGCTGTAATTCAATTCAAATTGATATTAAAGCCAATGTCTCTTATTAATGTTATGTTGGAGAAAGTGTAGATGAGAGCATCTATAATTAGTTCTGTTGAACCTCCTGTCTAAAAGCACAGAGCTGCAGGGGTGTGCGATTGTGTGCATGCGTAAGCCAGTGAGGAATGCGTTCATGTGAGGATACGTGTGTGTGTGTGTGTGTGTGTGTGTGTGTGTGTGTGTGTGTGTGAGCATGTATTTATCACTTTGTGGGTACCAAATGTCCCCATAAGGATAGTAAAACCTGAAATTTTTGACCTTGTGGGGACATTTTGTCAGTCCCCATGAGGAAAACAGCTAAATACTAAATTATGTTTTTTGAAAATGTAAAAATGCAGAAAGTTTTCTGTGAGGGTTAGGTTTAGGGGTAGGGTTAGGTTTAGGGGATAGAATATAAAGTTTGTACAGTATAAAAACCATTATGTCTATGGAAAGTCCCCATAAAACATGGAAACACAACATGTGTGTGTGTGTGTGTGTGTGTGTGTGCGCGCGTGCATGTTTGAAGAGTGCAATCAATGTACCATATACATATGTGTCAAAAAGGTTTCTTTTTATCGTTCTATTGTTTGGAAGGTAAATGTTTTGGTATTTGATTAATTTTAAATTGTAGTGTTTGACTGTCGGCTGATTTGATATTGTCTGATTCTCACTAAAACTAGTGATATCTATGATCCAGTGAACTCTAAGAAAATGGCGATTCAAGTCTGTTTTTAATAAATATGTTTCAGACTGATCTTCTCTCATTTAATAGGAAGTCTCATCTCTGAAGAACAGCATTCTGGGTATGAAGATGCTGAACATTTCTCAGGTTAGAGATCATATATTACATTTAATAAAAAAAAAAAAATACTTAAATCATTTGATTTACAAATTAATAAATAAACAATAAAAAAAAAAATCAATATAAAAAAAGGTAAAGTATGTAATTCACAAAATATACCCCTGAATGAAATATTTGACTGGTGACTCTATGCTATTAAAATACTGCAGTTTAAAATACTAATATATTAAAGTCTCCTGCCCTGTTGTTCTCTTCAGAAAAAGAGTTCAAGTCTGAATATTATGATGATGTCATCAACGGCAGTGGCGTAATAGGTCAGTGATAACATGGTTTCAACACCAGATGTTTAATAAACCTAATGGTCACATGGCCTGCAGCTGTGAGAACATTTTGTCTTTTTGTTTCCAAAAATATACTGTTTTGACAGAAGAGATGGTGAAAAAAGACAGACCGGAATATTATGATGATGTCATCACTGTTGGAGTGAAGCCAGACTGTGAGACTGGTTCTGTTATTCTATAATAGGATGAAATAAAAAAAAAAAAAAAACCTTAACATTATCTGTATATTACAGTTAAGGCTAAAATATACTTTAAAGTTTGATTTTAGCATAATGGAATCTGTTTCATGTTGAAGTTGCAGAAGACTTACCTGAGAGGTACGATGATGTCATTACCAGCAGAAAGAATTCAGAAATAAAAAAAGGTGTTTTTATGTATATAGTCCTCCTAACATCTTGCCCATTACAGGTAATATGTTATATTTATTGGTTTATGTGTTCATGTATACATTTTCTTTTTTTTCTTTTTTTAGTGAAGACACCAGTTAACTATGATGATGTCATTATTAATGGGCACAGCTCTCAAGTTGTACACAGTGAGTCGCAACTTTTAAGATTTCATTATCACAAATGTTTTATTATCACTCTTCAAAAATATGTTTACATGTTTATTAGACTGGAGTACTGTGTATTCTAACAGTCTTTAAAGGGTTAGTTCATCCCAAAATTTAAATTATCTCCTTTACTCATCCCAGATGTGTATGATTTTTTTTCTTCAGAAGAATACATTTGAAGAAAAATAGAAAAATGGCTCAGTAGGTCCTTAAAATGCGTGGATGGTATAAACGTCATCCATATGACTCCAGCGCAGCACTGTAATCTGGAATACCGGGCATTTTCCCGGTGGGCCGACGAACTTTGGGGGCGAACAGGGGCAAACTGGCCATCGGGAGCACCGAGCGGGCTGGTGGGTCGGCCGCGAAACGGGCCGAATGGGCTGCGATAAGCTAAAATGGGCTGCCACGTTATGCAGAATGAACCACAAAAAGGTGCCGCGATATGCAGAAAAGGACAGCGAACATTTTGGGCCAGTTGCTATGTAAAATCCTAGTCCAATTTCTCTTCCCAGTCCAGCCCTGCTCCCAGTGGTTAAAATAATGTCATCTAAAGCAACACGATTGCTTTTGGTGTGAAAAAGATCAATATGTAAGAACTTTTAAACTATAAACGCTTCTGGTCAGACTCGGCAGCAGTAAGCACATGTGAAACATTCCGGAAGAGCAGTGCTGTTTACAACTGAGATGGAGGAACACTGTACAAAAGCTTAGTTGGTTTTGGTTTTGATCAGTATTTTTTTCTGTTTTGTATCTGGATGTCTTAACTAGTAGTGGTCAACTGATACATCACAAAGGTCCCTTTTTTTGCCCCTTGTACAAACATAAGCATATCTCGTTTAAACAGATGTAATAAACCAACCTCACACAACTTCAGCAGATGCAGCATCGTGTGGAACGCTCATAAATCTTCCTCTGAAGCATGTATTCTAACAGTCTCTCCTCAACAGTTCCCTGCAACTATTTCTAATGATAAAAGGTAAATATATATAAAACTTCTATTATGTACCTTCTGCAAATATGCAGATATCACGTTTAAAAATATGTAATTGACGAACTTCATGAAAATACAGACTTTTCTTCACATCAAGCTCTCATTTTATATCTTTGAGCATGTATTCCATCAGCCAGAATAAAATACTTCAGGATCAGGATCAAAAGTTCCTCTGATTCACAAATCATGACGGTCAGTCTGTGACAATCCAGGCCTTTTAAACTGTCAGGAGATTGCTGCTCACACTGATTCTGCAAGTGCGCTTGAGTGTAACTTCAAAGTAAAAGTGCTTCACATGTGATATGAGTCTTAATCACTATGCATTGTATGTGCAATTGGTTTGACTCAGTATTTTTTTGAAAAACGTGGACATGCCATCTATGGTTGCTGGACTACTGTGTGTACTGTTATTTCCTTTTTCCTAATATATTAACAATTTATTCATGTGCAAATAAATTACAGATATTTTGACTAAACAGAAATTAGAAGAAACTACTATCTGCCATTTAAAATACAATATAATTTTTTTAGATTATTTTTAACAAGTTAAAGTGTAGTGTGAAATTAAGTAAATATAGTGGTATAGTGGTAAGAGGTTTATTGATTTTTTTTATAAATTTATGTATGTTATATAATATATGAAATTGTGTCATATATCGACATGGTATCGGCCACCCTGCTTTCTGGATATCAGCATCGGCCACTAAAAAAACCAAAAAACATATTAATCGATCACTAGTCTCAACCGAAAGACAAATGTGAGATTACGTCCGTAACATAATGCGAATACGTCACATAAGAGACTGCGTTCTTGTGAATGCACATACTGCTGCTGACCGGAAGCCATGGTATATAGTTAAAAAGTAGTTTTATTCAAAATTTTCACACCAAAAATTATCGTTTTCCTTTAGAAGAACAGCTGCAATCGTATTAATGTAACTAACGAATGTGTGGGAAGCAGGAGCAGGCAGACAGGTGGGTCAGATCCAAACGCAGTTTTATTTACAAAGACAACTAAAACAAACACAGGAACAAATGAAAGTCCACAATGGGAAAATTAAACTAAAACACGAAAGACATCCAAAGGGGTACGAAGGTTGAGAAAACATCCACGGAGGGCAAGGCAACAACGAACAAACATCTACATACACGTGAGCGAACATTAGAACAAACAAGAAACGTCAACGCACGACAAGGGGAAAGGAAAACAGCGGGGTTTAAATAACGAGACACGGTAATGACAAAATGACGGACAGGTGCGGACAATAACACAGTGAAGGGCCGGAAAAGACGGGAAGAAGGGAAGTGTAGTTTTTCACAGAGACAGTGAAACACAGGCGGACAACAAGGAAGACATGACAGGAAGCGTGAGCGGTGAGACAGTAAACACGGAGCGGACAACAAGGGAGCGTGACATGGACGTGACTAGTGACGGGTGAAACAGAAAACACGGTGCAGAATGCACGAACCCCGTGCAGACGACACAAAACCGTGACATAATCCCCCCTCAAAAGGACCGGATTCCAGACGGTCTTAAAAGAAAAACAAGAAACAAAAAAAAGGAATGAAGAACCCAGGAGAGAGGGGGTAGACTGGGGGGAAAACAGACAGACCAGGGGGAGAACAAGGGGTACAAAGACAGTTCACGGGGGTGCAAGGGGTGCTGAGACAGGCCAAGGGGGCGATTAGGCAGTTCACGGGAGGCAGGCAGACCAGGGAGGCCGAGAGGGTAGACAGGCAGACCAGGGAGGCCGAGAGGGCAGGCAAGCAGTCTATGGGGGTGTGCGAAGGGGACCGGGTCCGGTGGCCTGGGGGGTGTCAACCGGGCAGGGGCAGGTTCAGGAGGCCTGGAAGGTGGCCACAATGTGGGGATAGACCTGGGGACCTCGGGAGCTGGCCACGAGGCGAGCACCAGATTAGGAGGTCTGGGAGCGGGCCATGGGGCAGGAGCTGGTTTGGGTGGCCTGGGAGCTGGCCTCTGGACAGGGTCCGGTACAGGAGACCTGGGAGGTGGCCGCAGGACAGAGGCTGGCGGAGCCGTGTGAGGCGGAGCCAAGGAGGACTTGGGAGGCAGAGCCGTAGAAGACTTGGGAGGCGGCGCCAAAGGAGGCGTAGGCAGGGCCGTGGGGGGCTCAGGAGGCGGAGCCGAGGGAGGATCAGGGGGCGGAGCCGAGGGAAGCGATTGCGTAGAAGGCCCAGGAAGCGGAGCCGAGGGAGGCTCAGGAGGCGGAGCCGTGGTAGGCGGGGCCAAGGAGGACTTCGAAGGCGGAGCCGTAGAATACTTGTGAGGCGGCACCAAGGGTTGCTCAGGAGGCGGCGCTGGGGAAGGTGCCGGAGCCGAGGGAGGCTTCGGAGGCGGAGCCGGGAGAGACCTTGGAAGCATCGGAGGTGAGGCTGAGGGAGGCTTCTGAGGCGGGGCTGAGGGAGGCTCCGGAGGCGGAACCGGAGCCGGGAGAGGCTCGGGAGACTCCGGGAGAAATGCCGTAAGAGGCTCAGGAGGCGGAGCCGTAGAAGGCTCTGGAGGCTGAGCCGGGGAAGGCTCAGGAGGCGGGGCAGAGGAAGGCGGCGCCGTAGGAGGCTTTAGAGGTGGGCCGTAGGAGGCTCGGGAGGCGGAGCCGTAGGAGGCTCGGGAGTCTCTGGGAGAAGAGCCGTAGGAGGCTCAGGAGGCGGAGCCGTAGAAGGCTCTGGGGGCAGAGCCGTAGGAGGCTCGAGGGGCGGAGCCCTGGGTGGCTCGAGAGACACGGGCGGACAACAAGGAAGACATGACAGGAAGCGTGAGCGGTGAGACAGAAAACACGGAGCGGACAACAAGGGAGCGTGACATGGACGTGACTAGTGACGGGTGAAACAGAAAACACGGTGCAGACGGCACGAAACACGGTGCAGACGACACAAAACCGTGAAATTTATGACGTTTGTGTTGGCTGTCAGTGCTTTTTGGAGCTTCAAAGGTCTGATCACCATCCACTTGCATTTTAAGGACATTTTTGTGTTTTTTTTTCAAATGAGTTCTGCTGAAGAAAGTAAGTCATACACATCTGAGATGACATGAGGGTGAGTATATGATTAGAGAATTTTCATTTTGGGGTGAACTATCCCTTTAAAGGTGCTCTCAGCCATTTTTGCTTATTAAAAAAATATATTCCTAAAGAAATTAATTGCAATCTTGATACATAAGTATAAAATAATGAGCATTCACATGAGATTAAGACTACAGTTAATTATATTCCTACAAAGTAAAAACTGTTTAAATATACATGGAGAGGGTCTCCTGCATGGGGGCTGCCATGTTAGGATCATATGACCAGCCAAACACTACTCACTTAATCTCAGTAACCACCATGTTGATTGACGTTTTTACTCATGGATTAATTAATCATGACTGACTGTGCATTGAGAATTTCTACAATGAGGTAACTGAAAATGATTATTATGCTGTGTCCAGGCCTCTTGGTGTCAGTGTAAGTCCAAGGTTACATAAATAACAAAGTTACTGACAGCACACAAACAGCATAAATCACCCTCCGAAGGATGCTTTTAAGGGAGAGCAATCATGATAGACATGCTGTAAGATTGCATCAAACAGAATTTCTGAAGTGAATTTACCCTTATTTTTGAGCCCCACACCTTTTAGTTCTTCAAAGCTCCCATAGTGGATGGATGGTAATATCTTCAAAGTGAATAGGGCATAGGTATGATCACTTCTGAATGGAATGCACCCACTGACTACAGATTTAAGGAAAAAAGGACCCATGATATCAGACAAGGTGTATTAAGTGTGAATCCATTGTTTTCACATGTGTTTCAGAGGAGGGAGTTCAGGAGTATGATGATGTGAAGTGTGTAAATGAAGATGTGAGAGATCTGTTAGGTAGGTTATTGTAACCATTTTGTGCTCATTAAAAGTGTTTTCTTATATATTTTATATTCATATCCATTTTATATGCAGTTTTGATATTTATTTTTGTATTATATAACAGAATATGATGTGGGTGAGGAGTCAAACCAAGGAGGAACTGTGTGACTTAATGGCCACACCCACTGCCTCTGAAATCATATTAAAGCTGAGAAGTTTATGAAAACATCCTACTAAAGCTTCAGTGCCTTATATTTACATGTTATTTCAAATATTTCTGTACTGAATTTTACACACTTTTTGCTATTTGTTTTAGCTTTGAAATTAATATGAATAATAGCTCTTATATTAATAGGCTATATTAGAATTTAAGTTCCTGATGTCTTAATGTTCTTTCATATGTTTTTGTAATGAAATGTATATAACTTTGCATTTTGTTTTTATATATTAATAATGAGGCTCTTTTGCATAATTACCAAATGAAATAAACATATTTCACTGGCTATGTTCATTTCACTGGTCTTAAAAAAAGAAGAGAAAAACAGCTGGTCACAACAATCAAACAACTTGAGAAACGTTTTAAGAGAGCCGCAGTGTTTTCACTTTTTTCAGGGAAATTGACCTACTAAATCAAGCATGGCATCAGTTCAGCTAGGTCATGTTAGTCAAGCTGCAATTAGCTGATGCTCAGCTGACCATAATGTCTACCAGTAAAATAAATTACATTTAAGACCTCCATTTAGGGCAGGTTAGCAGACTGCTACCATTTTGTCTGTGTAAATGAGGAATTGTCCAATCAAACAAAGGTTAAGTATGGAGTGCCACAGGGATCAGTTTTAGGGCCTCTGCTCTTCTCCTTATATATGCTTCTCCTGGGAGATATCATAGAATAAGTTTCCTCTGTAATGCTGGTGATACCCAAATGTATATTTCTTCAAAACCTGATGAAATTTCACAATTCTCCAAATAGCAAATTGTATCAATGAAATATTATATAAATTAGTTTAATTTAATGTTTGCAATACTATTTAATTCCCTAATGGTCACTTTCTTACTGTCTATGTTTCTTTTCTTCTCTCTCTCTCTCTCTCTCTCTCTCTCTCTCTCTCTCTCTCTCTCTCTCTCTCTCTTTCTCTCTCTCTCTCTCTCTCTCTCTCTCCCTGTAAACTATATCAAATATTTGTTACATTCTCACTAAATACTGTAACATTTTCTATATCTTTGTGGCAGCGGGGGGGTGGTCAAGCGCCCGTCCGGGAGAGGAAAGCGGTAAGGGCGCTTACACCTGAGCTAAATTATGCCTAACACCTGTCTCTAATTCCAGTGAGGACGAGGAGAGCGGCATAAAAGCAGACTCCGAGCCTCCAGTCGAGAGAGAGACCAAAAAGCAACTCAGTGTGCTGTATGAGTTTGTGTTATAAAGTACTATTTGTAAGACGGCAATTAAAAGCCTACCTTCAGTGATTTGAACCCCGTTTCCTGTGTCCTCCTTGACCATCCTTCCTGTAACGTTGCTACACTGGTGCGAAAACCGGGAAAAATTTACTTTCCAAGCATGGAGCAAAGTAAGCCCCATAGAGTCCTCCCAGCTGGCAGAAGTCCTCCAGTCCCTCGCGACGCTGCATCAAGGCCACCAGCAATCCCTGCTTGAGCTCCGGCAGGACAAGATCGCCGGTTTTAAGATCATGCGGGCTCAGGCAGAGGACCGGCTCGCCATCCGGAGCCTCCTCAGCCAGGAGGCGGGCCGGCCACAGCCGCGACCCGGACACCAGCTACGCTACCCCGCCCGCGTTACAGAAGATGGGGGCAGCAGATGATCCTGAGGCCTTCCTCGACTTGTTTGAGCGGACGGCAGAAATCTGGGGCTGGCCGCCCGAACAGTGGGCAGCCCGCCTAATTCCTCTCCTGTCGGGAAGCTCAACTCGCGGCACAACAACTGCCGGCGACAAACCTCCTGGCTTACTCTGACCTGAAGAGGGCCATTCTGCAGCGGGTCGGTCGGAGCCGGAAGAGAATCGCCAGCTCTTCCGGGGCATGAAGTTAGAGAAGTCCGATCGCCCGTTAGCGTTTGCTCAACGGCTCCGGGGCGCCTGTCGGCGGTGGCTGCTCGAGGGGACCGTGGCGTCGAGGAGTCATCGATCAGGTGGTGCTGGAACAATTTGCACAATGGCTGCCCAGGAGAACAGCGGAGTGGGTCCAGTGTCACCACCCGGCGTCGCTGGAGGAAGCTGTTCGGCTGGCGGAGGACCATTTGGCGGCGATCCTGAGGGTGGACGAGCCTTCTTCTTCTCTCTCTCTCGCCCCTTCCCTTGTGTCTCCACCCCCCTCCTCCCCCTCCCCTGTGTTTTCTCATTCTGTTTTCTCCCCAGTGCCTGTTCCTGCCCTACGCAGGCGTGGAGGGTATGTGCGACCTGCTTCCGGCCTTGGGAGAATGCTCCTTCCCTTCCCGTCCTTCAGCCGCTCTCCTCCTCAGGTGGGGGTGCCCGCCAGCACAAGTGCGGGCGTAGCGCCTGGGCGGTCTGTTGGAGGTCGCGGGGACCCGGACCACTTCGGGATCAGTGTCGCTGATGGAGGTGGGGGCGGTGGTGCAGGTCTCCGGCGTCCGCAGGCTGCCCCTATCGGGCTGGAGCATACGGATTCGGTAAGGATCAGGGGGTATTTACCAAGCTTTGCTGGATACCGGCTGCAATCAGACCACCATCCACCAACGCTTGGTTCAACCCGGGCTTTGGGTTTAGCTAAACTGGTGAGGGTGAGGTGTGTGCATGGGGATGTTCACAAGTATCCCATGGTGACTTTGGCGATTAAATTCAGGGAAGAAACCATAGTGTGGAGGCAGCGGTTAGTTCCGCCTCACCCATCCGCTAATCTTGGGTACTGATTGGCTGAATTTTAAAGATATTTTAGAGGGTATTTGTGCGGATGGGTCCTGCATAAAGAGGTGTGCGGTGTCGCGATGCTTTGGCAGGGAGGCGGGCAGGGGCCGTCCTCGGCTGCTCGGAATGGCGAGGGAAGAGGCGAGGTGGCCACCCCTCCTCTCAGGGAATTCCCTGAGGGGACTTCCCTCTAGAGCAGTCGCGGGGCCGAAACCCTTAAACATGCTCTTGACCAAGTGAGAGTAATTGATGGTCAACAGCTCGGCCGGGCATCGCCATTGCATACCCATATTTTGCCATGATTAGAGATCGGTTATATAGAGTGGCGCGGGGCGGCTCAAACAAAGGAGGAAGTGACACAATTATTGATCCCGCGGACGCCGCGGAAATGGTTTTCAGGCGGCTCACTATAATCCTATGGCGGTCACCTAGGGGAGCGGAAAACACTTCTCCGTCTAATAGCCCGTTTCTATTGGCGGGCATTGGCGGTGGCGTCCGCAGGTGGTGTCGCGGCGTGCGTGAATGTCAGCTGGTAAACCCACCGGCCACCCCAAAAGCGCCATTACGCCCTCTACCGTGTCGAGGTCCCCTTGAAAGAATTGGGATGGACCTCGTCGGGCCATTAGAGCGGTCAGCACGCGGACATAAGCCGTGTTAGTCCTAGTGGATTACGCGACGCGATATCCGGAAGCAGTGCCTCTGAGCAACATCTCCGCGCGTAGTGTTGCAGGGGCACTCTTCAAGATAATCTCCGGTGGGGATTCGAAAGAAATCCTCACCGATCAAGGCACGACTTTTATGTCACGAACGCTCGCAAACTTCACGAGCTCTTGGGCATTAAATCGATTCAGCACTAGCGTTTACCATCCGCAGACTGATGGCCTAGTGGAGCGGTTTAATAAAGCAGCTCAAGAACATGATTAAGTAAATTAGGTACCGATGGCGCTAGAAATTGGGATAAGTGGCTAGACCCCTGTTGTTTGCAGTACGAGAGGTCCCACAAGCCTCCACAGGGTTCTCCCGTTTGAGCTGCTGTGCAGGCGGCGCCTGCGGTGTCCTTGACGTCATCCATGAAGCTTGGGAGGAGGGACCTTCTAATAGCAAAAATGAAATTCAGTTAGTTCTCGATCTTAGAGCAAAACTCCACACACTGGGGCGACTAACACAGGAGAATTTGCTCCAAGCTCAAGACGCATAGCGCCGGCTGTATGACAGGGGTGCTCGGCTCACGGGAATTTGCACCAGGAGATAAGGTACTCGTATTACTCCCAACATCGAGCTCTAAATTACTCGCCAAGTGGCAAGGACCCTTTGAGGTCACCACGGCCAGTGGGGATCTCGATTATGAAGTTAAGCGTACCGATAGAGGCGCACGTCAAATTTATCACCTCAACCTCCTGAAATTGTGGAGGGAGGCGGCCTCTGTGGCGTTGGCCACGGTAGTTCGGAGAGGCGGAGCTCGGACCGGAGGTAAACAAAACTGCAATCTTAACACTCCGGTTACTTGTGGAGACCACCTCTCACGCGTCAACTCACAGAGGTTTCCGAATTACAAAAGGAATTTCGCGGATGTGTTTTCCCTCTACCGGGTCGTACAAACATCATACAGCACCACATCGAGACCGAGCTGAGGCGGTGGTGCGTTGCCCCTATCAGCTACCCGAACATAAAAAGAAAATAATGCGGGAGGAATTAGATGCGATGCTTGATATGGGCGTAATAGAGGAATCCCACAGTGATTGGTCCAGCCGGTTGTTCTTGTTCCCAAGAGTGATGGGTCTGTTCGATTCTGTGTGGATTACAGAAAAGTCAGCGAGTGTCTAAATTTGGCGCGTACCCAATGCCCCGTGTTGATGAACTGCTTTCGATCGGTTAGGTACTGCTTCGATTTTATTCGACCTTGGATTTAACAAAGGGTTATTGGCAGATCCCTTGACACCAATGTCCCGTGAGAAAACAGCCTTCACCACGCCATTTGGATTACACCAATTTGTGATGCTTCCTTTCGGTTTGTTTGGAGCACCAGCCACGTTTCAACGACTCATGGATCGGATCCTCAGACCTCACACTGCGTACGCCGCTGCCTATTTAGATGATATCATCATTTATAGCAATGATTGGCAGCGGCACATGCAACATCTGAGGGCCGTCCTGAGATCGCTGAGGCGGGCGGGGCTCACGGCAAACCCTAAGAAGTCTTGCGATTGAGCGTGTGGAGGTGCGGTATCTGGGGTTCCACTTGGGTCATGGCCAGGTCGTCCCCAAATTGACAAAACACTGGCGATTGCGACTTGCCCTAGACCCAAGACCAAAAAGGGGGTGAGGCAATTCCTGGGGCTGGCTGGCTATTATAGGAGGTTTGTGCCTAATTATTCGGACGTCACCAGCCCGCTGACTGACCTCACTAAAAAGGGGCTCCAGATCCGGTCCAATGGTCGGAGCAGTGCCAACAAGCGTTTATGCAGATTAAAGCCGCACTTTGTGGGGGCCGCTTCTTCATGCACCTGATTTCTCTCTCCCTTTTGTATTGCAGGCGGACGCTTCAGACAGAGGGCTGGGGGCGTACTCTACTAGGTGGTGGAGGGAGGAGCGCCGGTGCTGTACATTAGCCGTAAGCTCTCCTTAAGGGAGACTAAGTACAGCACCGTGGAAAAGGAGTGTTTGGCCATCAAGTGGGTGGTCCTCACCCTCCGTTACTACCTGCTGGGGCGGGCCGTCACCCTCTGCTTGGATCATGCCCCACTGCAGTGGCTCCATCGCATGAAAGATACTAACGCCCGGATCACCCGTTGGTATCTGGCCCTCCAGCCCTTTAAATTCAAGGTGGTCCACAGACCGCGGGTGCAGATGGCTGTCGCCGACTTTCTCTCCAGAAATGGGGGGGAGTGGTAGACAGGCCGGATGGCGCCCCGGCCTGAGTCGGGCGGTGGGGGTATGTGGCAGCGGGCGTGGTCAAGCGCCCGTCCGGAGAGGAAAGCGGTAAGGCGCTTACACCTGAGCTAAATTATGCCTAACACCTGTCTCTAATTCCAGTGAGGACGAGGAGAGCGGCATAAAAGCAGACTCCGAGCCTCCAGTCGAGAGAGAGAGCAAAAAGCAACTCAGTGTGCTGTATGAGTTTTTGTTATAAAGTACTATTTGTAAAACGGCAATAAAAGCCTACCTTCAGTTATTGATCCCCGTTTCCTGTGTCGTCCTTGACCATCCTTCCTGTAACATTCTACAATCTTTTATACAGATTATGTGAGGCTAGTGGGTGGTAGTTATTCTCGTTAGACTCAGGTGAGTTAGACTCACCTGTGCAGGTGAGATTATTACGCTGTGTTGAAATCAGAACTGTCTCCCTTTACAAATTGTATTCATTCGTTAACTTTAGAGCTGATGAAATGTATTGTATTAATGTATTCAGGACCACAATCATTTCAGCATTTTTTATGTTTTTTTTACATTGACAGATTTGTCTATGTCTCCTGCTCCAAGACACCCAACAACATCAGCTTTACCTCCAGTTTCACCGACAGATGTGACACCATCTCTGTTCTCACTGATCACTCCTCCACAAACTCCTCCAGCAACTTCTCTCTCCATCCTTCCAGTGGTTGTGTTTGTTCTGGTATCTGTGCTCTTACTGATCTTACTGCCACTCTTTGTACTGATTCATCAGAACAGAGTGATGAGAAGAGGTACGACAGATACACACACACACACATCACATACAAGTTTAATTCTAACACTTATAGAGCAGCAAAACTGCTGCTTTTTTAATGCTATATTGTAACTTTGTTGTCTTATTCAGTGTCTCATCAGTAATGTGTTGACAGCAGCAGTTTTGTCTGTCTTCTCACACAGCTCTAAGAGGAGACACAGGACTCTGACTGAAGCAGTTTATGAAGGAGCTTGATCACAGACACACAAACAGACCCAATCACATACTGTACAGAGAGGTGAGTCTTGATGAATGTTTTATGAAGCATTAGTTATGTATGAATTTATGTGTAAAGAAATTCTGAAACTGGAGAAATTGAAAGATTTCTTATTTATGACATTGACTTGAGTCTACCAGACAGTTAATGTTCATATATTATAAGTCCTGTTTAACATCCTGCTTTAAACCATAGAATTCCTCCCATAAAACCAAATAGCTGCAGGTGCATGTTTGTATATGTATGTTACTTCTTGTAGATAGTTTTGAGGGTAATAAGGGGGGAAGGATGTTTGGGTTCATATGCTGGTAATATAGCTGCAAGTGTATGTGTGTTTGCGTGTATATCTCTTCCTGTCTGTATTTCTGGAAGCCGGTGAGGAAGTGAGGTTACACTTGCAACAAACAAGTGTCTATAAGGTTGCATGTCTTTGTTTGGTACTGTACGTGTCTGTTTATGTATTAGTTTCTGCATTTGTCTCTCTTAATTCATTTATATGTGTTTGCATAATGGAGTGATTAGCTGTGGAAGTGTGAAGTGAAGAAATTGTGGTAAAAAAGTGTGTTTTTACCTGTATATTTGTGATACGTTTCTTTGTTTTGGTGCAGTTTCAGAGAGTGTAGTGTCTCACTAACATGATCCACGATTCACTGGAAATGGGGACTCTGTAATAATAAACTTGTTTCAAACTGTTCTGCTCTCATTTAACAGAATCTCTCATCTCTGAAAAACAGCATTCTGGGTATGAAGATGCCGATGCTGATTTAAGTTGTTCAACTAATTCAACTCAAAATAAGAACTAAAATTCTTTAAAACATTTTTTTACAAACTTGGCAAATAAATATTAAAAGGTGTAATTCACAAACTCCCAATTAGTGCAATATTAGACCATTTCTGTTTTGATGTAGAAAACAGGAGGAAATTCACATGTGACATAATGATGCTGCCATTACTGATGGACTGAAACCAGATCATGAGACAGGTGTACTTTATTTTTATTATAATTTTTATATAATATGGTAGGATTAAGTATTTAAAGATATGATGGCTGTAAAAAAATAATAATAAAAAAATCTTCAGTTTACAATTTTTTGAGTGCGAATGCATGTCATGACATTTTTATATGTCATCACCACAGGACAGAACTTGGATTTAAAAAAAATTCTCTCTTTATTACCTTGATATAATATCTTTAATGTGATGCTCATTACATAAAAATGCAATCTTCAAAAAAAAAATGATATCTTAATTTATATGTAGTTTACACACCAGAGAATTATGATGTCATTGCTATTAGACAGAAGTGGCAAAGTGTAATGGGTGAGTTGCAGACTTCATTTTTTATCACCTTTTATTTTATCTCATCTGTTTTTAATGATTGTTGAAAATGTATTTATACCATTAATGAACTCATCATGGCTTTATCATAAATGTCTTATATCAAAGATATCTTACAAGTTGAATTGCAAATAAAATAAATTTTGTTTGTCATTTGCTTTTATATGTACATCAGAGGGAGTTCAGGAAGTGTGTGATGATGTGAAGAATATCAATGAACATGTGAGAAACGTCATAGGTAGGTTATTATAAACTTTTTATATAACTATATAATTAAAGAGTTATTTTGCTTATTTAAATGGACTTAGTTTAAATCTTGATGCAATTACAAGAATATGAATTTGGAAACAATTTTTGACCAGTATATGACTAATATTTTTTTGATATTAATATCAGTGCTATAACACCTAATAAACAAACAAACACAAGATTTGATTCAATCATAAGGTTTTCTAAAAAAAAAAAACTTTCTGTAAACTTTCAACTTGAATTGAAAAAAAGTGTAGAGCATAATAATATTCAATAGAGCCACCATTTTAGACAAATAGGTATGCAAAGATCCTTGTAGCTACACATCCATCAAAACTGCACAGCTTTTTAAAACCTGAATTAAACTATTTGAAATGTTACATGCATCATTTAAAACAATTTTGAGTCTAATTGTACGGTTTGCTACCAAATTATTTGCGCTGAGCTTGAATCTTTTGCAGCAACAGTTCCATCTGCAGGTTGAGGTTGGGCTGACCCTTCTTGGTTTTTCTTTTCAATAACTGATATGTTGCCATTTTCTTTTCCTTGTATTTTTTCAAAGCCTCCTCCCTCTGAGCTTTGTCTTTCAAAAATTCCTGTAAAGACAGTGAAAGCATGCATCAGTCATTTGCCTCATAAAATGTTAAGGGCTATGAAAGTGAATGCTTGATATAATAAAGTATGCTTCTGTAATGACTTGTATGATATATTAAGGATTGGGAGTCTACATAATCAATTGTACATATGGACTGTATAGTAGAAAAAACACTGTTGCATTCTGTAAATTCATGTTTTTAGAATGGAATAGTCATGCAAAATGATACATCAACTGGATGGGATTGTTTAAAATTGGCCAGTTTTTCTCCCTCACCTCTCTTTTTCGTGCACGCTCCTCCTTTATCCTCTCATAATCTTGCTTTGTCTTCTGATAAGATGACAAGTTTTTCTGTTTCCTTTGGATGAGTGGGGCCTTGTGGAAGCTGACACAAATCAGAAATGTGGCTTTATCATTAAATATGACAGCAAATATCGGGTACATATTTCTACTTGTATCGCTCACATTCACTGCCATAAATGTGATTACACAGTAAGAATTACACAAACACATCTCCAAATGCATCCACTTATGCATTATATGTAGACAGTAAAATCATACAACTCAAATTGAAATACATTAATAAGGATAAATATGAGAAAAACCTCTCAGGCTGTGCTGTCATGTCTGGTTCATTAGAAGAAACATGAGCATTAGATTGGTTTGAAGAAGAGATGTTGGCCGTTGTGTTTGAGACATGTTTCTTAGTGTAAGAAGAATCAAATGGCTCGGTGAGTTCTTCCTCTGCCTCCTCATCTTCATCCACTGCTCTTCCTTTGCATCTTTTACTCTTTTTCTCCTGCTCTTCTTCCTCTAGCTTTTCTTTTTCAGCCAGGTAGAGATGTTTCAGATGCTCAGGATATTCCTCCTGTAAATGCACTTTTGACAGTTGCGTCTTCTTTCTCTGTATTCGAAGAAGTTTGTTGTATTCATGTTTTATTTTCTCCTTCCTTCTTAAGGCAAATCCCTGACCTGATGTAGAATATGCCAGACATAAGAATAGATTCAAACTACAGACTACATACCACGCTTCATTTTCTATTTACGTTGTTTATGTTTAGTCATTATACGCTATTTTAGTCTGTCTTAAAATGGTTTAATCAATGGATATTTTCAACATCGAAAATATATTTAATTAAATGTGAAGTGTATACACTGGTGGTCAAAAGTTTGGAATAATGTACAGATTTGGCTCTAATGGAAAGAAATTGGTACTTTTATTCACCAATGTGGCATTCAACTGATCACAATGTATAGTCAGCACATTAAAAATGTGAAAAATTACTATTACAATTTGGAAGAATTTTTTTTTTCAGAACTTAAATTACTTCAAAGAGTTCTCATAAAAAATCCTCCATGTGCAGTATTGACAGCTTTGCAGATTCTTGGCATTCTACCTGTCAGTTTGTCCAGATACTCAGGTGACATTTCACACCCCACTTCCTGTAGCACTTGCCATATAAATATTTTCTTTGAAATTCTTCCCATAAGGCCTGCACCCCTGAGTCTTCTCTTTACTGTTGTACATGAAACTGGTGTTGAGCGGGTAGAATTCAATGAAGCTGTCAGCTGAAGACATTTGAGGTGTCTATTTCTCAAACTAGAGACTCTGATGTACTTATCCTTTCGTTTAGTTGTACATCTGGCCTTCCACATCTCTTTCTGTCCTTATTAGAGACTGTTGTTCTTTGTCTTTGAAGACTGTTGTATACACCTTTGTATGAAATCTTCAGTTTTTTGGCAATTTCAAGCATTAATAGCCTTCATTCCTCAAAACAATGATTGACTGATGAGTTTCTAGAGAAAGCAGTTTCTTTTTTGCCATTTTTGTCCTAATTATTTTACCATAAGACATGCCAGTATGTTACATACTGTGGCAACTCAAAAACAAACACAAAGACAATGTTAAGCTTCAGTTTACCAAAAAAACCGAATCGCTTTCAATTGTGTTTGATATAATGGCAAGTGATTTTCTAGTACCAAATTAGCAATTTAGCATGTTTAGTCAAGGATAAGATGTTGGAGTGACGGCTGCTGGAAATGGGGTCTGTCTAGATTTGATCAAAAATGACTTTTCAAATAGTGATGATGTTTTTTTTACATCAGTAATGTCCTGACTATACTTTGTGATCAGTTGAATGCCACTCTGGTGAATTAAATGACTACTTTCCTTCCGAAACAGCAAAACCTGTACATTATTCCAAACTTTTGGCCGCCGGTGTACATTTTAAAACAGTCAATTACTTACCCTCTTTTAAACTACCATCAAAAACTTTGTTCTCCGGAACCCATTTTCTTTTTCTTTTGACGTCGTGTGATGGACCACCGTGTGCAAAATTATTTTTGAAGTGTTTTCCCTTCATTGGTCCTTTAGTTTTTACATTTTGTCTTACAGGTGCCATGTTTAACACTAACCTCAAATTTGCTCAAACTGGCATGTACACACACAAGAGGGCTTATCGCGTGTAAAGACGAGCAATGATGACGTATGCAGGCATTACCAATCTAAAATAAAGCATCGCTTGAGGGGGGAACCATTTGTGTGGGGGAAAACTTGCTCAGTTTGCCCATTGACGAACACATTTATTGGTACATCAAACATGGCCCCACATTTGTCTGTTCGAATGAATGTTATACTGGTTTGACTACTTATGTCTTGTACACTCACAATATGTCAACAGTCTCAGACACAGCTTTCACGCATACACACGATTTTCTCACTTTTCGCTGTCCATGAACAATGGCGTTTAACGAACTCCCAATAGACGCACTGAAGAAGAAAATAGACGATGTTATGCACTTTCTTTCCATATCGTTGAGTATCGCGAACGCGCACACTGTGGACTTTTACACGCGTGATGTTTGGAGCACGTTCATGTCTGTGAGCCCAGATGAGGTGTTGTCTGCTGTCAGTTCAATCCATGAGCACATGGGGGCGGTGGAGGGTAAGCTGTCAAGTAGTGTCTTTTTACATGTCCAGAGTTATATGGCTTAATCAGTTTAATTAAATATGAATCATTTTATGCTGTTAGAGGAGAAAGACACCACCTTTGGTTTCTGCAATGTCACAAAGAAGTTGTTGGATGTGTCAGCACTGCTGATGACAGCAAAAGCACACTCACTGTCAGGTCTGGGGGTCTGTGTGCAACTGGAAGAGCTGCTGCAGAATCTGAGACTGATGACTGGAGACACTACAGCAGGTCAAGAGCACTCATAATATTTATGTGAAGATCTTTGTTGCAATCATTATAGGGTTTTAGAAAGTCACATTTTCCTAAAGTATTTTCTAAAATGTCCATAGGAGAGACATCAAGCAGAGTTGTTGTACCTGATGAGTTCATGAACTGTAAGAAGGCCCATGAGGTGCAGGCAATGTCAGAGGTCGTGGCTAGTTTGGCAAAAGTCTGCCAAGTTGAACAGGTAAGACATGTAAAAATAATGTAGTACAGTACATATTAAGACATACACTTAAAAGATGAAAATTCCCTTATTATTTACTCACACTCAGCCATTCCAGATGTGTATGACTTTAATTTTTCTGCTGAACTCAGAGTTCTTTAGAAGACTATCTCAGCTCTGTAGGTCCATATAATGCAAGTGAATAGTGACCAAAACCTTGAAGCTCCAAAAAGCACAAAAAAGCAGCATACACGTAGTGGTTTACTCCATGTCTTCTGAAGTGATCATATCAGATTTGGGTGAGAACTGACCAATATGTAACTCCTTTTTCACTGTACATCTTGCCTTTACAGTCTCTAGGTACAACCATGAGCTTAAAATCATGATCGCCAATGAGACTGCTGATGTCAAGATTTATTGTGAAAAGGGAGTTACATTTTGGTCTGTACTCACTCAAAACCAATTGGGTTACTTCAGAAGACATTGAATAAACCACTGGAGTCTTATGGATTACTTTTATGCTGCCTTTATTTGCTTTCACTTGCATTATGTAGACCTACAGAGCTGTGATTTTCTTCAAAAAAAATCTTTGTTTGTGTTCTTCAGAAAATACAAAGTAATACATATCTGTGATGGCATGAGGGTGAATAAATGATGTGAGAATTTTCATTTTTGTGTGAACAATCCCTTTAAAGAAATTCAAGTTTTTGTTTTCAATTGCATCCTTTTATCCATCTCTCTCTTTCTCAGGTGATAGATGTGGGCTCAGGGAAAGGTTACCTGTGCTCCTATCTGTCCATGCGGTTTAACCTGCAGGTGTTTGGCATTGACTCCTCCAGCACCAACACACATGGAGCTCAGGAGAGGAACAGGAAACTGAAGAAGTTCTCTAGATCCTATCAGAAACACATCAGAGCCACTAGGAATCATGAAGCTCAACCTGTGGACACTGGAGAATGGAGTAAAGAACATATTAACAACAGCGAAAACAGTGATAGTAAAGAACAAGGGTCCAAGAACTGCGTTATGAAAGAAACTGGAAAATCTATGGTTTCAGATGAGCCCTGTGCTTTACCAGAACAAGTCACCAGTGTATTATCCCCTTCTGATAAGATAAGAGAATGTACAATAGACCCAAATGATTTTGATGCAGGAAGCAGCTTCCTCAGTATGCTGTCGATGGATGTCATTGAGGACACCTCACCCCGTGTCCACCCCAGCCAGCTGAGTCTGGAGGAGAGAGAGAAGAGGAAGAGAGAGAATCTGGAGAGGAAATCTCGAGAAGGGAGGGAAAATGTTGGCGACGGCAGTCTGTATTCCCCTCTGACCTCATATGTCACTGCAGAAACTGAACTCAAGATGCTTATCACAGAGCTAGAGGTGAGAAAATGTGGCTTAATAGGTTTTTGTTTGAAAACTAATTCATTTTGCTATATTTTCGCCTCTCATCCACACAAGAATGGCATTTTCCCTCCACTGAAAATAGAAAACGCTCTTCATTACGGCAGACTTCAGAAAATTATACCATTAGGAAACTGAGGCCACGTTCACACAAATTTGTTAGTTTTAATTAGTTTCAGAACTAACGGCATTCGTTTTCCAAACTGTGGTATTTTTTTTTAAAATCTATTCATGGCAGAGGAAAACGCTGTTCTAGTTTGGATAAGAGGCGTAAACTTGGCTAAATCAATTAATCAAATGAAAACGTGGCCTGAAAATTTCGCTGCGTTTGCGCCTTCCATCCACACTAGAACAGTGTTTTACTTTACCGAAAACAGTGTTTTGAAAATGGTCCCCATAACCGCATACTTTGGAAAATTATTATGTAAGGGGAAAAAAATTCTCATTAAAATGATAGAACCAAATGGAACATTTTATTTATAAATTCTTTTATATTTGGATTTTGAAGAATTTTTTGTTTTTTTGAAAATGTTCCTGTGTTTTAGAGTATGTATTTTATATGAAATGCTCTCAAATTCATGTAATTAATCTGTACTAAATTAGTATAATAACAAAGAGACATTCTATGCTGTAATAATTGTTCAGCTGGGGGGTTGGATTATAGAGCTGAAGCTCTTCCATTGCTATTAAAGCTCAATTAGATGCCTGTGATTATCTTAATTATGTTAATTGGGTCAAAAATGTATATCAAGAATTGAAACTGACTTGGATGTTTCCATACCGAATAATTTATGGTCAATGAGTGATGGCAAATGCTTTAGAACAGTCCATAAAGATGAATGTACACATCTTTGTGTTTTTTCAGACTTCACTAAGTTGGCTTCTTTTTCTCTCTTTCTCTTGGACTTTCTCTTTTTTTTCTGGATGTAACACAGGATGCAGTTCTGGTTGGCCTCCATACGTGTGGCGATCTGGCCCCCAGCACTCTGCGAATGTTCAGGGCCAAGCAGGAGCTGCGGGCGGTTTGCAGTGTGGGCTGCTGCTACCACCTGCTCTCTGAAGAGTTTGATCAGGACAGACAGGGTAAAAGCATTTCCTAGTACAAACATGCACAAATGTGTGTCTGTCGATTTGGTGTTTCAAACAAAACAAGATGTGTGTGTGTGTGTTTGTTGCTCATCATTGCATAATGTTTTTACCAGCAGTCTGCAGCCCATGCCAATACTTAGTCACACAAGTCTTCCTGTATGCTCTACTCCCTTAAGACTTGGGGCAGGTCCCAAGAGAGCATGTGGTCTCTCTCTCTCTCTCTCTCTCTCTCTCTCTCTCTCTCTCTCGACAAACACACACACACTGAGGTAGACATTTCAAATTTCAGACTCCACACCTATTTAATGCTTTATGATTTTGTCCCACACCAGTGGCCCATTTATTACCCTCCTCTTTACCAAGAGGAGCATTATTACTTATTTTCCAGCCAAGCAAAGCAGCATTAATGCTCTAAAGAGCACAGTACATTAACTGTGACAGATGTTATAAATGCCAAACGTTACTGGTGGCCTGTATTGTCCCTCCTTTAAATTCACATTTGAAAGAAAGAGGATATGCTGCAAAAGGCATTGGAGAGATTTATAGGTACAAAAATAGAATTTTATGACTGCAGAATATGGTATTTTGATCTCAGCATTACTATGACTTATTAAATCAGTGCCCCTGCCCATGGGGTAAAGCAAGACAATATTGTGTTGCAGTTGATTTATGGGCCTGGTGATCACATTATGAACTACCACATCATAAATTGCTATAGGAACAAAGCTAAAATATATGTGCAAATCTTGGACTGGCAACCTATATACTTGCGCTTCTCCAAAATAAGATCTGTTTTGAAGAGCCAGAACAACATGTGGTGTTTTCAAATGTATGATGTCAGAGTTTTCAGTGCTTTAGAATCTCAGTGGTGAAAGCAAAGCATTATGGGAGGTTACAATCAGAAGACACTTCTTTGACCACAAGGGGTTTTGACACATTTCAAATGTATTTGTTCTTTGGTCAGAGTGTGTAAATGGAGTGTGTGGCTTTCCTATGAGTCAGTATCTGAGGGATCAGGCCTGTTTCTGTGGTCGAAATGCCAGGATGTCAGCATGTCTCGTAAGTCTGGTTCTCATATAGCAAGATCATCTCACATTGGCCACACATCACTAAGCACATTTTTCATCACCAGCATCCTTGCAGAGAGGTATTATAACACATTATATTTGTAGATATTCTGTTAGACTAACACATAGTATATCTATTTATTGAACATTTAAATGTAAATGTATTATTACTACTGCTAAAATTTAAGTGCAACTCCACAGGCTTAAAGGGATTGTTAACCCATATATGAAAATTTTCACATTTTTATCTCCTCATGCCATCCTAGATGTGTATGACTTTCTTTGTTCTGCAGAACACAAATTATGATTTTTAGAAGAATATTTCAGCTCTGTAGGTCCATACAATGCAAGTAAATGGGTGCCAAAATGTTGACGCTTCAAAAATCACATAAAGGCATCATAAAAGTGATCCATACTACTCCAGTGTTTTAATTCATATCTTAAGAAGTGAGATGATAAGTGTATAACAATATTTGAGTCCTTTTTTGGTAGAAGTTCTCCTCCCTGCCCAGTAGGGGGCAATATACATGAAGAATGTGAATCACCAAAAACACAAAGAGTGAAAAGAAAGTTAAAGTGGACATTGACTGAGCAGTGAGGATAATTTATTGTAAAAAGGATTTAAATATTGATCTGTTTCTCACCCACACCTATCCTATAACTTCTGAAGATATAGATTTAACCACTGGAGTCTTATGGATTACTTTAGTTCTGACTTATTTGTATAGCTTCAAAATGTTGGCACCCATTCACTTGCACTGAATGGTCCAAAAGAGCTGAAATATTCTTCTAAAAATCATCATTTGTGTTCTGCAGAAGAAAGAAAGTCACACATCTGGGATGACATGAGGGTGAGTAAATGTTTGGGTGAACTATCCCTGTGATTGATGCTTTAGTTTTAGATAGATTTGTGCAAATGTTCACATCGAACTTGGCTCTGTTTGCTATCATTAAGGCCTATGAATGATGGTTAGAGTTTTAGAGTTCATGCATCCTTTTTGTAGTTCAAATGAAATATTCCATTCAATTAATATAAAAAACACTGCCTCAAGCTCTTTGGAAACTTCACTCTTTTCTCTCAGGCCCTAGAGAGGGTGTCTGCTGGAGGAGGGGTGAGTACTTGATTAATTCATTGATCAAATCATATATTCATGCTTCAATTATAAAAGCATTTCCCCTGCATTTTTACTGTATTTAAAGACTGCAATTTCATGTAAGGAGAGCTGTTTGCACAGCTGAATGTAATGAATTTGCCAGGCTTGAATGTCAGACCTTACAGGATGTGTGACTCTGAATATTTATCTGATTTAATTAGATGGACTGTATATTTTAATTAGATTTGTTTTCACTTTTACATGTTCAGGGGTGAAGCAGTCAGCATGTCAATCTATTTGTGTTGTCCTCCGCATATGTGATTGTTTGTATGGCATAATCGTCATGGAAAATATTACGCAGTCTCTTTTTAAAGTTGGCAGAAACAGCACAAACATTTAAAATGATGTAATGATTAAGTAAAAACATGTTTTTTTGACGGAAGTGCAGCTGGATCCAAAAGTGTTTTTAATGATTCAAGTTGTTTCATTCTCAAGCTTTGAAACTAAATAAAAATGTGAAAGAAAGTCGTGAAGGAAAATTGTGATTAACTGGGTTTCCTTTCTGTTACAGCTGCCTATGGAGTCACTGTTTTATAGGGCAGTTCTCCATGTCATTTTACGGGATCACTATGATGGCTTTAAAAGGTATCCACTATGTGCACTGTACAATTTAAACAAAATCGTTTGGAAAGATACAAATTTGGTGCTTATCTAATTTTTTACAGTTTATTAGAAATTGATTTGCCAGTAACTGGTGACTTGACTGTAACAGTTCCATGCAGAATCTAAAAACAAAACAAAAAAAACCCCATCAGTTTTATGTTCTGGTTATGGAAAACCATCAGTAAAAAAGGAAACACACTCCCCAGACCCCCCGATGAGCTGCTGTCAGCATGAAACGCACATGATGACAAATATTGAGCTCCCTTACCGATGCCATTCCCTTCCCAAACATCAGGATCAAATCTCATCAACAGCATTCTCACCACATCATCTGCTCGTTAGACAGAAAACTACTGCTTGTCTTTGTTTCAGTCGCCAGAGAGCTTTAGTACACTAGAGGAGAGAATAAAAGTGGGTCTAGATTCCCTCTGTTCTTTCCTTCATTTTGCAGAGACTAGGAAATGTTTATCAAGATATTTGATCTGCACAGCACAGACTTGTTTCACTGATTACTGATGCTTGTGGAAGCTTAAAGCTCCTTTTCAGATTAAATAAGAGTCTACGTGTCAAAGCTTAACCATCAGGTTACAGTAATATGCAAGTAAACAAGGAGTGCAAAGTTCATCCTCTATTTGTAACATATTGTAATAAACAACATATCTATTAAACCTCTAAATTTAACTACTGCATAATATAGTATATGTAACATATGATATAATAGAATTTGCTTAGATACAGTTTTAAATAGGAGATTATCTAATGAGTGATTTTATTTGTTCCTTTGGCAGTGAGAAACGTGTTGGGAATGTCTACTCCAAAGCCTCGTCGTTTGTGGACTATGTCAGACGAGCACTTAGGAAGCTGGATCTGGATGAGTCTAAAGTAATAACAGATTGATCTCGGATTACCTTTAATCTCTTCGCAGTCTGCCCACGTACATCTGAGTTTCACCACATGAAGCTAATGATATAAACAGACTAGATTAGAATGCGTATGATGTCTAGAGAGAATTATGGGAGCCATTCATACCCTGGTATTTGGTTAGTGAATAGAACATCATCTTATTCCTTTAATCCTTTAAATTAATTGGGTTTAAGATTTTATGATTGAGTAGTAAACCTTTCTTTTCATATTCCTATTCTCTCTTGTTCTCTCTAGCTATCTGAAAGTGTCATTCAGAGCTATCATGAGCGCTATAGTCCCAGGATGAATGAAATGGTGGCTTTTAACATGGTGAGTATCACATAGAGAAAGTCATATGTCCTGCTTTATGTATTTTAATCTAATTCAATTTGTTTAATGCTGGATTTGATCTTCCTCAGTTGAAAGTATCTTTGGCTCCATGTATAGAGGGTCTCGTCCTTCTGGATCGGCTTTGCTACTTGAAAGAGCAGGTAAAAAATGGACCATTTGGACAAATAGATGCTATATGATGTTTTGCATGGTGGCTCTAGAAATGAAAAAAGAAATCTCTCTGGATGTTTACCATTATTATGTTGTATTATTCTGGCTCTGTGAATGTTAGGCTTTTTAATCTAGATATAATTAGAGAACTTTAAGGGGCTATTTATTCAGGCTTTACCTATATTGCATGCTTCAGGACCACAGCATAGATTTTCCTAGTCAACTTATTTGTCCATTACCCATAATAAATCAACCATACATTGCAGCTCTGAAACAGCCAAAGAAATGTGCTGTTTTCAAAGGTTTACTCCACTGAGACATGTGCATCTACATGTGCAGTTTGGCATTTCCTAGAAGTAGCCCTGAGCTCAGCTCCATAACTTGTACCAGTTCAGAGGTTTAGCATTTCAACTCCGTTTTCGTCAGGCACACCGGCCTTTGAACATAAAACCTCAAACATTCTTGTGACGACAGTCAAGAGTGCTAGGCTAAGCCATCTGTGAAGCAATTTTAATTGAAAATTTAAGGCATGAATAAATAATTTTGTTTATAGCAAAAAAAAATTATTGTGTGTTGATTTGTGGATCATTTCCATATGATTTGACAGGGTTCATCTATCAGTCATGTAATGTAAAGCAAGTAAAACCCTCCCCAGTGCCAGATCTGTGTGTTTTTCAACAGCGGTCTATAATTTGTGTATGTCAGACATTAAAAGAGCTTAGCAATATGATAAGGTTTCTCATTGACAGCTCTGTAAACTCTGTAAACACTACTCGCAAGGAAATCAGAGCCTATTTTAGTGTTTGCCCTGTGGGGAATTTTCTCCTATATAAACTTGTTTCGTAACACAAGACTCTGGGTCTGCTGCCAAGTGTATAAACATGCTCTGGTCAGTGATTATAGAAGCTGCAATATGGATTTTGGATTGAAACAAGCTGTGCTCAGCTCAGCTAAGCCAATTATTGGACCCGATCGAAACACTCTTTTTATAGTTGTATAATGTATAGTTCCCATCCATATTTTTAATGCTTTACAAAGGCGTGATCCCTGATTTTAGATTTAAGAAACACCTCACATTCATGCAGATTAATTAATCATGAATCATTCACATCATTGCATTGACAGGGGGTTTCTACTATTAATTGGTTATGTGTCTCTTTTCTAACAGGGGAATGTTTCTCATTCTGCACTTGTTCAGCTCTTCGACCCGCTCCAGTCCCCTAGATGTTATGCCATTGTTGGAATAAAGGAATCAACAGTTGCTTGATGTCCATAGCTGTTATGCCAATTTAATGTCCTTTATTTTTTACATTTAATTTATTGTTTTGATTTTGCCGTATACTTTTAAGTATTCAATGTTTTCACATTTTTAATTCCAGAGTAAACTGGTGAATATTTACATGTATCTATTCACTCAAAAAGTACTTTAAAAAAAAATTAAACCATATTTTGTAAAAATGGATTCTTAAATTGATTCTATGTAAATTAAAAGTAGTTCTGAATTCATTCTAGCTACTCCAAACTTTATTTGTACTTACCACACTTCTTTTGTCCCCTGTTTTGTTGCATAATGTCTGCATTGCAGCTTATAGCAGAAAGATATATTTGTTCTTTAGGATTGCTCTAGAACTCAGTGTAATGCACATAATGTTGCTTTTAGTTTTCATTAATTTGACTGGTTTATAAAACAGTAATTTAATGGGCCTATGTTGTCATTGGCTGAGCAGTTCAGTCACATACATTAAGTGTCCATTATATAACAGACCATTAATATTAATCAGACTTTGACCACTTCATTATTTTCAGCCATTACACACAGACCATTCTCCTGTCCCATGAGTTTTAGTTCATATTCATACATTAAACAAACACCTTGAGGTATGTCATTTTGACCTAATTAATTATTCAGTGCGCCACTGTTTCAGGAACATTTTCCCTGACATGTATTTGTGTATTCATTCTATTTGCTACTCTTTTACTGGTACTGGTCTTTGTGTGTTTGATTTTCTGTATTTGAAAGAGGTGATATGTGCCTCAAAGCCAGACAGAACAAGAGAAAATTCAAGGTCACTTAATTGCACATAATTGTTCTATTTTCTCACCTGTATGGGACTAAATTGCCTCCTGGATTGATGATATCTTTACATGCTGGAAATGAGCTGTTACTGAGTCCAGTGAATAAATACTTTTTAATAAACTAATTTTAAATCACAATTTATTAATTGAATGCAAGCAATAGGGGAAAATGTTTAAAGGGATAGTTCACCCCAAAATGGGAATTCTCTCATCATTTACTCATCCTCATGCCATCCCAGATGTATATGACTGACTGACTTCTGCAGAACACAAAAAAAAGATTTTAGAAGAATTTTTCAGCTCTGTAGGTCCTCACAATGCAAGTGAATGGTGATTAAAATTTTGATCTCCAAATAGCACAAAAATGTAAGTATCATAAAAGTAATCCATAAGTCTACAGTGGTTAAATCCATATCTTCAGACGTGATATGATAGGTTTGGGTGAGAAACAAATGAATTTTTAATTTATCGCAAAAAAGACTTATCTTCCCTGTCCACAAGGTGGTGATATGCGTGAAGAATGTGAATCGCCAAAAACAAAAGTAGAAGAAGTGGAGATTGATAGTAAAAAATACTTCAATTTTGATCTATTTCTTTACACCCATACCTATTATATCACTTCCAAAAATATGGATTTAACCACTGTAGACTTATGGATTACTTTTATAATACTTTGTGATTTTGGAGCTTCAACATTTTGGTACCCATTGACCAACAGAGCTGAAGTGTTCTTCTAAAAATCTTCATGTGTTTTCTGCAGATGAAAGGACGTCATTCACATGTGGGATGGCATGAGGGTGAATACATGATGAGAGAATGTTCATTTTGGGGCAAACTATTCCTTTAAAGTGTAATTTTTTATTTATTAATTTATTTTTCAGAAAATTGGGCCAAATTGTTGGCCTAAGTATTCGACCAGTCAGTCAAATTCTTTGCCAAAAAGAGTCTGTTGTCTCGTTTTTGGCACATGTTTCTCTCATGAATAGCGTCTGTATTGTGCCATTTCCTGTTCTGGAGCTAAATTAGTGAAAGGAAAAGCTTGAGGATAATGATATGATGCATTCCAAAACGTCACTGTTACAGAAATGGAAAAGCGATGGGAAACAATCTCACTCCCTTATTTCCTTAAATGTTTCATTTTTCTTTGCATGCAAGAGGAAATGCTTCTCTTTCATCACCAGGAATGTCCAGCTCCGCTTTTAACAAAACAAGTTTCCATTTTAGTACATTATTAAAAACACAAGAAGTTGTTTTTCTTGTCTTTAAACAGGAACTGCATGATTCGTTTTCTTGTGAGGGGGAATCATTTTTCACTTCACTAAACAGCTGCTGTCACCAGTGGTCAAACAAGCATGGTGTGTTTCACATACTTAATGACTTTAGGCTATAAATATTACAGCTTACCAAAGCTGTGGGAGAAGACACTACATTTTGTGGATTTTTTGTATTATTATTTTATTCCTAAAGTCAAGTTTAGTATAAAGGACAGGACATTTTTAAGCTGTATGGTCAGTCAGGACCAGGCAGATCTGTTTGAGAACCGGAATCGGGGATGAGGAGGAAAGTCTATGGGGGCCAGGGACCTTCCGGCCAGCAGAGAAAACAGATGAGGAAGTTGGGAGGAAAGACACAATACTCCTTATCAGGCATCAGTGCTGTAATGAGGAACTGTATGGGAAAAGCCAGAGACGGAAGAGTGAGAGCAAAGGGAATTGGAAGGGACAAGAGGTGCGATTTATCTTTTCTCAAGTGATTCAATGGGACCCAACAGGAGGCAGAGTATTAAAAATATTTTGTTATTTTTCTCTCTCTCCAGTCAATCTCTTCGTCTCTGCTTTTCTACAGCACACATGCCAATCCCATCCACAATGATGCATGATTAACTCCATCTGAAAATAATAAACTTCTTGGTGAGAAACAGTTTGAAGTGTTAATAGGATTTTAGGGAACCCATTTATGTCTGGCCAAAAGAGGTACAAGAATAAAGTAATGTGCTCTACTTCTGTTATTTCATTCTCTCATGTGTTCTGTAACAGATACATTGTCATGTGACATCTGAACAAATATTCCACAAACTGTTCCATCTTACATCATGGACTTCATTTATCCCAGATGTAAGTGTAAAATTCTGTATTTGATTAATGACAAAAGCCAACCCAAACACAACATGTTAATTATTTATATTAATTATTATATATTTTTTACATGGATACAAATGATATGATATTTATATCACATTTGATTCATTTACATCACTTGATTGCACAGTTTAAAAAAGATTCAAATGAATGTTGGTCAGTGTAAGCATTTTCCTACAATATCATTATTACCCTCATAGGTACAGCATGGGCTGAACTGCAATTCATCTTTCTTGAGATCCTTTTACAAGCCTAACAAATAGATGACCATTCCTCATTGTATATACATACAGAATGCAGGAATAGATGAAAAGTCTCAAAGCAAACAGACGTCATCCTGATCTGTGACTCATTACATGATATAGGGCAGGCTAATCAATTTTATGAATGTAGCTGTTCAATATGCTATGGTGAAATGCTTAGATAGATTTCTGGAAATTAATCTCAAATGAAGCCTCATTTGTTGAACTGCGTCGCACAGAGGTGTTGGTAGTTTCGTGGTCCTGTCCAATTTGTGTACACTCCCTGTAATCAGTTCATTGTTGATATTATTCCATGATTAAAGTCACTGCAGTTCAAACTTGAAAATTACTCCAAACACCCAGCAATAATTTTGCCAGTCTGCTAATGTTTAGATCATTTTGTGTAATCAAGCAGAGAGAAGACAGAAATAAGAGGAGAATGAAGAACAAAATATGGCAACACTTTACAATAAGGTTCCATTCATTAACATTAGTTAATGCATAAAGTATCATGAACTAACCATGAACAAGATATTCTTTACAACATTTATTAATCTTTGTTAATGTAAAAATACATTTTATGTTCACTATTAGTTCATGTTAGTTCGTAGTGCATTAACTAATGTTAACATTAGTTAACATTAGTAATAAACAAATGTTCTATATTTTGTAATTAACATAAACCAAGATTAATAAATGCTGTAAAAGTATTGCTCATTGATTGCTTATAACTAATCTTGTTAACTAATGTTAACAAATAGAAAATTATTGTAAAGTGTTACCCAAAATATAAATAGAGATACATAAAATATAATAGGATAGCAGTGTCAAGCTGAGAAAATGTAATAATTTTGCGGTGCTTTGCCTTTCAGATTTTATTTATTTATTTATTTATTTTATCAGAGCATGAGGGTTTGGTTTTATTTTGTCTTTTGACACAGTTGATGTCAGTGGCTTTTTGCTGGTCTAAATTGAGTATGATGCTATTTCTGAGCAGGAGTGGTCCAAATGGTGGCAGCTCTGATTATGACTGACTGTTTCCTGTTTGATATTTATCAGCTTTGATGGAAAACGTCTGTGTCCAAATTAGAAAATATAGAAATTAAAGCAACTCCTGGAAATGTGCAAACCCAAACTTTATGCCTCAGGAAGAAAGTCATTTATCAATTTCAATTTTTTTCATTATTATTAATTTTTTATGGCCTCGGGATTAGTCCATTTTGTCTTGGTTGCTCAAAGCCAACAGCTTATTACTTAAGTAAGCTCCTGTCTCATTGCCAGCAAAAACTACCCTGATCTATTTTAGTTACTTGTTTACATATTAAACACCTGTTACCACAAGTCACTTACATTTTAGATAGAAAGATCAATTCTAAATGGTAACATCTCTGTGAATAACATTTAATAAATTTATACTGTTAGTCGCAGAGGGGAGCGCTGGGCCGGAACTTGTGTCGACCCCTGAAATAGCAGCTGTCCTCCCAGTGGAGTTGATGGTCAAGGGTCAACTGCTTGAAGTTAAGAGGGTTGAACAAGAGTGGAGGGACTGCACTGGGGTTCAAGTGTTCCCCTTTAACTCTTTCATCTCTGGTTTGTTCCTGTTTATGACTTAGATTCACACATACACAAATTAAATTGACAAAATAAGTAATTCAAGTCCTCAAAAGTACATTTAAAAATATAAATAATTTGTGTTTTTATTTGACTGTGTTATACAACATTACCTCCCACCTAGGGCATAGATTTGGCTTGAACACTTTGGGGGCACCTGGAATCAACAGTATGCCCCTACCTCCCACCCTTTTTCATGATTCTGTGATTCCTTTTTGGAAGAGTTCATCATTTATGGTATTTATTTGTTTTGAAAAATCAGCGATGTTCATGGAAATATTAGAGATTTTACATCTACACAGCATGAAAGCATTAGCATTATTGTAATGAGGCTAGACAGGCTCTGAATCCAGTGCACTTGGTAGCCTACTAATGAATGGCTCGAACGTGATTTCTACGCATGCGCGAAAATTCTAAATCACACACGCGTGTTGTGTAGCTGAGCGGAGGGTGGTGTCGTGTCTCTTCAACGGGATGCTTCTCAATCATTACGGCGTTCTGTAGGATGAGCATCTACATATGGTCAGTTTTAGCGACATCGCACGGTACATACCAACATGTTTTTGGGCTGAAAATGAGTTACACGAGAGAGAAATTATGTTTGAAACTCCTCGCTCTCCAGAGAGACTGAATTGGGATTCCCATGTCGCGGAGTAGCGAAACAATGAGGACAACAACAAACAGAGACGGGGAGTGATTCCTGTCATTCATTTCTTTACTTTATTTCCTCTTTGGCTTTGAGAGATGATAACGGAGCTGGTGTGCGGTGCAGTGGCTCTGCTCCTCTACTTGAACACACTGAGCGCTGATTTCTGCTATGATGACAGGTACAGTGCTATTACTCGTTTCTCCATCACTTCACCTCAACTGCCATTCACACTCAATGACAGCAATGGGACGGGTGTGGAATTGTGCTAATCTGGAGTCACTTCATGAGCATGTAACGCCGTTATATGTTTACGAGGGTTTTTTTTTAAACGTAAAACAAATACAATTTTAAAGCGGGCTTAGTTGAATGACAAATGTGTGCAATTTGGTTATTTACCACAACTGCCAAACAAGTAGTAATTATTTATATTATTATTAATTAACCCGCGAAAAAAAAAAAACGTTAAATTTGAGTGTAACGGGAGCCATCTGGTCCGTGATAGTTGTGCGTAATGTATACATTTCACCGAGGTACCAGGTTTGGTATCATACCGAAGCCAACATTTTGGTATTGGAGCAACCATAACAACAGCAAATTAATATTTTTGATTTTGAAATAAATTACAAAAGTTTAAATCTTGTGGGTATTCCCCATAGGCTCAATTTGAGTTATTAACACTTAAAAAAAAAAACGTCTTTGGATTTTTAAGAAAAATAAGTTCAAGGTACATAGATATTTGAGTTGAGCCTTAAACATAACATTTTAAACAATGTTTACTTTATACAACGTGATTTTTAAAGTGGACTTTTCTGGGATAAATAACTTTTTATATAAATAAATATTTTTTATTTATCTTTTTGAAAATATAATATTAGAATAATGTAATTATAATATTTAATTGAAGAATATCTACAGTAAAAAGACTAGAGCACTCATAGTATGCTGTTTATTTATGTTTACATGAGTCACATAGCCTATGAAGCCAAGGAATTCAAAGAATTATATCCTCCCTCAATCCCTCTCTCTTTCTCTCACTAATATTGTTTTATGTTATTGGTAAAAGCTTTACTTAAAAGAAACAAATGTATTATAGTTTTACAGTAGCCTGTGGGGACCATGCAATTAGTTTTTTATATTTTACTTTGTCTTTATTAGTTTTTAAACCGAGCAAGACAATAACTTGACAACAGAAAAAAAAAAAAAAAAAACAACAACAACATCCAACTAAATAAATAAAATAAAAAATATACATAAATAAAATAATGTAGCAGTTACCAGCAGTTTCTAAATACAATGCTTTCATTCTATTATTTTTTTGTTTTCATGCATTGCTTGTTTATATATATATATATATATATATATATATATATATATATATATATATATATATATATATATATATATATAAACGGAGGACATGATATAAGCTTGTTTTGATTATAATTAGAAGCTTGTTTTTTTATTTTGACAATTTATGACTAAATAAATTATTTTACTTCTCATTCTCATTAATTACCTTAATTTAAATAATAGAATATTAGAATACTCGTTTTTTATGAGCTTATTCGAATACCAAGTTATTGATGAATGCCCATCCCAAATATCTATATATATATATATATATATATATATATATATATTAGGGAACTCACTGGAACTCAAAATCAATTATTGTTGTGTGACATTGGTTTTATGTTGGGAAATATATGTATAAAAAAAAAAAAACATGAAATATCTTGCTTGCATATGAATTCAACCTCAGCTAAGGTTAAACGATGAAAGAAATTGCCCTAATGAGGACACAATTACTTTATCATTGACATCCACCTGTGAATCATTAAAGTTGCAATCACATTTTCCGGAATATAAAACCCATTGTTTAAGGATCATTGGTCATGCTGTGAATCTGAAAGAAAATGAATTCTACAGAAGTTAGAGATAAAGAAATAAAAATGCATAGTATTTGCAATTGTTTGGATATCCCAGTGAGCACAGTTGGATCAATAATCAGGAAGTGGAAGCTGCACCACACCACCCAGGCACTGCCAAGAAAAGGCTGTCCCTCAAAACTCAGCACTCTAACGAAAAGGAGACTTATGAGAGAAGCCAGAGAGAGGCCAACAATCAATTTGAAGGAGCTACAGAGTTCAGTGGCTGGGAGTGGAGAAATGGTGCACCAGTCAACCACATCAAGAGCATAGCGCTTGCCTGTATGGGAGGGTGGCAAGAAAGAAGCCTTTACTCAAAAAGTACTATCTGAAAGCATGTCTGGAGTTTGCCAGAAAGCATGAGAGTGACCCAGCTGCGATTTAAGAGAGGGTTTTGTGGTCAGATGAGAACAAGATAGAGCTTTTTGGCCAAAACTCAAAGCGCTATGTATGGCGCAAACCTAATACTTCTATGCCTCAAGACACACCATCCCTACAGTGAAGTATGTTGGTGGCATCAGCAGGGACTGGGCATCTTGTTAGAATTGAAGGAAGAATGGACGAAGCAAAATTTAGGGAAATACTGCAAGAAAACTTGCTTCAGTCCGCTAAAAAACTGAACCGTGGGAAGAAATTCACCTTTCAGCAGGACAATGATCCCAAGCACAAGGCTAAAGCAACATTGGAGTGGCTCAAAGAAAAAAAGATAAGTGTCCTACAGTGGCCCAGTCAAAGTCCTGACCTCAATCCTATTGAGAATCTGTGGCACTATTTGAAAATTGCAGTCCACAAGTATCACCCAACCAACCTGAACGACCTGGAGCAAATCTGCCGAGAAGAATGGGCAAAAATCACTTTGTCACTGTGTGCAAAACTGGTACATGTTCCCCAAAATTCTTAAAGCAGTTATTGCAGCAAAATGTGGCTCGACCAAATAGCATTGTGTGGGGGTTGAATACTTATGCAAGCAAGATTTTTCATAAAAAAATTATTTCCCAACAAAAAAACAATGTCACCTTACAATAATTTATTTTGAGTTTCAGCGTTTTAAAATAAAATATCATTCAGAATGAAATTTCAGTGTACCATTTGCAATTCGGTTATATGAGAGAATTGGTCAGGGGTCTGAATACTTTTGCAAGGCATAATTAACAGTTGGATAGCAAGTTGAATAGTGAAACAATCAAGGTCGCCACCTACCCCAGTCTGACGAAAAGACAAGCCCTTGCCCACCCTAAATATCAAAGATTACATAGTACCGGCCCTGAGCGCCATGTTGAATTTTTGACAGGAATGACACAGAGGCTTTGGGGGATAGACTTACAGTCTCTTCTATGGGTTGTACTGTTGTTTAAAATGTTTTGGATCATACTGCTGAAGAAAAAAAAAAACTTTCCTTTAGTAGACAAAAGAAAGTTGTGGAAAATAAAATGTGATCTAGCAGCTTTATCCAGTGCATACCAGTGAGGAGACTGTAGGTCCATCCCTCACAGCCTCGTTTTCCTTCACATTAAAAATCAAAAATATCACTACAGTGAAGAAGGTCTATTGCTTGTGGTCACACTTGAGCATCAGAGAAACTGATGCATGTCTCCTCACCTGTACTGAGATGCAAGTAGGTCTCTCTGTAGAAGAACATTCTATCATATTCTTTATCATTAAGTTATTATACATATATACTTCTTTCTGGAAAATTAAAGAAATTCTGTGTTTTATTTGCATCTGGCATGTCCCCGGTCATCTCTGTTTAATGTAGCAAAACAACCCTTGTACTGATGGGATTGCTGCTTTTATTTCCTTTTTACGTGATCTTCTTTGTGTCTTGTTTAGGTCAATTGTATCAAAGCAGGACACTGGAGTTATTTGGAGAGGTGATGCAAACAGTGTCTCCAACACTGTGTAATTGTTAAATCATGGCTTGTGACCTTTAGTATTCAGATGAGACCCAGTGTTAATTTAAACCAAAGAGATGCATGTGTGCTCTTGACTGACTTCAGAATACCCAATCAGTACACTGACCCTACAGAGCCATTCATCAAATCGACCTTCACACATAAAGGTCAACAGTCCTGCATCCATTACCTTCTCCCTGGGGTATAAGCTGCTTTGATTTATGTGTTTGTGTGCAAGACACTAGCATAAGGCATAATAAAAGAATCCTGTGATTGGCTTTCTGTGATTCCAGACTCTTCTCCTGGGACTTATTTCTGCCTCTGACCATGTTTGATTGTGGTAATACACCAGCTGTTCTTGGAGCTCTGAAGTGCGGTTGCAGTGGTCTTCCAGAGCTCTGGGATACTGCACTGCACTGCACTCTGTCTCTGTTTTCTTAATCACGTCAAGTGTTTTTCCTTGGAACAGTATGGAGGCTTGTCCACCCTCCATGCCCCAGTGGTAATATCAATAAAACCTGAATGGTCATTAGGCACAAAAGTTCTTGGTATGAAATGAGCAATTCAACTGAAGTAAGGGGATGTCACAAAGTCATATTCCTACTATGGAATTTAATTCTGCATGTCTAATGTTTGAGAGAGTCTATCTGCAATATAATGTGATTGTTTGCCAAAAGTGCTTCATAGTAAAGCTTTTTCCATGAATCTGATTGTGAATTATAATTATTGTAAGACCTATCTTAAATGGGTTTTGAATTCTGGTTGTTTCACGTAGTCTGCAGAGATAAGATCTTACAGGTGAAACTCGAAAAATTAGAATATCGTGCAAAAGTTCATTAATTTCAGTAATTCAACTTAAAAGGTGAAACTAATATATTATATAGACTCATTACAAGCAAAGTAAGATATTTCAAGCCTTTATTTGATATAATTTTGATGATTATGGCTTACAGCTTATGAAAACCCCAAATTCAGAATCTCAGAAAATTAGAATATTGTGAAAAGGTTCAGTATTGTAGGCTCAAAGTGTCACACTCTAATCAGCTAAACACCTGCAAAGGGTTCCTGAGCCTTTAAATGGTCTCTCAGTCTGGTTCAGTTGAATTCACAATCATGGGGAAGACTGCTGACCTGACAGTTGTGCAGAAAACCATCATTGACACCCTCCACAAGGAGGGAAAGCCTCAAAAGGTAATTGCAAAAGAAGTTGGATGTTCTCAAAGTGCTGTATCAAAGCACATTAATAGAAAGTTAAGTGGAAGGGAAAAGTGTGGAAGAAAAAGGTGCACAAGCAGCAGGGATGACCGTAGCCTGGAGAGGATTGTCAGGAAAAGGCCATTCATATGTGTGGGGAGCTTCACAAGGAGTGGACTGAGGCTGGAGTTACTGCATCAAGAGCCACCACACACAGACGGGTCCTGGACATGGGCTTCAAATGTCAAACGTCTTACCTGGGCTAAAGAAAAAAAGAACTGGTCTGTTGCTCAGTGGTCCAAAGTCCTCTTTTCTGATGAGAGCAAATTTTGCAACTCATTTGGAAACCAAGGTCCCAGAGTCTGGAGGAAGAATGGAGAGGCACACAATCCAAGATGCTTGAAGTCCAGTGTGAAGTTTCCACAGTCTGTGTTGGTTTGGGGAGCCATGTCATCGGCTGGTGTTGGTCCACTGTGCTTTATTAAGTCCAGAGTCAACGCAGCCGTCTACCGGGACATTTTAGAGCACTTCATGCTTCCTTCAGCAGACAAGCTTTATGGAGATGCTGACTTCATTTTCCAGCAGGACTTGGCACCTGCCCACACTGCCAAAAGTACCAAAACCTGGTTCAATGACCATGGTATTACTGTGCTTGATTGGCCAGCAAACTCGCCTGACCTGAACCCCATAGAGAATCTATGGGGCATTGCCAAGAGAAAGATGAGGGACATGAGACCAAACAATGCAGAAGAGCTGAAGGCCGCTATTGAAGCATCTTGGTCTTCCATAACACCTCAGCAGTGCCACAGGCTGATAGCATCCATGCCACGCCGCATTGAGGCAGTAATTAATGCAAAAGGGGCCCAAACCAAGTACTGAGTACATATGCATGATTATACTTTTCAGAGGGCCAACATTTCTGTATTTAAAATCCTTTTTTTAATTGATTTCATGTAATATTCTAATTTTCTGAGATTCTGAATTTGGGGTTTTCATAAGCTGTAAGCCATAATCATCAAAATTATATCAAATAAAGGCTTGAAATATCTTACTTTGCTTGTAATGAGTCTATATAATATATTAGTTTCACCTTTTAAGTTGAATTACTGAAATTAATGAACTTTTGCACAATATTCTAATTTTTCGAGTTTCACCTGTATCATTGAATCACATCACATCACTGAACAGGCTGCCAGAAACCTTCATCCACTAATTTGTATTTGTTTTGAAGAGGATGTGCCTTGTTAATCTGTTTCAGCCAATAGCTTGCTGGAGCTTTAGAACTGACCTCTTGTGACACAACACATTTGTGATCACACGGGAAGTCGGGATTTTGTTTCCGAGAGTTCTAGTACCCTAGAATCGGACACATTATGCCCACTCACTGACAAGTGGCATCTCCCATCAGACGTTTTTGCTTTGCCTCAAAAGTGATTACCTTTCCTTGTGGCTCCAAAGGAAGCCTGTTCGGTTTGCAGCGTGAAACTAGGAAATAATTGCACTTGCATAATCTGTGATTGGCGGGTTTCAGAGGTTTCAGTACTTTTTCTCTTGTAACATTAAATGTTTACTCTACTGATGTTTAGGGGTTGGGTGGTTCAGTTGATAAAATATGCATTCATCTTCACTAATTTACATTATGTAGAGCTGAAAACAACTCTACACAGCTCACTTTTGGCACCCCTCTGTGGACATTACACCCTGAAAATGGAGCTCACATGTGACTATAGGCCCAACAAATCTTACTGCTGGGGGCAGTGTTTCGAAATTTCGATTTTTATCTTAAGAAAAGTCAACCAACTGTTTACATTTTCTTTGTGAGATCAGACTGGTGGGTAATAGCTTTTAAGTTTATTGATATAGTAACTGTGGTTGTGAATGACTCTTAGTGATATCATACTGACAGTATTGCTTTTTAGAGATCAAAAAGACTTGATTCAGATTTCACAAGAAAGATGGTGGCATTTATAATTTCGACCACAGAAGGCTGGCCACTTTCCTTTTATATTTAGCATCTGCAACAATCTGTCCCTGAAACATGTGACCCTAGAAATGCATAATGGGCCTCAAGGGGGATTTATAAAGAAAACATCCCCCTCTTTTCCAGCTGTGTAACGAAATGCACATTTAACCGGTTCTGTTAAGTGTGTAATGCTGAGAAGCTTTTAAAGAAGATGACAGCTGCTTTTCCTGAAGTGACCTCTATATTTCTTGTAAAGAAGCATGGAGTCTATTTGATTTAGTTTGTGTGAGTATTAGCCTACACAAAACATTTAGATTTTTTTTCCTTTGATGTACTTAACTTGATGGGTGTGTTGCACACATCTGGCTCATCAGTGGAGAGACGGCATAGCATTTTGTGGCTTTTAGGTGGAGCATCTGATTATACGTGTGTGGGTGGGTGTATTTAGATGTTGTCTTTGTGATTGATGGATGGTGTCACGGAGAGCACATGCTGGGTTTAAGTCCACCTTAGTCAAGTCTGAGTCAAGTCAGAGTCTTTAAACAATAGAGTCCGAGTTAAGTCCAAAAGGGGCCAAGTCAGACTGTTCAAGAGTCTGAAATAATATTGTAACCATAAACTCAACATCAATATTTTAAGCTTACAATAAAAACAGAAAAGATCAGATACCATTAAAAATAATGTATATACCACAGTACTACACTTCACACTTTTCAGTCCTCCTGCTGTGTCTAGGTGTAGCCTACTGAAAGTAACCCTAAAGTATGGATCAGTCTCATCTTTGGCTGACGTTGCATACTTTTCACATTATATTTAGTATGGATAATAGTGAATAGAGACTTCTCCCCTCACTTGTGTTCTTCATTGTGTTTTCTGACTTTTCTTGCCATTGAAACACAAGTGCCATTTTTACAGGCAACACACAGAGATTGCACTACACATTAAGATTAAGGTTAAACTTTATTGTCATTGTGCAGAGTACAGGTACAGAGCCAATGAAATGCAGTTGTTTTCACATATCCCAACTAAGCTGGGGTCAGAGCGCAGGGTCAGCCAAAGAAACAGCGCCCCTGGAGCAGATAGGGTCAAGGGCCTTGCTCAAGGGCCCAACAGTGGTATCTTGACGGTGCTGGGGCTTGAACCTTTTGGTCAGTAACCCAGAGCCTTAACCGCTGAGCTACCACTTTGTTTTTCACCAAAGCTCATTGTATGCATTCTTTAAAATCATGAGTGTCATGGAATAATTTATTATACTTGTGAATTATACTTTTGCATTATTTTGTAGCTTGAAGAGGTGGTCACAATAAACTGTCATATTGTGTGACATCACTGAGCACATTATCTATTTTTTGTACAATTTCTCCTTTTGTGTTAAGAAAAAGAAAGTAAGTCATATGGGGATATAACAACACAGGGGTGGGTAAACAAAGACTGAATTAAATTTTTTGGGTTAACTATCCCTTTAACAGTTATGAATTTGCACAAAGCTTTTTATAACGTTTCCTGATCCTTTCAATGCTGGAAAAACTCAATGTATTAAAACAAGCTTTTATATTGCATTTATTTTTTAAATTATTTTTATTGTTAAGTTGAAATAGTTCATTTATGTACTGTATGATTTCACTGCTTGTCACAGTCATCAAATTCAAACATTTCCATGTGGAATCATCAAAACTCTAGACTTAATGTAAATGAAAAAAGGCATTAGAGATTTAATATTACTCTTGTCAGAGGCTAATAAATAAAGCTTCAGTTTTCCATTACAAGGATTGTTCAAGCATTTTTGGCAAGCACATTTGGCCTAGTCAGTGTGGTTCCTCTGGAATATAAGTGTGTAATTAATCCACATCAGTCTACTCATATTTGAGTCACTAATTGCAGTAAGGTGGACCTAATAACAGATTGCACAAGTGATTTTACTCTGCATTAAGTACTGCAATGTTTTGTAGCATAGACACTTCTAATCATCTGCTGTTATTCAGCCCAGGGTGTTGTGGGACAGAATGAGAGAGAGAGAGAGAGAGAGTGACTGTTTAAATAAAGGGTAATTTTAGATGTTTGGATGCATTAGAGAGTGGTTTAACCACATGCCACAGCAAAGTACATCACAGAGATGTGCTTTTATGAAGGAGAGGCAGATGGGCTTCATCAAGAGTACCAACATTTCTGGTGCTTTTTAGAATAATTTGGAGTTTTTTTTTTTTTTTGGTGACTAAGAGAGAGAGAGAGAGAGAGAGAGAGAGAGAGAGTGTGGGTAACTGGACATAGTAGATTGAAAAAGCCCTTGAGATTTGATTTGTTGCCATGGAAATAGGCATGTTATAAAAGACTCCACATTTCCCCCTCGGCCCCTAATGTGCTCTATTAATCCACCATTGCAGAACACATGTACTGGTAAGCTTTTTTTATTTAAAATCAGCACCCCTATTTATGTATGCATACTCCATGAGAGAGTGTGTGTGTGTGTGTGTGTGTGTGTGTGTGTGTGTGTGTAAGTTTGTGTTGGGGGCTGATGCCTTGATTACTTGCAGATTTGCACTGGTTAGACTTCTGTGCCCAATTTTGAGGAGCTGTCAGCAAACTCAGCACATTTTTACACTGAGACATTAGAAAACCATCAGGAAATCAAGATAAAAGCCCTGATGTATTTTCCCATGACACCAGCCACAGTGGTGAACAATCTTGGAGGCATATTTCTAGGTAGAGTTTCTTGAAAGAAGGTAGTCATTGTTGCAAGTAGAAGGATGTTGCGCTGTTGGTATGGATATTCTGTCATGGGATCTGGCTTTTTTTTTTACTCAAGAAACCTCAAAGAAAAATGGTTCTTTTGTAGGTAAGGACATTAGACAACTCCTGTAAGAGGTTACCTCCTATGAGATAACTTTTGGAAACAAGAACCCCCTTCTTGACTGAAAAGTCCAGGCATACGTTCCCTCATAGAAGTCTTACCAGCATAGGATCAAAGGATTCTCCTGAGCAGTTACTGAATTATCGAGTGTTCACACATGATGAAACTTTCCGTCCTGAAGTCTTGCAGAGTTGAGGCATAACTTCCCATCCAGGTTAATTCTCAACAGATCTCAACATTTGTTTGCTGATGGATACAACAGATAGAAACTGTGGAAATATTTGTAGGGATGCAAGATATATTGGCGAATATATTGAGAATATATTTGCAAGATATATTGGCCAACAACCAGGAAAATCGAACTATTATTATCGTGTAGATAATGGAATCGCCGGCGATGTTTTCGCAGATTTTTTTTTGACTACTTATTTACTTGCGGCTGAAATTCTCTGACTGCCTGCGGCATCTTTCCTTCAAGTAGAGACTCAGGTAGTCTCAAGTGTGAGTGAGAGCCAAGCTCATGTTGCTCTGTGAGGATATTTCAAAATACATTGTTTTGGGGCTGGTTTTAGTCATTGGCTGTAAGTAATGATGGCATTTCCCAAATTCTGTTTGTTTCATTAGGCAATATACGAAACAAAAACATGTATGTATGTTACTTGCGGGCTAATGTTTTCACTTATTACTTCATGAAACATAATGTGGGAAATAGCACATCGTTACTTACATCGCAGCATTGTGATTAAAACAAGTCCAAGCACAACCTAAATGGCACATTTAATAAGTTATCTAGTGGAACTCTCACAGACAAGTGTAAGTGAATGAGACGCACATAAGTACAAGCACGCACATTCATAACACACACAAACCACCACTGCACTCGCAGTCCGGCGGCCGATTTCCTGAAGAGGTATGCTACCTATCAGGATGTTATTTGCATAGTTTTAGGGTTGGGTTTAGGGTTTGGGGTAGGCTTAATTCAGCCTCACACCATATCACACTATCTGATAGTATTGCTGGTAGCGCATCCTGATAGGTAACATATGCCTGACAAGATGTGCTATGTACATTTTTAACACATTTCATGCTGTTGTAGTACATACCGACATGTTCTTTCATGACTCCTGACTAGGGAATTTTATGTTACGATAATTGTCTGATAAAAAAAATCAAGATTTCTCGACTTTTACGATCATCTGCAAATTTACCTATTATGCAACAATAAAAACCTCCACAAACATATCACAACTTAAGTTTTATTGCATCATTTGTTGGGACATGCAGTTAACATATGTATTCCTATTTTTAACTGAAAACAAGTAGGTAAAGTACTTATATTAAAACTTGTACTAAGTTTTTGCGATTTTCTCTCTGCCCTCTGACACCAAAACGTACTTTACCTTTTCAACCAAAAAGTATGTATACCTTTCAATATTTTTTTTTAAATTAAATGTAAATAAAAAATACCCCCCTCCCCATATGTTTAAGATAAAACAGTGTCAGGCTAGGAGAACCTTCTTTCTTTATTCAGTAATCTAAAGATCAGCCGGATAATCACAGCACTTTTATGCTCACTGAAATCTTATTCCAGTTGGAAAAACTATTTGAATTCACAATTTAAAGCTGAACCCCTCCTCTTTTAAACATAAAATATACAACTCTTTGGATTTACACCGTTTCAATTCAGTGTTTGACTTTACCAAGTAAGTAGTACACTACATATATTATTTACTGTGTTTGTAAAATTATTACCTTCATCTGGGCATGAATCTCTGGATGGTGATCCCTCAGGTGCTGGAACATATTATATGTTTTCACCGCTTTTGCTGACACTTTTCATCTGCATGTTTTGCATACTGGATATCCGTCTTCAACAACTCCTGTATCATTTTTTAGAGAGCCAAATAGCTGATTTAATTTGCTTCTTCGGCAGATACAACTCTGGGAGATCACGTTGTTCCAGCATGTTTTCAATTTGAGATTTCCACGTGCACTGAAAGTTCTCGTTCTGCATGCGCCCCGCCTTACATAGACAATCACCTCGTGAATCCATTACCATAGTAACAGCCTCACAGACCAGCCAGGCAGAGGGCAGGACACACACATGCGGCACAAGTAGTTAGACCCACACCGAAGGACTAATTTTCAGTCCAGTTTTTTAAAATAGACAACATGGTTGTTTTTTCAGGTTTTTAGCCGTAGCTTCCAAATTTTAACGGTTTAATAACCGTGACCTTTTTAATCGTGGTTAATTGTGAAATTCGGTAATCGCAACATCCCTACTCCCGACATGTGCTACCCATGTTTTAACTTTACATATAACTGTTTTTACTGCTGGTAGCATGTCCTGAGGAGGTAGCACCGGTTGTCAGTACACCAGCACTAATAATACACCATGTATACAGACTTAAGGTTTTGTTTTGTGTTTTGTAGTTTCATATTCATTAAATGCAGTTTATCGCTTCATTTTGGTTTAATGTATTATTACAGCTGGTAGAAGTTAGAAGACCATAGGATGAACATAGGTTGCCATAAAAACTTGCCACAGTAGGAAGAAATTCAAGCCCCCACATATTACAATCTTTCTTAGCTGTTTGCTGTCTGTGTGATCGTGATGATTAATTGCGTATCGTCTTTCGTCAGCTCTGGCTTTCAGCACTCTCTCACGTTCCTTTTTTCTCTGCCTGCTCTCTTTGTCTTCCTCTGTCTTTTTGTTCTCATTCTATCGTTGCCTCACCAGCTTTTATCCATTTTACAATCATGGAAACACAAAATTGATTGATCCATTCTCAATGTCATTTTTCTCTGTTGGACTAAACAAATCATCAAATGATTTGATGCCTTTTGCTGCAAGTATATTAATAACAGCCATAATCCTAATGTGCTTGTGTTGAGCTCTGTATGTGCATGGGTGTATATAGAGGAGCCCCTCAACATGGTGTCGTGCTGCGATAATTGGATGTCCTGTTTGACAGGTTAATCATGGGTGATCATGGTGTCTGCTGACCTGTGACCCTGGTCATCTGTTCAGAGGGAACACAATGAGGTGTCAAGGGCCATGCCACATCCTGTCCTGTAAAAATTACTACTTTATCATAATCATTCTTAATCTTTGTGCTGTTTTACTGCCTGTAAAACCAACAAAAAAATTTGTATATTGTTCCTAATTTCACCAGTTAATTATTTGTTTGCCCTTTGTAGAATTTCAAGCTCAATCAGAATGTATTGCCATTAATATACAGTATATAAACTGTATGTGTGTGTGTGTGTGTGTGTGTGTGTACACATATTTCTTGTATAAGAAAGCAAGGCAGCTTACAATGCATTTTAAAGTGGAGAGTTCCTAGCCAGAGTGGCTTCAGTTTGGTTTTTGCTTAGCTTTATTTATGTTTGACATTATTCAGGTGTATATGGAGATTCATTAGACTGCATTTTATTTATTTATGCCATGACATTTATTTATGGCTGCAATGTCCAACATTAATTCTAGTATACTCAGCCAGTTTCTCTATGCTCTAAATACTCATATATTTCTGTCATTACTGCTGGCTCCTCCTTCCTAATTTGAGGGGATGCTGTTTATATCCTCTCACTTCATAAAAAGAAAAGTAAAAGAGGCAAGCAAGCAAGGAAGAAAATGTTATGGTTTTGAAAGGCCTCCAGCAGGTTTCTCACACCTGTACCCCTCCAGCTGTAAGCCAGGCTATTTAGATGAATGCATTTCCCATTACAGACCCTTAGTTTAGGGTGGATAGGACATTGCTGTTGGGGATAAACTGCCAAATGCATAAATGTACAAATGTACAAATAACATGTGTTGTGAAAAGCACTATACAAATAAAATTTACTTAAATGGTGACCAGAACTTAGAAGTTTAAAAATCTCATAAGTCAGCATAAAAGTAATCCATAGGACTCCAGTGGTTAAATCCATATTTTCAGGAGTGATATGATAGGAGTGGCTGAGAAACAGATTTTCTTCTTTTTTTGGCAGTTTGCATTCTTAGTGCATATCGCCACCTTCTTGTTGGGGGAAGTAAAGGGGGGACTATTTGAGTTTTCATCGCATCTGTACTGTGTGACTATAAAGAAAATGAAGTGATTTCTGGATTACTGCATCAACGTTTTCCTGGGATGACGGATATAAATAATCTGATGTTTATCAAGAGTGGAACATTTAATTTGACTGTTCACTAAACCGTCATTAAATCTAGTTTACATGAGGGTATTATTGTGCCTGATACTGCTACCCTATCTGAGGGTTGTCCCCCCTAAAATATCATTAAAATATGTGTATTGTAAATAATATAATGATATATTCTTAAAGTAATTGTTTAAGAAATAAAATAATACAAATGCAAATGGGGCAACAACAAAAAAAAACCCCTTGGTGTCCCCTTCAAAAATTGCTCTTGAGAATTGTTATGTTTATTGTCCCCCCCCAACATATTGATGACATTTTCGCCCCTGTGTAGGTGGGAAACTAAGAATGCATTAATTATTTAATTTTATAAGTTGGACCTGTACAACATCACTCAACCTCTGAAATAAATTATGTACTGTAGGGAGGGGGATGTCATCACTTTATATTCCAACTTTTTTTTTTGCCCAGAGCGATGGGCCATAATTATTGAACACATCCAGGTCATATTTCATTCCAATTTAATTGTTTGGGGTCTGTGATTCATCAAGAGTGCGGAAACAATCTGTTTGCTTTTCCTGTTTCCCCTGATAAGAGCCACATAGAGAGCAGTTTGCCAGCCTTTAAAGAAAGATCACTGTGATATGAGGACTTGAGGTCAACTGTCTGCAGCGCTGTCATTGCTATGCAATGCTATTACTAGTCAAATGATACAATTAATTTATTGCTCAGATGGAGGGTGTGCTTGTGCTGTTTTGAGAAAGGGAATTGTCACATCACAGACAATGAGGACCTGTATTTACTCTCCAATTATTTCTCAGGATAGACAGAGATTATCTGTTAATATGGCATTAATTATGGCTATTGTTCAGCTCTGTTGAGCTCCTTGTCTGTGGGGATTTTCTAATCTATATACAGTTCATTTAAAGAAATTTCACAGTTTCCTCTTACTGCGTCACAAATGAACCTTTTCATGATTCATTTTTTTAAAGGGCCATGTCTAATTTTTTGTTGTGTTTTATTTTTTTCCCATGAAGTCCACTCCTTAATATTAATTCATTGAAATCTACCAGCTCAACACCAGTTTCATGTACAACAGTAAAGAGAAGACTCAGGGGTGCAGGTCTTATGGGAAGGATTACAACGAAAAAGCCACTTTTGAAACAGAAAACCAAAAGAAAATGTTAGAGTGGGCAAAGAAACACAAACATTGGAAAACAGATAACTGGAAAAGAGTGTTCTGGATCTTAAGCCCATTGAGATTTTGTGGGATCAGCTAGACTGTAAGGTGCGTGAGAAGTGCCTGACAAGACAGACATCTATGGCAAGTGCTACAGGAAGCATGAGGTGAAATGTCACCTTAGTGTCTGGACAAACTGACAGCTAGAATGCCAAGGATCTGCAAATCTTTTTTTTTTTTATTGTAATAGTAATTTTTCACGCTATTAATGTCCTGATACATTGTGATCAGTTGAATGCCACTTTGGTGAATTTTTTTTTCCATAAGAGCAAAATCTGTACATTATTCCAAACTTATATATATCTATACACACACACACACACACACAGAATCAATTTTACCCCCCCATTATTTCCCCTTTTCCTTCTCCAAATTCACCCTGTCACTCAACAAACATCCCTGTGGTCAAAGCCTAAATTACACAATGCACACATATAAACAAACAAGCAAAACATATTTGAGATAATCAAAAATATATAAATCAACAAACAAAGACAAAAGGGAGAAATCCGCAAAAGACAGAATCCACAATTACTACCAAAACTCTCCACATTGAGAGCCTTCCAGAAAGGATTTCTTACCATACGCGTCCAGTCTGCCAAGCCGCTTGCATAACATCTTTTCAAATGCCGCCATCCTGTTCAATTCGGTGAACCATTCTTGAAATGAGGGAGCAACCAATTGACTTCCATCCTTTAAGAATTATTTGTCTGCAAATCATTACACTAGTTTTGACTCAGCTTTTTGTATATTTGTCATCTACTACACTTTAATAACCGCCTCATTACCCAATATACATAGTCTGGCGCTGAATGAAATTTGATTATCTAAAACCTCACAGATTAAATTCTTGAATCTTATTACAAAACCACAGAGCATGGGCTCACAAGGTTTTGGAACAGACCCATTGTTTATTTCCATATAATTAAACGTAAGCATAAGCCTGTCATTACCTACATTCATTACCTACATTGCGCAGCAGTCCATTTTGCAATTGTATTCAATCTGTCCGAGGTAGACTTAGTATAAGGGCTTTTTTAAGGACACATCAGTGTACACATGCATCACGCTTTTGATGCATCTCACTTTGGTTACATTGCGTCAAACACAGCGTTTTTAGTGTAATGTGTCCAGTTAACCATAGTTTGAAATTTAGAAAAACCTGTCTCGAGACCCCTGCGTTCTGAATCCCCTAGAGCTGCTCTGTTCAGCTGTATGTAACACAGAACACCTTCTCACCTTTTGCCAATTGCTGTCAATAATAAAGGTTTGTTGCCCCCTGCTGATTGGGACTCGCAAAAACACGAAGGTGACTCTTCAAGCTTGTGTTAAATTGACATCCTTAGTTTTTTTTTTTCCTACTGTACCTTGAAGACTTCTATATGTTAATGTCCTCTGGTATGATTGGCTAACCTCCTTATACTGACACAGTTCACACTGTTGTTCATCTAGGCAGGTCAAGTTACATTCAGTCTGCCCATTTCTATTTTCATTAACACTGTTTTTTCTTATCTGGTTCACAGATATTATTACAATCCATACGGTGTCTGACCCTTGTAAGGCCACAACAACAGGGCTTGGAATTTGTGTTGTAACTGGCCTCACTTGAGTTCAATAAATGGAAAGAATCCATATTTCAGAGTGAGATTTAGATAAACTGCTGCCTGCTGTGTATATCTGTCTCGGAGTGTGTAAGCTCTGAATTTCTCTCCAAAAGCAATGGCTGCAGACATAATCTGTCAATATCTGATGAAAAGGAAATGTGTACTGCTTGCTATTTAGCAAAGAGTCAGTAGATAGCTCATTGTATGGCACAGTGCCATCTGTTTTTGTCCTGTGTTAATGAATGTGTGTGAGTTTGAATTAATAGATTGCTGTGATCCAGTAGTAGGTCTTGCCAGCACAATCTCTCTTTTGCTCTATTTTTCTCTTCTCAGTCTATGTTCCTCTGTCTCTATTTCCTCCTTTATTCTATTCATCTCTTACACTTTAACAGCTCCATAAATCCATCCCTATTTTACCTTTATCTCTCTTCAGTCTTCCATCAAATTATTTTACTTTGGCAAGTTCTTATTGACTTTATCAGTGAGAAGGAGTTTATTGAATAGTAAGATTGACTGGTAGGGAAATAACCTGTCTTTCTTTGTCTGTGTGTCTGTATATTCTTTGTGTCATGATCATGTTAGAGATGCATTCAACTAAATGCCACACAGGAGTGTTGAGCTTTAAAGCCAGAATGAAAATTCTAAAGATGTATATATAAGAAAAAATTAAGGATCTGCAGTGACACACATGCAGTCTGCCTATCAGTCTCCTCACAAACTGAAATAATCACTATATCTGTAAGTATCTGTGGCTTTGAGCCCAGAACCACAACATGTTGTCTGATATGTACAAACGTTCAGAAAATGGCAGATGATATAAGTGCTACATACACAACCACTAGCCTAATTCAAACCATGTCCGATTCAGACCAGACAAGCTTTACCATTCCCTGTTTAGTGTAGTTTTATGTGTATCTTGAGAGAAATAGAGGGGGACAAGGCACAGCTGGCTTCTTGCAGTTTATGCCAATTAGTATATCCCTTCAAAATGGTTACAAAAAGTGAAAGAAAGTAATGTAGCTAGCGATTGTGGCCATAGGGGAATAGATGAAAGCAGGACAATTTGATGAACAGGTTCAGTATTTCCTCTTTCTCCCTCTGGCCTGGTTTTGCTCTGATTCTTTTCAGTCTGGTGTCTAATAAATAGTCTGGGCTGGTCAGACAATACAAGAGCCCCATTAGAACCTGCTGTTCGTCATTTCTGCATTTCTACACTGCACTTTCACATTGTTCCCCCTCTATAGACAAGAGCCCTTAAATTGAATCCATTCTGAATCTGAATACATTCAGCTGTTCTCTTCTCCAGCAGGTGGGAGTTTTGTAGGTCACTCTGCCACGAGCTTATATCTACTGATAAGACCAAGAAAACATAAATCATTGAAATGAGTAAAGAGACAATGCAAGAGATAGAGGAATATACCAAAAATCTGACAAGAGTAAATAAACAAATAAATAATCATTAGGGTGCAACGAGGCTAAAGGGTCCATGGGGTAAAAATCGATTGATTTTATTGTCTCCCAAAACACTAAATAGCAACAAAAACTAACACAGGATTTTCCTGAACACCTGTTTGACACTTTGCACTGCAGAATTTTCCTGATCCATGATATCATTGTATGTGACGTCTAAAGGTTAATTTTGAGGCAATTTGGTCTAATTTATTTACATTTTTTAAAATGTTGCAAATTTATTTTTCAAGTAAAATTCCCCTGAAATTACCACATTTTATTTTGAGATATGTTTAAGGTCATTAAATAAAAAAAGAAATCAATAACTGTCCATAAGTGAAAGGACCAATTGAAGTATTTAGGGTAAAAAGCCCCCCCTGTTGCAGGGTCTAAATGCCCCTATGAAAAGCACATTGATTTTCTTAGGGGTGAATAGATTTGTTATGAAAAATGCCAAAGTGGGCTCACTTTCACTCATCCAATCATAATAGAGATTAGTTTGTTCATAGAATACTTGAGATGTAATAAAATGCCAAATGTGTTTGAATTTAACAGGAAATGGTTGACTTTTTTTCTGAAGTGGTTATTTTGAGTAAGCATCATCTTAAAAAAAAAAGCATCTTGGTCAAGTAAAAACATCTATGATTATTAGAAACAACAGATCTAGTATAACACTGCTGGTTCAACTACTTGATTTGTCAGTAAGGCAGTCAGCCAGACAGAGAAAGAAGCACTGTCAGTATTTAATCAAAGCCATCATTTATCACAGCAAAGCAGCCAACACATAAATGACCTTTTAATTATCAAATTAGACTTATCTAATTATTACACAGCCTGACAAGAGGATGTTGTATCATGCTGATTATATTTCACTGCCTATATACTTCCCTGAAATGTAAATTTGAAATATACATTTGTGTTGAAAGTCAGGTTACCTGTTCGGTATTCCCATAGCTCTGATATCATCAGCACAGGTTTGAAAGAAGAGTAGATCTACATGTATGTTCTTTTCATTAAAAGCACTTCTAGAGAGTGCCAATGTATGGGTCAAACCCTCAATTTTTTAGATGTGCATCTTCACAATTTTCAAAGCATTTAGACTGAGACTTTGACAGAAAATAAATTTAGGAGTAGAGGTCCCTCTTTGTCTGTGTTTTAAAAACTTTGGAATAGTCAAATAAGACTGGAAATACAGTCTATTTATTGCTCTCTTCTTCACTGTGCCCCTCAAAAGAGTGTCATGTACTTCTGTTAGCTCCATGATTTGCTCAGGGTTATCAAAATAGGCTATTAAATGTTCAACCGGTGACATGACAATACTTTTGATGAAAAGTAATTAAGCAGCTGGGATCAGGTATGACATATTTTAGAGGACATTTATAAAAGAAAAGTTTGGATAAGTATTACAGCAGCAACTTAAACTTTTCTTTTATAAATGTCCTCTAAAATATGTCATACCTGATCCCAGCTGCTTAATTACTTAAGCTACTCAATTAGGCTTACTTACTTAAAGGGTAACTAAACCCTAAACCAACTTTTTTTAGTTAATGATCTGTAAGCATGGGGCTTTATTAGTACTGGTCATTGATTCAAGTAATTTTTTTGACATTTGTGTATAAAGTGTTTTAATTCTACAATATATGGTGTAAAAACGTCTGAGTGCTCCCCTCTTCAGGTTGAACGGTGGCTACTGCAGTTGAATTTTCCTATTGGCTGTTTGCGGTACTTCGTGACGTAAGCGGTGACAGCTGACGTAAGCAGGTTCCAGCTCACCACGCCAGATTCATGTACATGTCGTCTTGCGACTGTGTGAGGAATAATAATAACATAGAGTCTGACAACAGTTGTCAATTAATCCGTCACTATGAGTCTCAGGTGCCCCCCCCGCTCAGCCCCGCACTCGATTCGTTCCCTCTACCCCCGCCGGGGTCTGCCCACTTTTCCTGCATTTTCAAATATTTCTAGTGGGTGGAGTCAGACTCTGAGCAGGTGTTTAGATACCCTTTAAAACTGTCACAGCATTGTAAATTGTGAAATAATCAAAATCCTTAATACATCCAGACAATGTGCCTGATTAATTTGACTGCAGTGGTTTTATAATGCATTGATTTCCTTTAACTACTGCTCTCTCTGTGGCTATCCTTGCCACTGGCCGTCTCATGGACATCATCCATCATTGAGTTAACAGGGCTTCTTTGTGCTTAGTTTAATGGCTATTCCATTAGCATGGCATCGCTTTGAGATTAGCCCATATGTCTCATACTGGAGATCAATGTTTCAGGAAACTCTCAGATCAATTCTCAAAATAAGATAGGAGTGGTGGTGGCGTAGTGGCTAAAGCACAGGGCTGTTAATCAGAAGGTCCTTGGTTCGAACCCCACAGTCACCACCATTGTGCCCTTGAGCAAGGCACTTAACTCCAGGTTGTTCCGGGGGGATTGTCCCTGTAATAATTGCACTGTAAGTCACTGTGGATAAAAGCGTCTGCCAAATGCATAAATGTAAATGTAAGATGTATCACAGATCATTGGGTCTGTTCAGATCGTTGAAATTATGTGCATGCTTTTTGTATGGGGGGTCCAGCAATGCTTTTATCTTTTGTCTAGTGTCTCTATCCACACTGTCAGACAGTGGGGTCCAAATATTTTGCTTACCTTTTATTGCCATCTCAAACTCGTATGACTTTCTTCTATGGATGAAAATGTAAATTGTGAAATTATGTGATATGATGTGTAAGAGATATTCCATCCATCCATCCATCCATCCATCTATCGCAGCAAAAAAGTTATAATATGACTTGCAAGGAAGCACAAGTTCAGGGAATGCAGATGCTATTTATAGTGAATGAGGAGTTACATTTGTGTCTGTTTTTCACCCAAAACCGATTGTATTGCTTAAAAATACATGGATTAAACCACAGCTTCATTGACTTTCATTGGATGGATATAAACATTATATGTATCTCCTTCAAAAAAAATCTTTGTTTGTGTCGTCCAGAACAAATAAAATAATATGAGTTTGAAAAGGCATAAGAATGAGTAAATGATGAGAGAATTATCATTTTTGAGTGATCTTTTCCTTTATTGACAGCATGCACTTGAGCTGGCATGGGCAAGTTTGTGCAAAGTCTTATGGTCCATGTTATTTCAACATGATTTGCGAAAGTTTCAAAGAGCATCTTGTGTGTATCCATGGAAGCAAGGAAATCTGACCTTTTGTATGGAGTTAACATGGCCAATGTCACAAATTTGCTTATTTTCATTACTGACCAAATAGAGCAGAATCTTAAATATTTCTTTTTAAATTTTTGCTCTATATTTTTCAGAAAGTTTAAATGAAAAAATCCTAGATTTCCAATGTCGTCTAAGACATTTGGACTCTAAGGTGTATGATTAAATGCTAACTGCCACTTTGGCTGTAATTTGTTCAGTCTGATTAAACGCCCCCATCTCTCAGTTTCTGCATTCTGCAGCCATATGCTTGCAACAGGCCTTAGCAAGCGATTCCCCTGTAGCTGTTGTTTGGTTAATCAGGAAGTGTTGTCTCTGAGAAGATTAAAGAGTCTAGCTCTGACAATAAGAGCCTGCCATTGCCCTGCTCCACCCCAGTCTGCCAGTGTATTCGACTGGGTTGACAGGGGGAAGAAAGTGTCCGGAAGAGCTATGTCTGCCCTGATTGGCTGTTATAAGTCTTTATTTTCATGAATAGGTTCCAGTTCTTAAGAAGAGGGCAACATCTTAATCAGGATCTTGGCCTAGTAAAATACTAATGCCAGTGTTGGCTTCAACATCTGGCCAGCTGTAAGTGTTTGTTGGCTTTGATCACTGGCTCTTTAGTTCAGTTTGGCTTTTGTTAACTGCATGAGTCCACTGTAAATGCCTTTTAACATGAGAATGTATATTGATGGATGGTGGCACTGAATTTATTATTGCTAGTTGCAAGAAGTGCTTTTTTGAGAATATTGTATCTCAACCTTTCAAATGCACAACATAAAATATTGTTTGTAAACAGTGATTGATTTGGTGCTGATGATGTTTAACGTTAAACCATTTGGGGAAATGGTCAAATAGATGATAATTTAAGATGTATGCCAGATGCAGTGTACTGTAACATATTACAATGTCTAGGTTCTCTTAGCTGTGCCTCTGGAACTACTCTGATGTGCTGTCGATTTAGTAACTGAAATATGTGGTTCAAGTGGTTCAAATATGTGGTTTCTTTAGTGGTTAAAGATGTGGGTATGTAACTCAAAGGTTGCCGGTTTAAACCTCAGTTTTGTGATTTCTTGGGGGGATTGCCACTTTATGGACAATTTACTGTACTGTAAATCACTTTAGATAAGAAGGCATCTGCTAAATGAAAAATTATGTAAAAATAAAGCATAATTTTGTTGTTTGCATGTAATTAGAACCATACCTGTCTGCCTGATGTTTAGATTGTGATTCTCAGAAGTGTCACATCTTTCAGGCATTTTTCTGAAATGCTGCCTAAGTTGTTCTTTCCTCAGTTTACTCTTGGTGTATACTAGTTTTAATTTATGGTAAAGCAACCTCCATAAACATTCAAACATTGTGTGTAAATATTTCAGCAAGTGATAAAGGAGCTAAGCTGCTACATTACACATCCTGCTTGCACAAATTAGAATCTGTCAATATTAATGATGCCTTGAGGAAATCATTAACTTTGAGAGTTATTTCACACTTTATTTTGCTTCAAATGTAGTTTTCCTTCTGTATTATGGTTACTTTTGAAGTTGTGGAGGAGATTGTAATTTTACAAGAACACGCTACTCTTCAGGGTTCCAATAGAACATACAGTACAATATCAAATAGATTACAAAAATAAGACTTTAGACTGTCAGAGCAAATCTGTGGCAGGTTGCAATGAGGTGTTCACTTGAGCATGGTTAGATCTGTCTATTAATGCATAACAATCATAGGAAAACTCTTTTGCATTGATAGCTTTTTCAATTTGTTGTGCTTGTAGGGACATCTGACCTAAAACTACCAGGCATAATTCTCACCCAGATACGACCAGCAAATGTTAAATCATTTATTTGGCTCTGTTTATATCATGTAATGGAAATTATCCATGTTCCATGGACAATCGGGTCTTTTTATACTTGCTCTGTTAAAACAAATAAAAGAACCCTTGCCAATAGGAGTTAAATGAAACTTGTGAGCAGCGTAAATGCAGAGGCATTTATGAACTTGTTTAAAACTGCTGCCAATATGCCCGAGGATTGTTTTCCATATACGGTTTATGAACACTTAGCAACATGGGGTTACATAGATGCCAAATAAGATTTGCTTATCTATATTGGTATTCACTTATTACTTATTGCTTAATTTTAGTTAATTAGTTTAAGTGAGTTATTAAACCAACAAATTATTTTCATCAGTGAGATTGTAAAAATTTCAAACACATACAAAACAAACGAAAACATCTAATTTGACTGGCGTGTACCCACACAAGCAAACCCTCTGATGAGACAAGTTTAAAGAGATTAAGACCTTAAGAAGTCCTCCAACTGTGACCCTAAATCACTTTGGCTCCATGATCTGCCTGTAATCCGGTTAGTGTCAGATTAGCACCACATAAATATTCTTCTGCACTGAGATGTAAACCTCTTCATCCCTCTCCAATACTCAGCACTATTCGGTCAACTGCCTTTGTATATTTAAAGCAAACTTGGAGCATGCTAGTAAGTTGCCTGCAGGTCTTGCAGTCTTTTTTTTTTCCAATAGCTAGTACAGTTTTCAAGGGCTGTCAAATTAAAATTTGAAATCCTAATATTCGTCAAATTTAAGAAAATATTGCACATTCAAATGCTAAAACTGTCTATTTGAATTTTGGATGTGTGCCAAGAACTGATGATGACTTCAGATTGATCACATGCTTGCGCTAAAAAGGTTAGACACAATGCAACAAATACAGTTTAACGGAAAGCAGATGTCTCAATAAGTTCTTTTTAATTAGACACATCATCTAAAACAGCACTCCTTCACGAGACGCCGAATAAACAAAAACAAAATGAAAAAAAAGACAGCTTTACAAAGACATACAAACGGATGGATGCAAAAGTGACACGTTCGGTGTGAACAGCCCGTTACAGTAGGTGGAGCTACTTGGTCCTTGCATCTTGCTCTTTTATAAGCTTTTCTCAGATTAAGCAATGAGTTCTTTAAACACTTTATCAAAAAAGAAGTTCAACTTTAAAATGTGTGTTTTGAACAGCCCCTGGCCTGTGCTCGTAGTCTGAGCCGGCTCACCAAGATTTCAGCTGAATACCTCTGCCATCTGGGAATATTGCTACCCTACATACAACTGTAATGAATAAAAACAATGTGGTATTTTACTGTTATTATAGCTTGTGTCTGGAATAGCAAACTGGCATCAGTGCAAGTGTAACAACATGTGGACTGCCTATCGAAGCGTTTCCCCCCTTATTTTACTTTTGACATAACATGAGAGAAATGGACCAGCTAAAACGTATTTATTTTATGCTCATTTGAAAATTAAGTGTTTTTTTTAACAGCCAGGAATGTTCTTTGCAATAATACAATAGTGCCGTATGGTTTGTGTATTTATTGCGCCCTCTTGTGGACAAAGGAAACAACAATTTGAATATTATTCCAATTTTGAAAATATTTAAGGTAAAAATTTGAATTTATTTTCTCTGCTCAATTGACAGCCCCACCGATTTCAAGGCTGTAGGCTGGCCTATCTGTGGGTTCAGTATGGAATGGTAAGCAATGATCTACAAAACGTAAATATTTTGGAGAGACTCAAGTGGTAAGTGTCACAACTGCCTTATGAGCATCTTCATTTACAGAAATGTGATGGGACCACACAAAATTAAAAGAACATGGTGTACATCCAGAAGATTTTTGCTTGTGATTTGATTTGTCTCTCTTTCTGTCTCTTAAGTACATATTTGTTTTTGAGTGTTTTGTAATGGCCTTTAGAACAGTACAAAGTTATTTGCAAATGCTTCAGTCATGACCCCAGAGAAAAGCTGCTGTTAAAGGACTAAGTTATATTCAAAGTAATCTGATTTTCTTGTGCCCAATTTAAAAAAACAAGATTACCTCATAAACAAACATACACAACAGCAACATACCAAATACAGTACATAAACCCAGATGAGCCTTAATAAAGTAAAATAGTTTGCAAACAATCACCATGGTCCATTTATAAAATTATCAGGGTCTACTGTGTAGAAATAAATAAAGTGTTACACAGATATTTAAATTGTATTCACATACAGTATAGAGACATTTCAGACACAAACTATTTCTCAGTCATTGCTTTACATGACAATTAATCTGCCCATTTGAAGTAACGGGTGCTGCCTATTTAGTGTTATGTGGTCGGTTACTAGGCCATGACCTCAGTACAAGGTCAAAGCATGATGGCAGCCTGAGCGCTCTTTACTTTCCCAGCATTGTGTTTCCTGGCATCTGAAAACATTGCAGGCTTTCTCATGTTTGGAGTCACAGAGAGCTTTACAGAGATATGTGGGTTACAGGAAATAGCTCCACTTGTACTGTAGACCTAGACTACCACTGAAACACAGACTTCCGTTCCCGCATTTATGGCAAGAATACTGATTTGAAAGATTTATACTTTTTAATTAATTAATATATTTTATACAGTTGAAGTCAGAAGTTGACATGCACCTTAGCCAAATACATATAAACTCAGTTTTTCACAATTCCTGACATTTAATCATAGAAAACATTCCCTGTCTTAGGTCAGTTGGGATCACAACTTTATTTTAAGAATGTGAAATGTCAGAATAATAGTAGAGAGAATTATTTGTTTCAGCTTTTATTTCTTTCATCACATCCCCAGTGGTTCAGAAGTTTACATACATGTTGTTAGTATTGTGGTAGAATGCCTTTATATTGATTAACTTGGGTCAAACGTGTTGGGAAGCCTTCCACAAGCTTCTCACAATAAGTTGCTTGAATTTTGTCCCATTCTTCCAGACAGAACTGGTGTAACTGGGTCAGGTTTGGAGGCCTCCTTACTAGCACACGCTTTTTCAATTCTACTCACACATTTTCTTTCGGATTGAGGTCAGTGTTTTGTGATGGCCACTCCAATAACTTAACTTTTTGTCCATAATCCATTTTGCCACAACTTTGGAGGTATGCTTGGGGTCATTGTGCATTTGGAAGACCCATTTGCAACCAAGCTTTAACTTCCTGGCTGATGTCTTGAGACTTTGCTTCAATATATCCACATAATTTTCCTTTCTCATGATGCCATCTATTTTGTGAAGTGCACCAGGCCCTCCTGCAGCAAAGAACCCCCACAACATGACGCTGCCACCCCCATATTTCACAGGTGGGATGGCATTCTTTGGCTTGCAGGCCTCACCCTTTTTCCTCCAAACATAGCGATGTTATTAGGGCTAAACAGTTACATTTTTGTTTCATTAGACCAGAGGACATTTTTCAAAAAGTAAGATCTTTGTCCCAGTGTGCTCTTGCAAACTGTAGTCTGGCTTTTTTATGGTGGTTTTGGAGCAGTGGCTTCTTCCTTGCTGAGCAGCCTTTCAAGTTATGTCGATACAGAACTCGTTTTACTGTGGATATACTGTAGATACTTGTCTACCTGTTTCCTCCAGCATCTTCACAAGGTCATTTGCTGTTGTTCTGGGATTGATTTGCACTTTTTGCACCTTGCAAACTATTGTTTGTACAGATGAATGTGGTACCTTCAGGCATTTGGAAATTGCTCCCAAGGATGAACCAGACTTCTGTAGGTCCAGAATTTTTTTTTTTCTGAGATTAACAGTAGTTAATTTGTTTGTGCTTTTTTGTAGTTGTTGTTGTGGTTTCATTGCCATTTATATATATATATATATATATATATATAACAAAATGTAACTGTGAAAAGAGACTGAAAAATTTAGAAAATGAGTGTGTGTGCACTATACCATTACCTATCACAAATTAAAATAATACATTACACTGAGATAGTACATTACATTACCCTGCTGGCTAGTCTGTGAAAATAGTTCAGAGATTACTTTATTTCATACATTGTGAAATGTAATGCATTGAGATAACAGGCACTTTGCCATCTCCAGTCTTTAGAGTAGTAGAGCGACAAAAAACTACATTAGGATTTAAATGTAATTCAAATTTTCAGTGCCATTGTACTGGACACCATGTGGTTTTGCCAATGCCATATAAAGCATTCTTTTCACTTTTTATAACACATTTTTCCTGTGCCAAAAAAAGAATAGATGAAAATGTCGAATCACAAATTGTAGTCCTATATTTTTCATGAATTTGCTACAACAGTCCATTATCATCTTACTCTATTATCTTTGCATAACGATGTATAATTTGGCCTCTAAAACCACCATACACACACATGTGCGCGTGCATGCACACACACCCATCCATACACAGTACATGTATGCGCAGTGTAGTTCTAGCGGGAAGACTAGCAGCTGTACATCATCGCACCATTAGCTGGGTAATTTCCAGCCAATCACATGTAAGCGTTGCTTTTTAAGTTTGCTCACACTGGCAACCTCCACCGCCCCACCACCACCAGTTGAGTCCCGTCCTTCACGGGGGTAGGCTCCTCGCCCTTGCCTCCTATATCTGGCAGGATATGACGGTTCCGATTACAACTTCTTCGGAACGCCAGATGGGGCCTTCGCCAAAGAGAGACATTACGTTCCGGTTTTATATTCATCAAATAAATGTCATCTCAAGTCTGCAAATCTTTCCTTGTTGAAATGACATTCTGATCCTAGTAAAATAACACACTGCCAATAGTCTTGGGTTCCAAGCAATGGACAAGTTAAACAGATTACCAGAAATCTTTGTTTAGGATGTGGATGTGTTAAATAGACAGATTAATGGAGCAAGATCTTGTATTTTATGCTATAAAGTTGTTAGTTGAGTGATAGTAGTGCATTCACAGTGTTCTTAATTATGTGCTAACATAAACTACAATCGCTCCAGGAATGCATCACCACCTGGTGTGTGTATATGTGTATGTGTATACGTAAATAAAACAAAACAGAACAAAATGCAGAATGTTATGCCACTGTTGATGATATATTTGTCAAACTAAATGTCACTTTAGGCAGTATAGCACACATTTATCATGCATAAACCCATTTTCTGAAACTTTTCTTTTTTTATTTTGTTCTCTCTCCCTCTCATTTAGCCGAGCAATCAAAACCAATCAAGACCTGCTACCAGACACTCCCTGGACGAACATTCTGTATGATGACTTCTGGGGCACTCTGCTGACTCACAGCGGCAGCCACAAGTCTTTCCGCCCACTCTGCACCCTTTCTTTTCGCCTCAACTATGTCCTTGGTGCCCTGGATCCATGGGGCTACCACCTGGTCAATGTAGGCCTGCACTGTTGCGTCACTTCACTTTTCACTGCATTCTGTCACCCCCTGCTGGGTGGAGGACCATGGAGCCTGTTGGCAGGACTGCTCTTCGCCTCTCATCCCATACACACTGAAGCAGTAGCTGGGGTGGTCGGGCGAGCAGATGTGGGTGCAGCATTTTGCTTCCTACTGTCGTTGCACTGCTATGCCCAATACTGCCATCTCAGGACCCACTCAGGGGTTTTATGTCGGGCAGGGCTCTGGATGGCCGGGAGTCTGGGAGCTGCTGCTGCAGCCTTACTGTGGAAGGAGCAGGGAGTGACAGTTTTGGCTGTGTCAGCTGTTTATGACCTCTGTGTTGTGCATCGTCTTCGCCTATATCAAGCAATGATGGTACTTAAGGTAAGATCTGTGATGTTGTGTGACTGGTTGGGAACTAATTCGTTGAGACAGACAGACCTACAACTACGTCAACAGTTTATATGATCTGATTCTCTTTAAAACCTTTAGAACAGATCTGCATCTGGTGGTTTAGCGTAAAGTCTGTAGTGTTATAAAATTGGTCAATTTGAACCAATACTCCACTTATGTGGGAAATGGGTCCTGGAAAAGAGGTGCCTGCTTTTACAGATTGAACAACAGAGCAACAATAACGTTTGTGGGATCAGTATTATTCAGTCCATTCTGACTGAATTTTCCAAAACGGTCGGGCAAGATTACGGTCAAAGAATATCTTTCAAATCAGTTAATATCAGTTCAATCTGACAACAATGGTATCAGTAATTGTATATCTTTAGCTCAGATCATGCTAAAATGTTGTATTTTCCAATGGTGTCTTTAGCTAGTCAGACTAATTGTTAGACGAAGTCTTAAAGAGCAACATGCAGGTTGGACACCCCTATATAGCATAGTGTATGTTGATGATAAAACAACTAGATTTTCTGAACTGGAGTAATATATATTTAGCCATTAACGATATTTTGAGATAAATTGTGATAAAATAACTTCCGCGTCTATAAAGCACTAACCGAAGTGACGATGGGCTGAGGAGTCTGGTCAAGTTCAAGCTCAGGTTACAATGAATGCGAATGAAGAAACCGAAGTTCTCCGGTGTGGACGTAACATGCCTATGATGGCCCACAGGCCTATAATTATGAGCAAATTAAGAGTTAAAATAATTAAAAGTAAGACTTACTCTGCTAAGTCCTCGTTTCGTTGCACAGAATGTCTGCTAACGCTAGCACTTGGTCCTCCAGTCCAGCCCGCGCCAAAATCCGGTGTACACTTTGACGGTGGACTTGATTCCATCGAGTGCACCGAGGGAACAGCATCAGTAATCAGCCTCACGTGGTCCTTACTCCAAATCCCATCCGAGACTCCAACAAATCTCCAGGTCGATAATTCTCCGGAGTGAAATGTGCGCCACAAACAACCGAAAGTGTGTGGTAACAGACGCGGCAGTGAAGTCTGCTCTCTTCACCTGCACAAAACGCACTCAAGACCGAAAAGCCTTGTTTTTTCTAGAAGGAAAATGATGGACACGATGTCCTGACAGGCTGGAATTCGTGCAACCAGCACAAACACAATAATTTACCATTATGGCTTCTCTAAAACTTTCTGTACTGCTCTAACTACATCAACACCCACAATGAGAGCTGACCATGAGCTCTTTTGTTTGCCTCACTTTACGTCATATGATGCGTTGATAGCGGGAAAGGCGTATTCCAGAGCCTAGCACATTTTCATCAAAATCTCTACATCAAATGAGATTTCATTAGTAATTTCTACATATGTGTTTTTAAAAGACCTCTGCAGACAATATAAAGTATTAATTCAGTTATAAATTCAACCTGCATGTTGCTCTTTAAGTTAATGTTTATTCAACTGGCCCCAATCCACTAAGACGATTTGCCCAGACAAACATTGCATGATAACAGATGCTTTTTACTGTTTTAAAGGTGCCCCTTTTATGCTAAATACCAGAGATTCTAATGATTCTATGGGCACTATCACACTTAAACCTCATGACCTGCCTATATGATGATAAATTTATATTTTTGCAGCTCCCCCCTCCACCCTTTTTCAGACAATAGGGTAAGGGTAATCTTGCCAGTCCAGGCTCCACATTCAGATTCTAATGCTGTGCAAGCTGACGGCATCTGTGCTTTTATCATGGCCTCTGTGTCTCCAGCTTTTTTTGCTTTTCTAGTGGTCCTTGAGAGAGGCGGCAGAGAGAGTTATCGCTCCTGAGATTATAAACTCTCCAGACAGCCACGAGCGCATGGGAACGCAAACAGCGAGAGAAAAAGAAGGATGAGGAGGAAGAGAGGAAAGGAAACCATACCCTCACTTCCTCTCTTTCTCTTTATAAAAGCACTTTCCAGAGGTGGGGGACTCGAGTCACATGACTTGACTCGAGTCTGACTCGAGTCACAATTTTCAGGACTTGTAACTTGCTTGATTAAAGTACGAAAATGACTTGACTTGACTTGAAGTGGAAGACTCGACAATGACTTGAACTTATAATAAACAAACAGCAATACAATTAATTAAAAAATATATATATTGTGACGTCAGCATCACTATCGGCATCTGTGCCTTTAACGCTGCTCAATTCAAACCACGCCAAACATGGCAGACAGTAGTCGAGCTCCACAAATTGTCTCGTTTGGCTATACAGACTTTGAACTGGACCGTGCCTATAAAAAAAGATTTGCCAGTTGCAAAATATGCAAGGCACGAATATCCGACACGACAACCACAACGTCAAATTTCGTTCGACATATCAAGAAGAACCACAACGAAAGGTAAGAAAGTAATCTCTTTATAGTCAGTTTCACTAAGATCTACGTTATAACGATTACTATGAATTAATCTTTTCTGTTTGTCATAATTTGGCCTTGATGGCATATTATGTTTTTTTCTTATTAGAAATGTGACCATGGCATTATCATTATACTGTTACGTCTAAATAGATGTAACTTATTGGGGAATTTGACTATAACAGTGGCGTAGCCTGAATTTTTAATGTTGATTGGCATCTTAAAATGAGCGGGCAGCTCAATATTACATGTAGGTTATAATGTATGTATTAAATGTGCGCATTTTCAAGTTTGTGGACTGCGTGTGGAAATTATAAAGCATTGCGCATAACGTTACTGCATGACAGGCTAACGAGGCGCCGATGTGATCACTAGCACGCACCTAAACATTTCTAAGGGGCTGTTTAACTAGGGTTGCCAACCGTTCCGTATAATAAGGAATCGTTCCGTATTTGACACATAAAAGTCTTGTTCCGTATTGAACTGATACGGAATGCACTTTGTTCCGTATTTTTGAGTATCAATTCAGTGCAAATCCATGACAGACACATAGCTATTCTAATATATATGTCAGACAGACTATGAATGAACGAAGACCTGCTTTAATGCAAAATTCGGGGACTTGGCGCCCCTTGGCGGGCTCTGACCGCGCTCACGCCATTGGCTGTGCAGTTGCCGCAGCACAGCCTATGAGCGAGCCAGACGGCATAGATAGATATATATATATATATATATATATATATATATATATATATATATATATATATATATATATATATATATATATATATATTTTCTTTTTATTTATGCATACAAACAATACAAAGATAACAATCATAATATACACTTCTGTAACAAAATTGTAATTAAAACTGTATAAATATAACAACAATATGTACAGTGTCATCTAAAACAAAGAAGAAAATAACAATAAATGAAAAATAGAAGACACAAAACAACAACAAAAAAAAAAAAAAAAAAAAAAGTCAAGAGGGTGAGATATGTTATACATCACTTAGAGCAGGCCTAAATAAATTAAGGTCATTACAAATTAAAAATGTTTTTAACACCTTTTTATTTACTGAGGACGAGATGGTGTTAAGGTACATTTCAAACTCTTTCAAAAAACAATAAAGATTGGTTTGTTGTTGGTGAATTTACATTTATGGATATAAAATTTGACAATAAAAAAAATTAAATTAGTTACAAAGCAGGTTTTTTTTTTTAATGGGATCAGAATCAAAGTATCCAAAAATAATGTATTTAAAAGTTACTGATATATCTTGCTGAGTATTGTCTTTAATAAAAGTTTCAATATTCTCCCATAGTCGTTTAGTATAGAAACAGGACCAAAATAAATGATAAACAGTTTCAGTGTGAACTTGGCAAAATGAGCATCTTGTGTCAATATTACTTTTATATTTAATCATAAAATATTTAGCAGGGTAAAATTTATTTATTATTTTGAAGGATACTTCTTTTACTTTATTCGTTAAAAAATTCGTTAAGGACCAAATCTTTTCCCAATTACGGCATAGATATATACAGCATAGATATATACACGGCTGTGCAGCTGCAAATGCGTTTTACATATAGGCTTCAGTAAATCGAGGAAAAGGAGTTTCCGAAGACATTTGTTGGCTATGATAAGAAAAACTACTAAATTAAAAAAATATATTTTTTTGCACTTGAAAGAACATTCTAGAAGTCTAATTCTATTGAATAAGTTCGCACAAGGCTACAGAAAACTGTTGTGGTTGGCAACCCTATGTTTAACGTTACACCTGGCCACTTCATGCGTTTTCTCAGATCGGATAGCTGATTCTGATTTATCAAAACGATTCCATTTACACTTGGTCACATAAAGGACCCGCACCAGCCGACTACATGACAGCTTCTTTCCCAAGCAGTCAGACTGTTGAACACTTGATCTATCACGATCAATAATTAGCACTGCACTTTATTCATCTATAATTTCACACTGGACTGTCAACATATTCTCCTCAATATACTACTTCATATATATATATATATATCTATATATTTCATATACTCCCACTTATTGTATATTGTGTATTGTATATTGTGTGTATTGTTTACTGTACATTGTATATTATTATTGTGTTGTGTAAGTATGTGTACATTTGATTTGTAACTTGTTTTGTGTAAGTATGTTGTTTATTGTAATTGGTATATGTCTCGTCACTGTCATGACTGCTATGTTGCTCGGAACTGCACACAAGAAAAATTTCACCTACTGTTGCACTTGTGTACATGGTAGTGTGACAATAAAGTGATTTGATTTGATTTGATTGATAAATGTGGTTTTGCAAATTGATTTTCCTTAAATTACATTATTTTTAAAAATGTAAAGAATGTTTGTGCATACGAAAATAAATTTGTTTTAATGTTTACAGGTAATGTTAATGTCTGAACGTTTTCTGTAAACAACACAATTTTATTTTATTTTCAGATATTAATGTAGCACAGATATGCATATGATTAATATGTAGCAAATGTATAATAAATAAGATACATAATATATGTATACAAGTTCATCTTTTTCTGTGCAAAAATAAATATGTATCGAAAAAATATACCTCTATTTATTTTAGTAGTGTGACTTGACTTTACTTGAAACTTATCAGGACTTGACTTGACTTGCTTAGGGTGAACCCTTGACTTGACTTTACTTGCTTGATTTATCTGAACTGCGACTTGAGACTTGACTCGAGACTTGATGGCTAAGACTTGAGACTTGCTTGGACTTGACCATGTGTGACTTGTCCCCACCTCTGGCACTTTCTCATTTACTCGCTGATTGGTTTTCACTCTTTCAAATGGGCCTTATTAAATGCAGAATGAACAGTCAACAATAAGAAATCCCATAGGATCTTCTGGAATGGTTTTTGAACAAGGAGGCACTGGGTTTGCATACTTAATGCCACGTGCCTCAGACTTTACTTTCATGGAGTAATGAATGCATATCAAAATAATGAAAAAAGATAGGGCACCTTCATTGATATTCTAGAAGCTAGCAAACACCAGGGGTATATGATATTGCTTTGATTTGACCTGGATGCAGTTTGAATCTAAAACAATACACTGTAGATTAGTTTTTCTCTCTGGCTGTATGAATGTGCAATGCAGAGAGCAAATTTTCATCCTATTTGCTCTTTAATCAGACAACGAGATGTGTAAAGCTTGGGTGATTGTCTGGAAATCATTCTGGTCTTTGTCAGCATATCAGTGGTGCAAAAGGCAGTGAAAATTCTCCACACCATCAGCCAACCTGTCTTTATTCTCAAAGGACAAAAAAAGAAGATGAAATAGTAATTTGCTAAGAGAACTTTTGGAGGAAAATGCAAAAAGTTGAAGGACTCATTAACAAACCAATTTGAGAGATTTTTTTGTTAAAAATGTTGCTTAGTTGAATGGATCTTTCACGGCTCATGAGAAATGCTCCATATTCTCATAGGATGGAATTCAGTGATGACGCACACAATATATTTGCTAATTTGTCTGAATTCAATTTAGGTGAGAAGATTTGCTCAGCAGTCAACAGCTTGACTAATGTGGCATAATTTATGCTACGACAGGAAATACAGCTCTGAAGTTATACAAAGGATGCCACATATCCATGCAGCTTTTACACAATTCTGGAGAAACTCAGAAACCTCAACCATCGTCATTTTGAGTGCTTTGATTAGGAGCAGCTAGAGCAAGCACCACCTTTGCCTTCTCAAAAAACTCACAATAAGCTTTAATGAGTCCTCCACTGCCCTGACTACTTGTATCTGATTTAAATATTCTGCAGGAATGTGTTGAGTCAGGAGAATGCACATTGAAATCAGAGGACACTTGTTTTGTTTTTATGAATGAAGTTGAAACATAGCCTTGTTCCTTTTGGAGAAGGTATTTGTAAGACAAATGCTTTTTAAGTTAGAAGGTAGAGGTAGACGATAGATCAGTTTTACCAATTAATCGCTGCCGATAGTTGCGGTTTGGAACTATCAGTTATCGGCAAAGAACTATACCGATATTTGCCAATAGTGTTATTTATTCCTCCGTGTTCCTCTGAATTTGAATTTGAATTAAAAAATGTATTATTGAAGCGAGAGCATGCAAACAAAAATGCGACTATATAGAAACTTACCTCGTCAGCACATACATTGTGTCTCCAAATTCATATGGTGAATAATAATATATAGGCTATAAAAAGCTTAATTTGCTAAATATTAAATATAGAGCAATGCAACGTAGCCAAGTATATATCCCTGGTGTGTTTCAGGCTTTTCTGGTGTTAAAAGTCCCAAGTTATGCACCCAATCTTCTTTTTTTGTTCTTGATTATTTTGGGGATTTTGGTTGAAAAATAAACAACATCTGAGATTTTATTCATTTTGGACTCTGGCCTCTATGCCTGTGCTGATTTAGAAAATGTTGTAACATTCTATTTATCGATTTTAAAAACTTTTGGCAGATTAATCGGTTGTCGCCTTTTCCACTATCTAGACCGCTAGTCTCTACATCAAAGAAAGCGAGTCCATATGGGACGGTAACTATGGCATGCTTGGCTTTGTGGTTTTGCTTAATGCCAGTATAATAAACTTCTAATCAGTGGCTGTTCATATATGCACTTCTGTGTATGTTGCAGCACACTTCAGACCTTGAAGTTAACCATGAAGAAATATAACTTCAGCAACTTTTAAAAACTTGGATGTTATGTATCCTTGTCAAGGGACAGTGCAATTTGTTAGTCACAATCTCAAATGATTTCCATCTTAATCGATTAACTCTGTGTGGTGTCTCCAATCTGAGATTGATGTTATAGTTCTGTTGATAAAGTGCAGGGAATTAAAACAAGATGATTATAAAGAGATAATTGGACAGTTCAGTGCTGGACCATAGATTGAAGATGTTAATGTAGATATCGAGAAAAGGAGGGACTATTGTGGATTTAGTCCATAGTTTCTGACTCATTGTGTGTGAAATTAAAGTAATCAATCCGTGACATCTAATTTCCCATGTCATTGACTTTGACTACCCCAATCTGCACTCTGTCTTCTGCGAGAAACAATTACAGAAGAAAATAGGCTTTCCTGTCAATTGATTTACAGATGTATATGTCCATCCATCCATCGTCAACCACTTATCCTGTGTACAGGGTCACGGGGGGCTGGAGCCTATCCCAGCTAACATTGGGCGAAAGGCAGGGGACACCCTGGACAGGTCGCCAGTCCATCGCAGGGCCACACATAGACAGACATACACTCACACTCACCTCCACATCTAGGGCAATTTTTTGGAGACACCAATTAACCTAGCCTGCATGTCTTTTGGATGGTGGGAGGAAGTCAGAGTACCCAGAGAGAACCCACGCAGACACGGGGAGAACATGCAAACTCCACACAGAAAGGCCGGGGCAACCAGGGTTTGAACCCACGACCTTCTTGCTGTGAGGCGACAGTGCTAACCGCTGCACCACCGTGCCGCCCTGAGATGTATATGTGTATATGTGTAAATGGTGTGAGAGCCTGAGGGTTTATATTCTAAACCTCTTTATTAAACAAAAGTGCACACAAACTTCTTTGACCCACTCAATAAAATATTTATTTTAAGATTTACGTATTTCAATTTCATAACAATAGTCCATCAAATTGAATTGAGTAATATTTAATAAAATAAAATAATAAAAAAAATGAAATATTGAATGGAATATTCAGTACAAGTTAAGCTCAATCAACAGCATTTAATTTGGCATATTGTTGATTAACACAAAAATTTATTTTGACATCCTTCCTTTTCTTTAAAAAAACCCCCAAGAATTCAGGTTACAGTGAGGTACTTATAATGGAACTGAATGGGGCCAATTTTTGGAGGGTTTAAAGGCAAAAATGTGAAGTTTATAATTTTATAAACGCACTTACATTAATTATTCTGTTAAAACTCATGTATTATTTGAGCTGTAAAGTTGTTTAAATTGTCATTTTTACAGTCGTTTTAGGTTTTGTTGACATTACATTGTCATGGCAATGAAGTTGTAAAATTGGTTATAACTTTACACAGAAAAGGTTAGTAAATAATTTTAATAATTTTATAATTTAATGTTTAACTTCTATTGTAAGTGACTTACTAGAACCAAGATTTATTTTATTTTTTTTTTTAAGAAAAGGATGCCCAGGTCTAAATACATTTTTGTGGTAATCAATATTATGCCACAAATGCTGTCAATTGAGCTAAACTTGTATTGAACCTGGAATATTCCTTTAAGTCATATTAATATAATTTGGTTAAACATAACTTAATTCAATTTGATTAAATTTTGTTATGAACAACTGTAGTGTGTAAATCTTACAAATAGTCTAAAATATATATTTTTTCAACTGCTATCACAGCACTGTTCTTTCTTAAACCTGAATAAAACATGAACATTTAGCACTGTTTTGGAATTGGACTTAATCCTTATGTGAAATTTAGAGAGTGTCACTGGACTGAAGTGAGTTGAGTTCTGTTGTAAAACATTGACTTATCTATTCTGCTGCTTCTCAATTTTAGAGGAAGAACTTTAGCTTGCTGATCAGTCTAGCTTGGCTGGTTGGCTGGGGGATGGTCTTGCTTGCCGCTCGCTTTTATTGGATGGGCAACAAGCCACCAAACTTCTCTAACTCGGACAACCCAGCAGCCGACTCGCCTCATTTCCTCACCAGAACGCTCACATTCCTGTACCTGCCAGCTGTCAATGCCTGGCTCCTCCTCTGCCCTGACAGACTCAGCTTTGATTGGTCCATGGATGCTATTCCTCTGCTCAGAACCATCACTGATTGGAGAAACCTTCAGTCTGTTGCATTCTATTTAGGATTTACACTCCTGGCCTGGTTTGGCCTTGGAAGTGAGGGATGCTCTAAAATCAGTGAAACAAATGGTAAATCCTACATGAACAATGGAAAGTCTCTTACTAATGGACACTGTCATAATCACCATGACAACACTGCCCTTCAGTACAGTAATCATTACATGGACTCAAAATCTGTTAACCCCCCCAATAGAAATGGCTATCATAAACCTCATTCCCTCAAAACTCATCAAAAATCTCTCCCAGAAACGGAGAACCTGGTTATCTTTTCAATTGGGCTGCTGGCTTTACCCTTTGTTCCAGCCACTAACGTGTTTTTCTACGTGGGCTTTGTGGTGGCCGAGCGAGTGCTCTACATACCCAGTATGGGCTTCTGTCTGCTAGTGACAGTGGGGCTGAGGACCATGTTCATTCGCTCCAGATCAAGACGCTCTAGAGCTGTCCTGCTGAGCTGTGCTGTGGGATTGGTGCTTCTCTACAGCCTGAAGACTGTTAGACGAAACCAGGACTGGCAGAGCGAGGAGATGCTTTACAGGTCTGGCATTGCTGTAAACCATGCTAAAGGTAGGCTTTTTTTTAGTTTAATGCACACCTTTTACTTCACCAGTAACCAATTATTCCTGTATGCTACTGTATAAGATATTGAATCATAATGTTGTCATGACATTTTCACAATATTAAATACTCTATAAAAAAAGAAATATTTCTTGATAATGCTTTTTTCTTGGGGTAGCTTGGGGTAACCTTGGTAATGTCCTGAAGAACCAAGGAAAAATGGCTGAGGCAGAGAGAGCATATAGAAATGCACTTTATTACCGAGGCAATATGGCAGACATGCTCTACAACCTGTGAGTAGAACACATACAGACACATACACAAGCACATATGTTCATATTAAATCATTAACAGGTGAAGAAAGAGAGGATGGCTGTCTATTTAAAGGGTTTAAGTCCTTTTTAAATGCCTATATTTTTTTTTTATCAATATTTAAGGATTGACTGCATAATTCTCTCTCTTATCTGTATTGCATTATCTCTTCACAGGACAGTGAAGGGCTATGGTAGTTCAAGGTCACATGGCACAGTTTTCAATGGGAACAGACACAATCCAATGAACATAATTATTACTAAACAAATGACAGAACAGATTTACACAATATAGATCAGGATGTTTCAAACCATTGGGGGAGAACCCCCAAATATGATGATCCCCTTATTAAAATATAGGGGCATCTATGAATTTTCACATCAAAAGACCCATTTAATGTAAGAAAAATAGTAAGTGTGATATAATAATTGGCTTTTATATTGTCATTTCAAAAAGCCAAGATTAAGATTAAGGTTAAAATATTATTTGAAATATGTTTACTTTATATTAAGTTGACAGTGTCTTTTTTATATCCGCTATTAGAGTAGTGTTAGGTTTATAAATGTGGAAAAAACTAAACTGGACACTTGTTTGAAAATCCCTGATATAACTGATCATAATACAGTTTTATTTTACACCATAGTGAATTTAATTCTTACAAAGGTGGACCTGAAATGCCAAAAGAATTGTCCATTTTGACTTGAAATGGCAAATATATATTGCACCTTGTGTGGAGGAAAGCCATGCTTTGCATTCAGATGGAGAAAGAGCTAGAGAGAGAAAAAGGTTAAAGAATGTGGAGGTGTTTGCTGTATCACTCCCTCAGGGCTTGTCTGTGTGACAGCGATTTCATTAGTCCTGATTTGCAGGCTTGGAATGGAGCATGCAGACACCTCTAACACCCATTAACCCCTGAGAGGAGGAGAGAATTTAATGTTTAACCCTTATGATCTGTGTCTTGTTCTATCTCTTGTCTTATCTCCAGAGGAAATATTACTTAAGCTTATATATTATATAACTTTGCTCATGAATTTGGTAGGATGTGACATTGTCGTTTATAATATTGCTAAATGTAATATCAAAATATGACAAAAAATTATTTTGGACCATTAATTCCTGGAGCCTCAGAAACCTGTTACTTTCTGTTAATCTGATAGCCGTATGTGCTTTATTTCATTCAGGGGTTTGCTGTTACAGGAGAGCGAGCGATACTCAGAGGCTCTGCATTACTATAAACTGGCCATTGGGAGCAGACCAACTCTGGCCTGTGAGTTCACTCTTCATTTTCTCTCTAATGTCATGACCAAGAGTTTATTACTGGGTAAATGGTCTAATGAGAACTGTTTTAGTGTTTTCTCTCTTCATCACTGCCTCTCTCTTTGTCCTTTTTTTCAAAGCTGCATACTTGAACATGGGCATTATCCTGGTATCCCAGGGAAATACTGAAGAGGCCAAGCACACTTTCCACACCTGTGCAGACATCCCTGATGAGAACCTGAAGGACCCTCATGCCCACAAGAGTTCTGTTACCAGCTGCTTGTACAACCTGGGCAAGCTGTTTCATGAGCAGGGCCAACACGAGGTAGAGCATCAGCCAGACATCACTGCTACACTCAGCATGAATCAAATTTTGGACACTTGAGATCAGCCATGGCTGTTTATTCATTAAATATTTTCTGAAATGTGCACAAATATCAGTAAATAATGTAGTGATGTTAATACTGTAAGAAGAGGTATAGTCTAAATTGCTGATGCAAAGATGTTCTTTTATGAATGGCTGCTTAAAGGAATAGCTCACCCGAAAATGATTTCGTCATTCACTCACCTTCATGCCATCCCTGATGTATGTCTGTCTTCTGCAGAACATAAACAAAGATTTTTAGAAGAGTATCTCTGCTCTGTAGGTCCATAAAATGCAAGTGAATGGTGACCAAAATTTGAAGTTCCAAAAAGAATATAAAGGCAGCATAAAAGTAATCCATAAGACGTCTGTGGTTTAATCCATGTCTTCTGAAGTGATCCAATCAGTTTTGGGTAAGAATAGACAAAATATAACTCCTTTTCACTATAAATCTTGACATCAGCATTCTCCTTGGCAATCATGATTTCAGGCTTGATTACACTTCCTTGTGGCATCTTGCACTTTGCGCATGCGTTAAGCTCTAGAAAGTGTAATTGAGCTTGAAATCATGATCATTCCTAGAGACTGCAATGGCAAGATGTACAGTCAAAAGGAAAGAGTCATATGGAGTCGTATGGATTACTTTTATGCTGCCTTTATATTATTTTTGGAGTTTCAAAGATTAGATCACCATTCACCTTCAGAGCTGAGATATTATTCCAGAAAGCTTAATTTGTGTTCTGCAGATGAAAGAAAGTCATTCACAACCAAGATGGGATGAGGGTGAGTAAATTAACAAAATAATTCGAATTTTTGGGTAAACTTCAAGAACTTGAACTTTCTCCTTGTTACATAAGCACATGCTGTTCTTGGTTGATCCACAGGAGGCGCTGTCCATGTATAAGGAGGCTGTACAAAAGATGCCTCGACAGTTTGCACCACAGAGTTTGTACAACATGATGGGTCAGTGTTGTTCATTCCTCACTTTGCCTCATTTGCAATAGTTGATATTCGAAAACACTATGTCTACATATCTAAATATGTACAGAGTAATGTGATAAATCAATACCCTCTAAATCCGGGGGTTTGAACTGATCCTCTGTAGACAGGTTTTAGTTTAAATACATTTCTCATTTCATTAAAATTTTTATTTGTATAGATCTTTTCCTAATAGGCTGACATGTTGTCTGAAAGCAGCTTCACAGATGATAATGCCTTATGCCAAGTGTCCCCACTCGCTGAACAGCTTTATTGGAGAAAAAAAAATAATAATTTCACTGGACCAATGTATTTGACAATTTTGGGTTACCAAAAAAAGTGTTCAAATTCTGTCTTCAGACCCACATTTCCCCTTTTCTACTTTTTAAAGAGAGTCAAATAAACGTGCACATCACAGCTAAAATGCCAGTAAAGTCTGTAGTCTGGTCTTCCAGATTTACCTACAAGACTGGCAGAGGCAGAAAGCGAAAGATTTCAAAAACCTTGGAAAGAAAACTGGTGAGAGAGGTTTCTAAAGACCCAAGAACATCTACCAAGACACTAGTAAATGATTTAGCCAAGACTGGGATTGATGTCTCAACAAAGACGGTCACTAGAGCCCTGCACAGGAACTTCTGAAGGAACTTCTCCAAGCTAGACTGAAGTTTGCCAAGGACAACCTAGAGAAAAATGATGTATACTGGAAACATGTCCTTTGGTCAGATGAGACAAAACTAGAGCTCTTTGGCCATAGAGATGTTGCCTATGTTTGGAGAAAGAAGGGAGAGGCGCTCAACCCAAAGAACACTGCTCCCACAATGAAACATGGCGGTGGGAGTATAATGCTGTGGGGATGTTTCAGTGCGTCTGGAACTGGGAATCTCATCAGGGTCAAAGAAATCATGAAAAGGAAGACTACGAGAAGATTTTGAAAGACAACCTCAGGCAATCAGCAACAAAACTTGGTTTGGGTCGACATTTCGTCTACCAGCATTATACCAGCAACCACCAGCAACGACCCAAAGCATACCTCACTTCTGGTGAAGAACTACCTCCAAACGAGCAAAGTGAACGTCCTTGACTGGCCTGCACAAAGCCCAGACTTGAATCCCATAGAAAATCTGTGGGCCACACTGAAGACTAGAGTACATGCCAGGAGACCAACAAATCTGGAGGAGCTTGAGAGATTTGCAAAGGAGGAATGGGCTGCAACTTTTCAGGAGAAATGCCTAAAACTTGTTGAGAACTACAACAAACGACTGAAGGCTGCTATCAAGCAAAAGGGACACACTATTGACTATTAACATCAGAGGGCTAATAATTTTGACCTGTGTTTCTATTTGTATTATAAACACACTAAGTTGCCTAAATAAACTATTATGTTTAGAAATGCAATGTTGAAAAAAATCTTTGCTCCATTAAACCGCACTTGGGAATTATTTGAAAAATAACTACATATTTCAAAGGGGGCTAATAATTTTGTCTTCAGCTGTAATAACAGCCAGTTCAAACGGCATGTTGTTAAAATACAAATAAAGATATTGTTACATTGAAAAGATTACAACCGCTTCAGCCCCTCTCTCCTGGTAAAAAGCAGATTACACACACACACACACCGGTATGATCGCACAGCTTAGAGATGTGATCAAACCAATCTGCATAAGTGCGAAGTTACCACCAACATGCATTTTTAATTGGAAAAAAATAAACGAGTGCATTCGTTTTTTTCCGAGAAATGGTAAATCCGTAAATGTTAAGATAAGGCATTTAGGTTAAATGAAGTGGCACTATTCCGTGTGTATTCTGCTGAAGCTGTGTGATGTGTCTGAAGGTGTTTAAAAACTTGCTGGTGATTTCCCACTTTGAAATCTATGTAGACATTGGTGGCAGATGTTTTTTCCCGGTCTCATCAAAAAGACAATATAGGTCTGATTCAAATGAAGGTTCAAGCAAAAATAAACTTCTACACATACAACATAACTTTACCATGCTTTACATTACTACCGTATTAACGGTACTACAATTTAAAATATACTGTGGCACCAGCAGTATTTTGAAGCTTTAATATTGCGATACTACCGTAGGACCGGTATACCATGCAGCCGTAATCCAGAAATGTGATGAGTGGTAGCAAAAACAGGGAGAGGAAATATGATCAAATACGGGGCAACCCAAAGCACAAAGGGAGGAGAGAAGCCAGGACAACATATTTGTTCAGATGGATTGTATGAATGATTCTGGAGATAAGAGCTGAAGTTTGATGAAGAGGCTGTACATTCTATTTTAGATGAACCCCACATTCCTGATGTCAGCACCACCAAGCATATACAGTAATAATGAAATTCACCAATAGTTTGGTAAACTCTGTTGTTTGGGGTCACACATGTTATTCACTGTGTCTAAGTTACAGACTACAGCTGTCTTATCTGGCTCACACCTGGTTGGAATATTTCTGGGGGGTTTAGAGCTGCAAAGCATTCCAGAAAGACTCGTGTCTATGAATCACTTTGCTCTGAGCATATCTGGAAATGTCTTCCATATCTTCCTCAAACTCATCCCATGACATTGTTTTCTCATTTTGCAGTTGAAAGTTTATGATGTGCTGACACGAAGAGCATGGCATTTTGGGTAATGTTAGATGTTCCTTCTGACTTTGACCCCACAGGTGAGGCCTATATGAGGCTGAATAATATAGGAGATGCAGACCATTGGTACAGAGAGTCACTGAAGGCCAAACCTGACCACATTCCTGCCCACCTGACTTATGGAAAACTGCTGTCTATCAAAGTAAGTTAACTAAATAAATATGACCCCTCTGAGCATTACAGTAGATCTTGAATGAATATCCCATTTAACTGTCACAGTTTCTTCTGAAATCTGAAATGAACCTCTGTCCTGGTCATGGTTATTTATTACACTCAACACTAATTGATTCATCAATTAAACATTGAGACACAGCCATACAAAAGGATGAAACCTCCAGTTTTTGGTCAAATGACCTGACAGCCTCAGTCACTATTTGCTTTCATTACATCTCTTTCCATACAGTAAAAGTGAATGGTGACTCAGTCTGTCATTCAAAAACTAGAAATAGGGAGACAATGAAGAATGACCAATATTTTGAGCGGTAGATGACCTTTCAAAAGGCTTTTAGTGTTGAAGATAGAAGTAATTGCTTTGTCCTTGAGAAGAATGTTAGAAAGAGTTATCTCTCACACATCAACACCCATATCAGATGGAATGGGACTATTTTTAAACCTATAGGACACACAAATATCCCCATTTTATTCCATCCCTTTCTTTAGTAGTATTCTACTAACACTGCTGTCCTGAATAAGACATTACAATCACATACACCATGATGTAAATGGAGAGGGGTGATGAAGAAAGGTCAGACAGCTGCATCCCCTCCAGGATGTGATATTTCATATCCTCCCACTAATCTGATTTGGGTTTGTGTCCCAACACCGCTGGTCAAAAGTCCAGACTTAAACTCCTCCCAACTCTGCACCAACCCCAAGGCAGTCCATTTAATCTAATTACTGTCTTATTGAAAACAGGTTATTGGTGAACTTTTGACCACCTTCTGAACAACTTCAGTGTATCATCTGGGTCATAAAACAGTCAAGGGAGCGTCACATAAAAATGACTTCAGTTATATCATGTATTACGTCAGACTTTTTTTTTTTTTATGTAGATGTAAAGAAAGTAATAATTGCAAAGCCGTTTTCATTTGCCAGATTTGCCAGCCTCACACGCAATCTGACTCTGGAATATTTATATTAATATATTAATGTTTCCTTTTCTGTCCTTCTTTATAGATATATATATATATTAAGCTGTCTCTGTCTTTGAGTTGTAGGGGAAGGACATTTACTGAGTGAAAACGAACTCTAAAACTGTTTCAGTTGACTGTGTAACCTGCTCCGCTTATTTAATGGTTTAGTTGATAGATTAAATCGTGGGCTGAGGCTGAAACAATAGCATTATTTGTGTTTAGCCTTTTGGATTTAAACCCAAAGCCATTTAATGGTTTTGATATTTGACATGAAGTATTGTAGGTCTATACATTTGGTAAAAATGGTTGCTTTGAGACAGTTGAATGCTTTTCAAATAAAGCCAATCTTTTCCATGATATTTCTTTATCCTCTTATCTCAAGTGCTTGCCAGAGAACTGTTTAATGAGGCAAATCTAATAAAACCTGACTGCTTTAACTTCTTTTAACAAGAATATTTGCAAAGGTAACACCAACATGGAAGCAATCAGCACTGATCCATAAAAAAAATGAGAGAATTGCACATTGAAGACAGACACTCACACTTAAGCACAAACAAATTTACTCATACTTTGTAACTGTACAGAAGGGTTTTAAAAATGCAGACTTTGACATCACCTAATTGTTTTAGAGTAAATTCAAAGGAACCTAGGGTTATAACTGCCTCTCTTCATTAATAACAGTGCAGGTGTAATGATTTCTTGATTACTCCACAGGGAAAGAAGTCTGAAGCGGAGCATTACTTCCAAAAGGCAATAGAGCTGGATCCTACTAAAGGAAACTGCTATATGCATTATGGTAGGTTTCCTCGCCATTGTTCTTTTCTTGTTATGTGATTTCTAAACAACGGTCAATAATACAGTAATCAGCACAGGAGCATTCCTGTGACGCAACTTCTTGCAGTACAACAACAAATATAGTGATTCTTAATGATCCGAGAGCATATGGGCAATGACATATGTTAACAACCCTTTCCAACCTCTCGCAAAACCATGTCCGTCCTTATTGCTGATACTTATCAGTGAATTCAGTGTGTCCTGTTGCACCAGAATTTCATTGTGCCTCATGTCCTGCCTCATCTACCACTTTTACTCTGTCTGCCTTTGTGTCTCTTTTTGGATGCTTGTTCTGAATATCTGGAATCATCTCAGGCTGTTTGACCTGGGGTCCTGGCCTGCTCTGTTTGGGCTGTTTTCCATCCGGTGAGCTCCTCTGTTTCTCTCTCAGGTCAGTTTCTGTTGGAACAGTCTCGTCTAGAAGAAGCTGCAATGATGGCAGAGAAAGCTGCAGAGCTGGACAGTTCGGAATTTGACGTGGTGTTCAGTGCTGCTCATATGCTCAGGTATGTGCGTCTCCACAGTTTGAGCTGCAATGCTCTCATGGTTTGTATCTACAGCCCTGTCACTGGGCATTACTCTGCTTCCGGTCTCCATAAGAAGCAGTGCAAAAAGTACCAAAAGGAGCGATCCAGATGGAGAACGACACCCATTATAAGTGTTAGTTGTGGTACAAATGTGTTCAGGCTCAACTTGTGCAGATGTTGGCTGTCATAACAACTTGAAGTAATCAATGATATAATTGTGACTAACCTTGGGCCATCGCTTCATGCCATCTACCCACTTTTATGGGTGAGGTACCATCAAAAGATGGTAATCAGGACTCTGTAAAGTATCGGCTCTATGTAGCCGCATGTTATTTATTTGCCAGTTTTTACACATTTATTACGCTAAACATCACATTATCAGCTAAAACATACGCCGATGCGAGTGAAAACACTGGAGCCCGGAAAACGAAAACATGCTTCTGTTAAGAATCATGGAAACCTTCTGCATTCAGGTAAAGGTGTATTATATATATTATACAGTATATATATACACCGATCAGCCACAACATTAAAACCACCTGCCTAATATTGTGTAGGTCTGTATATAGCATTCTGAGATTCTTTTCTTCTCACCACAGTTGTACAGAGTGGTTATCTGAGTTACCATAGACTTTGTCAGTTCTAACCAGTCTGGCCATTCTCTGTTGACCTCTCTCATCAACAAGGCATTTCCGTCCACAGAACTTCCACTCACTGGATGTTTTTTGTTTTTGGCACCATTCTGAGTAAATTCTAGAGACTGTTGTGCATGTAAATCCCAGGAGATCAGCAGTTACTCAAACCAGTCCATCTGGAACCAACAATCATGCCACGGTCTGAGATAAAAAACATTCACCATTCTGATGGTTAATGTGAACATTAACTGAAGCTCCTGACCCGTGTATGCATGAATTTATCCATTGCACTGCCACGCGATTGGCTGATTAGATAATCACAAGGATTATTGCTGGTGCCAGACGGGCTGGTTTGAGGATCAAAATTATCTCAGAATGCTATTCTGAGATGTGGGTTGGCACTGTTTTGGCGGGATGCCAAATATATATATATAATACAACAACCATTATAGACTATATTAATGTGTATATGTGTCTCCACAGGCAGGCTAGTCTGAATGAGGCAGCTGAGAGGTATTATGGGAAGGCAGCAGACCTAAGACCTGATGTAAGTACCATTTTTAACTCTCTTGTTAGGTGTCTTAAATTGATCATGCAGTTTTTTTTTGAATTGCGAAGTACATATGTGCAGAGAACAGGATACTCCATATTCCCAAAACTGCTTGGTATGTACATGTTCATATGCTGTGGCAGAAGTCAACCCAAGACATATGGAAGCCAGGTCAAGGAACTGGGGTCATGGGAATAAATATTATATGCCACAGGTATTATAAATAGTATGGGTACAAACCAATTGGTATTTAATGCAATTTTAATTTTATATATTAATATTATTATTTAATACAACACATAATTGAACGATTACACAAGTGTCTTGCATAAATGTTAAATGTGTTTCTCAGCACCACTTAGCACCAGTGTCCTATCCATAAAGAAAATACTGAGGGTCTGAAATAGGAAATGCATTAATCTAGACCGCCTGGCTCACAGCTGGAGGGGTACAGGTGTTAGAAACCTGCTGAAGGCCTTTCCAAACTATAACATTTCCTTCCTGTCTCTTTTGCTTTTCTTTTTATAAAGGTGGAGGATATAAATACATCCCCTCAAATTAGGAATTTTGAACTAGCAATAATGACCTGGTAATTTATGATTTGAGAGCATGGTAGAACAGTCTGAGTATACTAGACTTGATGTTCGATTTTGCTGCCAGGAATTCTCCACTTTAAAATGCATCATAAGCTGCCTTGATTATTGACAAAAAAATTATATATACGCTGGTGGCCAAAAGTTTGGAATAATTTACAGATTTTGCTCTTATGGAAAGAAATTGGTACTTTTATTCACAACAGTGGCATTCAACTGATCACAATGTATAGTCAGGACATTAATAACGTGAAAATTACAATTTGAAATGAATGTTCAGAACATTAAGAAATCCTCCACGTGCAGCAATGACAGTTGAGCGGGTAGAATTCAATGAAGCTGTCAGCTGAGGACATGCGAGGCATCTGTTTCTCAAACTAGAGACTCTGATGTACTTATCCTCTTGTTTAGTTGTACATCTGGCCTTCCACATCTCTTTCTGTCCTTGTTAGAGCCAGTTGTCCTTTGTCTTTGAAGACTGTAGTTTACACCTTTTGTGTGAAAATTACATTTTTCAAATAGTGATGGTGCTGTTTTTTAAATCAGTAATGTCCTGACTATACTTTGTGATCAGTCAAATGCTACTTTGGTGAATTAAAGTACCAATTTCCTTCCAAAAGAGCAAAATCTGTACATTATTCCAAACTTTTGGTTGCCAGTGTGTATATATATATATATATTATTAAAGGCATAGTTGTTCACCCAAAAAGGAATATTCTCTCATAAATTACTCACCCTCATGCCATTTGAGATGTGTATGACTTTCTATCTTCTGCAGAACACAAATGAAGATTTGTAGAAGAATATCTCAGCTCTGTAGGTCCATACAATGCAGGTGAATGGTGGCCAGAAGTTTTTATCTCTGAAATCACATAAAGCCAGCATAAAAGGAATCCATATGACTCCATATCTTCAGAAGCAATATAATACAGGTGTGGGTGTTTTACCATAAATCTCTACCTTTGACCAGCCCCAACCAGACAAAAAACAAAAGAAGAATGTGGAAATGAAAGTGTAGATTTACAGTATAAAAAGGCTTTTTATTTTTTCTGTTTCTCATCCACACCTATCACATCGGTTCTGAAGATGGATTTAGCCACTGGATTTATTTGTCAGAAGTCATACACATCTGGGATGGCATGAGGATGAGTAAAAGATGAGAGAATTTTCATTTTTGGGTGAACTATCCCTTTAAATGTGCACTTTTTTCTTCTTCTAGTTTTTTTAAACAGAAAGCAATAGTAATAATAGAATACTATTTAAAAAAGAAAATCCATCATTTTGAGTCACTTTGACTCAGAAACACATTTTTTGAGTTTCATGCACTAATAAGGAAAATTTCATGCACGTTAATAAAAAACACTGTCAGCTTTCAAATTATATATTTATTATGTCTATTCAAAAACTTTTTGAATTTCTTTTTACATAACACTCAATGTATTTCTGGGTCAAAAATGATGGAACAGGTGACATTTTATGAAAAGATGTACACTAACAAGATGAAGACACTAGTCATATCAGTCTGACCAGCTGAATATTACTCACTTTATCTCAACCAAATAATCATTGCTGACTGCAAATAATGCCTTTTTAAAATGACATTGGTAAAATATATTTAGATTTTATTTTTTTTGTTCTTTATTTTTAAATTGTTTGAGTGAGGATGCATCTAAGCTGCTAGGTGTTAGTGACCTTTAACACTGTGTTGGTATTTTTCATACATGTTATTAATGTGTCCATTGATTACTGTAATGCATTAATGCTCAACAACTGAAATTACAGTGTAACAATAAACATTACATTTTAAACATTAACGCAAATCTCAAATATTTTTGTTTGTAAATCTAGTCTTGTGAACTAAAAAATAATAAAAATAATTGAACTGCCTTAGTGCTGCCCCTAGTGGCTAATTTAGTTGCAGCTGCTACTGACATGGCCACCAACTATGCCAGTGTCAGTGACTGCATCATTTCTGCCTTTAAAAGATTTGACTTATATTTTGAGTAGCTCTGTGTTATTTCTTCAGAAATGCATATTTGTTTTAGTTAAGGATTGAATATTGAGAATTGAAATCCGATACACAAATGCTGTAAGAAATTAGGGTGGGAAATTAATCTGTGTACTTTACTCTCACTTTCACTCAGCATCCCGCTGCTCTGATGAATCTTGGGGCTATCCTCCACCTTAATGGGAAACTGAAGGAGGCAGAGAGCAACTACCTCCGTGCACTGCAGCTCAAACCAGATGACCTCATCACTCAGTCCAACCTCCACAAACTCTGGAATGTCATGCAGAAACGGGGCCTACAAACTACAGGGTCATGATCTTTAGCCTTAACCCCCAGCAGATCTTTGATCATGTTTGATCTGTAGAGTTTTGTGGTGTTGGAACTCCTACAGTACGTTTCTATCTTGTCTTGTGGAATTCAGCTCAAACCAAGAGCTCAAATGGGCTCATAATACTAAAAAAGTTTTCGAGATTGATTATTGGGTCAGGAGGGGTATACTGAGAATGAACTGTACCCACTGGAGTCATATGATGATCAAACCGAAGTTTGCTTTTGAAGATCCTCTTTCATGAAAGAAAATTGCAGGGCAACAGTGAAGACTTCTGGAATTAAACTTACATCTTACATTCAACAAACTTTGAGAAAAAAAGATTTTTCTATGTGTATTTGTCTTATTTGCATGGTCAAGAACTGAGCTGAAGCAGCTATGTAGGCTATCACTGTGACCAGAACATAAATTAAACCCCTGAGAACACTGCACGAGGAGTAAATGTTGTATGTGACTTTTCTGATGGCTTTACCGAATCACTGACAGCTGCAGGGTTTTATGTGATGACCGCATCATTGATGACCATGAGCTCCATTGAGCAGAACATTGCGTTCAAGACAACAAGGCAATATGGAAGCCATTGTCTACTGCCAATCATGACTTTCCCAAACCAAATCCCTTAAAAAAATATCCCCAGAAAATAATTTATTGCTAATGACAAGCCAACAGTGTCTTTAGAAGTCTGTTCATACTGTATTTTTATTTTTTTTAAAGTTTCATGTCTTCTTCTGTCAAGAAACATTTGACCACAATAAAGAGAACATTTGTGATGGTCAATATTCCTGTTCTTTGTAGCTGATAATGACCATTTGATAATCTCATTAATAATGAGTAATTTCTTCAACTGTATATTGAAATCAATCTGTCTCGACCTGCATAAAGTAGCTGGTGTTGTTAAAAAATAAATAAATGTGATGTGAAATCAGATGGCAACATTTTACATTCCCTGGGGGAAAATAATAAATTCCAAAACGTGAGTTTCTAGAAGGAAGTTTACGATAACATATAATAATTTTTTATCTCTTTTCCAATTCGAGGGGCATATACAGTTTATCTGTGTGTATTGAAGGCAGATTTGCTGAAGTGTCAACAGTTAGCTTCCCGTATCAGCAGCAGATGACTTGATACTGAAAACATACTGAAGTTTTTCTATTCTTCAAACCTTTCTCATTTAAGTTGTAAAAATGTATCTCTTCTCTGGCATTTGTGAGTCTTCTCTTCACTCTTCTAAGTCAACAGAAAGTGTTTGATTGGTCTCCTTTTTTTAAGAACTGCTGTGAGTTATACAGTTTCATCGGTATATGAGGGCCTATATAGCAGCAGAGATGTTTAAACTGATGAGTGTTCATCAATATTCAGTGGTCATTCCTATAGGCAAACTAAGCAAGCTGCTTCGTGCCGCCGATCTGCCATGATCCCCCACACAAAGTTTGCTGAGGGCCCCCAAAAGGCTAGGACCTGACAATATTTTCAGACTTTATATGGCAGGAGATGGAGAGCTATTGTATTGAATACCAGCACAATGGTATTATTGGTTTAAATCTGCATTTCTCTTTTTTGGCATATTGCAGTGAAGCAGTTCTCTTTGTTATCAGGCATTTGCTCATTTTGTGCACTTTTTTACAGTAACATATGAATTTAAAGTTTGGCAGATTTTATTTTGGTAAAAAACGTTCTTTTAATGTGTGAGCTGAAGAGTTATCAGTGTTATTCATCAGCATTTAGTTATCAGTGCTTTTATCTTTTCTCTGTAGGTGTTAGATTATGAGGATGTAGGTTCTGTAAGTGTTTCCTCTCTCCACAGTCAGTCTCGAGAGAGCTGGGCAACTTGGGCAGATAACTTGAGTGGCTCTCTTCATTGAAATGTCTTTACGGGGAGGAGTCCTGTTCATCAGTGCTGACATTTTCTTGATATACAGTATATGGAAAAAATTGAAAATCCCTCATTTGATTTGTCACTGAAGATATTTGGTGATTTCCTCTGTTACTCTTAAAAGGTAAAGGGGAGCGTGATTGGTGGTTATCAGTAGCCCTCTTTCTTTTGGGCAGCAGTCTGTGTAGAACAAAGAATTTGAATGAAATTGATCTAACAAAATGTGTGTAGGCGAGAGTGAATCTTCACTGTGCTTGCAGATGATTGTACTATATTAAAATGTATACAGTGATGAATATAATAATAATGCCAATGTTCCTGATATTTAATAGTCCATATTATGCCAATTGTAATGTCTGGTTTCACCAGTAAATTTGTACTGTGACAAACAGGATTTTACTATAAGCATACACTAAAATGTATTTTTGAAAAGAATAGTTTAAAGAAATATGTAATCTGTGATAATCCTATTTTAAACATATTACATTAATTTAAAATATTTTAAATGGTGTCACCATTACACTCTGCTGGGCTGATTTTTAGTACCACTCCATATGGATCATTTAAAATTTGAAGTTTTACAAGGAAATTAAATGTTTTTCATATTTCCTAAAAGTAATAATAATAATAAATGCACTTTTCATGATTAAGGCTTTGTTTAAAAATTTGTGAGATTATAGAACCGCAAATTCAGTTCCGTAAATCGAACAAATCATTATGTCCTTTTCCATTTCTGTTTTAACAAAATACTGGAAATGTAATTGGATTAATTGAAGAAATAACCAAAGATTAATCGATTATCAAAATAATCTCTTATAAGGAGACTGATCACAGAGAAACTCAAAGGGGTGAGTCTTATTGAGTTGCATTATGTAAGAATTATGTGTGCGGAAATTCTGAAAATGAGAAATGAAGAGAAATCCACAAGCAACGCCTCTTGAAGATCTGAAGATCAATGGGTCACTTTTAAATTTATATTATGGGGCACATCAGTGTTACAGTTCTGACCCACTACAGACTCCATTCACTGCTTCAGTAAATGAAATCCAATTCAGAAATATTAAAGTCAGTTTCCCTCATGTGTTATTCTTTTGACATGTTTCATTTGTAGATGACAGCTGATGTTCATCTATTATTAGTCTTTTTAAACCTCTCGCTTCAAACCAAAGAATGGCGTGCACCATCTTAATAAAATAATATAAATAATAAAATTGTCTTTTAGCAATCGATTTAAAATAATGAGTCAAAAAAGAAATGTTGAAAATAATTGAAGATGCTGTTTCTGGTTTATTTGTTAAACTGTCAATGGAAGGTCAAGCTGAGCACATTGCATTGTCTGAAACACTACATCATGTAGTGTACTCTTGCTGTAATACTGCACATTTTGGAAAAGGAAGTAGGTCATCTGAGTATTCCATGCACACAAAAAATAGGGTTTAACAGTTGGGTTCTGGAAGTAAAAATTTTATAAATTTTCTCCATAGGCATATATATACACACATATACATATAAATTTTTTTTTTTTTTTTAGAACTCGAATCTGGCACCAAAAAGGCTGTGTTGTATGCATCTGTTGAAGTCATCAGTCTGTGTTATTTCAACTTCAACATTTAATAAAAATCCTGCAGTTATGTTAGTATGCAGTTAGTATGTAATGGGTTAGTCACACAGAATTGCATTGAATACTGCAATCAACTGCATTAGTTTTAATTTCTTGTTCCATGATTATTAAACATATACAATATTTATTCCATCAATTATCTCATGGATTCATGCGGTGTAATAATAATAATTATTTTTCTATGTATTTCACATGTGTATCGGGGGGAGCTCAGGGTGACTTTTGAAAAACACATTAGGTATGAGAGACACGTTAGGTAGATTATCATAAACTTTTTTTTTACGGCATTAAATGGATGACGTAAAAAAAAGATGTGCTCTGATATCTTTCATCTTGACATATGCATTTTAATTTACATTTATTTTTTATTTTATAAATGTTTTTGTCTTGTGTGTGTCAATTTAAAAAAGTTACTCAGAGGTCCTTAAAGGCAAAAATATGTCTGCATCAAAAAACATAAGAATATTATATTGAAATATATATTATATATAATCAACATCAGTCCTGATCATAACTACCAAATGCTCATTAATTTTCAGGATTCTAACCCTTTAAATGCCAGTTTGTTTAACATAATGCCACTATTGTTTTTTTACACACACACACACACACACACACACATTTTTCAATACACACACACACACACACACACACAATTTTAGCGCCATCATTTATTAAATTGGCCTGCAGTGCTCTATAATACAACAAACAGAAAAATGGAAAAAAAAAACGCATGTATTTTCTCCATAGACTAAACATGAGTAAAATTGTGCCATCTGGTAAAATTATTAATTTTGAAGCCAGAGTTCTGGAATGAAAGCATAATATCATAATGTTATGCTTTAATTGTACTGTTATCAAATATTGCCATTTTAATGGGAATTTTTGTCCTACCAAAAATGCCATGTTTACTGTCGTAACCTCTGTTCCCTGATGGAGGGAACGAGACATTGTGTCGATGTAGTGACATTAGGGGTCCCTCTTGAGAGCCCCGAATATTCAGGTTTTGTGCTGAGGAGCCGAGACAAGGTCTGGCCATTTCAGTGGCTACTACAGGGTTGTGGCAAGAGGGACACAATGTGTCGTTTCCTACATCAGGGAACAACATGTAGTGACACTAGAGGTCCCTATAGAAAAAATCTACAACAGCTGAACCGTGTTATGTGAACTGCTGATGCAGGTGCAAGCAAGCTGGTGTGTGCGTAATAGCAGGAGCATCAGTCTGCATGTAACCTCCCCCAATGCCCCAAAAGATGTCATGTAGTTCTCCACATCCCTGAGTGTGGGAAGCGACATAATTAACATGGGAACAGGCAGCGACCGGGGGCAGAGGAGCTCTGCCCAAGGGAGACGTGGGTCCACCGACAGGGAGAGTGTGTAGTCCTTTTCCTTGTAGAGAGCGCTCAAACCAACAAGGGGCCAGGCACGGCCTGGTCTGGTGAGCCAATGCAATGGTGGGCCAGGTGCCAGATTGTGCCCTATCCCTGAGAAAGAGGAATCTGCCAGGGAAGTGCTGTTGCGAGTAGCGTTAGGTCTGAGAACCAAGTCTGGGTGGGCCAGTATGGGGCCACGAGGGTGACTTGTTCCTCGTCCTCCCTGATTTTGCACAGGGTCTGTGCAATAAGGCTCACTGGGGGGAATGCGTATTTGCGCTGCCAGAGTGTCTGTCCCGAGGGGGGCTCCTGTCAGAGAATACCAGAGCGGGCAGTGGGAGGATTCCTGGGAAGTGAACAGGTCTACCTGTGCTTTGCCAAATCGACTCCAAATCAGCTGGACAACCTGGGGGTGGTGTCTCCACTCTGCTGAGCGTTGCCTGCTGTGACAGCTCATCTGCTGTGACGTTGAGGCTGCCTGTGATATGAGTTGCCCTCAGCGACCTCAGCGGCTGCTGACTCCAGAGGAGGAGATGGCTGGCGAGTTACAACATGCGACAAAAGCGTACGCCGCCTTGGCGATATATATATGCTACTGTTGCTGTGTTGTTTGACCGGATCAACACATGCTTGCCCTGGATCAACAACAATAGCCTCTGCAGTTCGAGTAGTACAACTCTAGGCAGTTGATGTTCCAACCCAGTCGCGGTCCTGACCAGGAACCAGCGGCTGTGTGCCCATTGCACACGGCGCTCCAGCCCAGTTTGGAGGTGTCTGTGGTTAACACGATATTTCTGGACACTTGCTGTAGGGGAACTCCTGCCCGTAGAAATGCAAGGTATGTCCAAGTGCTGAATAAGTGGTGGCAAAGCGGCGTGATAGCTATGCGATGTGTGCCATGGTGCCATGCTCATCTCGGGACTCGAGTCTGAAGCCAGTGCTGAAGCGGTCTCATATCTATCATCCAGAGTGACTTGACTGCCGCTGAGGAAGCCATATGCCCTAGGCAGTTCAGCACCGACTGCGTGCGCTCATTGAGACCGAGTCTAACTCCATGCAGAGAAAAGAGATGCTCTGAACCGGGGTGAGCTTGCTCTTTTCCCAGTTGACCCGAAGCCCTAGACAGCTGATATGCCTGAGCACCAAATCCCTGTGCGTGCACAGCAACTCTCGAGTGTGTGCTAGAATCAGTCGAGATAGTTGTGTATGCAGATGTCCACTTCCCTTAATGGGGAAAGAGCTGCCTCTACAACCTTCGTGAAGACGAGAGAGGAGGCCAGCTCCATTTTTACCCGTATGTCCGAGGGAGTGGCATTCAAATTCCACTCACCAATTCTCATTGGCCTTCTCAAAGAATGGGAGGTGTGCGGGGCTTTCGAGAGAGACCCGTAGTATGACTACATCAACACGATGTCGAGTGAGTGACAGAAGGGGAACTTAGCAGAACTTAAAATAGTACTTGTAACTATTTTGTGTACACTGTGTATTATAGATGTATTATAGGAACTGAGGTTGAAATCCCAAAATACAAACCTTTGGCTAAATTTATGCCATTGGCATTAACAGCCAAAATGATAAAAAAAACTAAAATGAAAAAGACAAAAATGTCCCTAAGGTCGCACAAGGGTTAAATGGAATTAGTTTTAAATATTGATACAATTACATCATTGAATAATATGAGTAAACAAAGAAAGAATTAAGTGTGATTCAAAGGTGTCAAAAATATAGCTACTGGTGCTCATCTGAATACGATGCACAACTCCTAGACAAAGGCACTCATATGGTGAAGATAAAAATGCCTTTATTCAACTATATGACTGTATTCAACATTATTCAATAATATGATGATGCTGATTATTATACTTTTTTATTTATTTATTTTTGCTTTTCAACAGACTGTGATGATGTTGAGAAAGCACAAACATATAGGGGGAGACTGTTTGACTCAATAAAGACATCCTTTAGATTTCCATCCTTTCTATCCTTATACATATCCGGGTGCTATTTAAGCTTTCACCCACACAACAAGCTGGATTATAAGTAATAATGTTTCAGTAGCTGAAGGTTTCCTGGAATGTTCTTAAAACATTATTGACGAGTATCAGTATCGGTATTAGAATTGAGACTGCCATTTACTGCCATCTTCAGGTTGAAACTTGTATTGCTCTTGTAACTACATGCGCCTTATTTACTTTCCCAAGATTTCATATGTAACAAAGTTCGAATAATAATTTTCTTTATTCCTCTTTTTATTAAATCAAACAAACAAACAAACAAACAAAATCCTGTGATCTCATACTTGTGTAATCATGTTGTTTAGTCATGTACTCTTGGTAAGTGTATTCATGGATAAAGCAAGATTAAGTCAATTTTGTGATGTAGTCTATATATATATATATATATATATATATATATATATATATATATATATATATATATATAATTTACTTTTATTTGCATTATTTTCTCTGTGATGTCATGAAATATCAGAAAATGTATTATGTTTGAAGTAAGCTGTTATCAGTGTCTTTATCTGAGCAGGTGTTCCAATGCTATTTATAGGCTTCAGTGTTTCCTCTCTCTGAAGTCTTTTAAGTCTCCCATAAGATATGAGACTTCAGCTTCCCTCTGGCATGCGTGCGCCTTCAGTGAAGTGTCTCTGTAAGGTGGAGGAGGAGTCCTTTTCATCAGCGCTGACGTTATTTTTATATATATGGTGAAATCAGAAATGCCTCTTCTGATTTGTCACTGAAGTTGTTTGGTGGTTTCCTCTGTTCTTTCTAATAAGGTAATATTGAGTGTGATTGGAAGGTTTGGGTTGCTTTCTGCTCTTTAGGGGACTGACAGGAGCCACTTTCTTCAGTGTCTTTCTTCAGGGCGAGCAGAGGAGAAACTTGTGCTGAGTTCTGAGCTGATCATCACACAGTGTTTGTTTCGAGCAGATGAAGATGTGGAGCTCTCTGATGCTTATGTTTCTGTTCTTTTTGGCAAAACTCACATCTGGTAGGTACAAATGTAGGGTCAAGGAAGAAAATAAAAAATCTCAATGTAAATTTTTTTTTTTATAATGCTACTGTTCATATGCCACACATTCATTTTTGTGTACTTAAGAGGTTTATGCTGTTTTGTGGATTTATTTTGACATCTGTTCTCCTGCTTTTTCTCCTGTCTTTCTTACCCTCTCTCTGCCTTTTGTCTGTTTTAAAAGAAGATATTGTGAATGTGAGGTTGGTCGATGGTGACAGTACCTGCAGTGGTAGAGTGGAGGTTCTTCATAGAGGACAGTGGGGAACAGTGAGTGATGGTTTCTGGGATATGATTGATGCAGCAGTGGTTTGCAGAGAGCTGGACTGTGGTGAGCCTGTAGATGTACTGCGTAATGCTCATTTTGGACCAGGATCAGGACAAATCTGGATGAATAATACAATGTGTACTGGATCAGAGTCCACACTGAAGAACTGTGGATCATCAGGATGGGGTAACACTATCTCTTATCATGGAAAAGATGCCGGAGTCATCTGCTCAGGTGAGCTGCTCCAAACTTATTACATCCTTGTAAATTTCACCAAGACCTCTCACCTAAAAAGATTGATTTGATTTTCCCATCACTATCCGAACAGCTGAGACCATTTATTCCTTCAGGAAACATCTAAAAATCTATCTTTATTCAAAACTGTTAAATAACTCTTAAAATTAAAAATAAAACTTTCAAGTATTCTTTCACTGTCGTCTCAATTTCAGGTCAGTTTTATTCTGTAATTTTCTGAACAATTGTATGTTTTCAAGTGTTTGCAAAATGAATACATTTACATGCATAATATGTTCCTCTGTAAACATAATTGCTTATTATTCTTCAATTCTCAACTGCATTTCTAAACTTAACTGTTTTCTTATTGTTTCTTTGTATATTAAGATACAAATAGAAATATATATTTAATGTTTTTATGCCTAAATGTTGGATACTTTTCCGTTTGACATTACTGAGCCATGAATAATAAAAAGACACAAAAAGTTAAATGATATCAACTCCTGTGGATATATGATGGCATTCCTGTTAATATTGGTAAATTGTTGACCTACCTGTTAATATTAGCTAAAAATGTAGTTTCAAAGGTTCCAAATGTGATACAATATAAATCAAGAATTTAAGGATCTCTTTCTATACATGAAGTGTTTTTTATTTCTGTTAACCATATACTGTAAATTATCTGTGTCCTCTTGAACAGAAGTGAGGTTGGTTGGAGGTTCTCGCTGCTCTGGGAGATTAGAGATATTTCATGAGAACAGGTGGGCTTCAGTGTGTGATTCTGCCTTTGACCAGCAGGATGCAGAGGTTGTGTGTAGAGAGCTGGACTGTGGGGCTCCTGTTCAGGTTCTGGGAGCAGCTGCTTTTGGCAAAGGAGAGGGTCAGATCTGGACAGAAGAGATTCAGTGTAGAGGCAACGAATCTCTGATTCATCTCTGTCCAACATCACCATCACATGCAAACAACTGTTCTCATGACAACAGTGTTGGACTGATGTGTGCAGGTTTGAAGAAATTTTCTTTCAAGATTCAGATCTCTATTCCAAGATTAAAATTAATATATTACTTTTTTGTTTTGTTTCTTATAGTGTAAATCTTTATTTCCCTTGTTTTTCTTTTTTTCCGTCAATGTGTATTCATTCCTCATCCATTTTACTCAATATTTAGACAGTAAGAGAGTGAGGTTGGTTGGTGGTAACACTCCCTGTGCTGGTAGAGTGGAGGTTCTTCATAGAGGACAGTGGGGAACAGTGTGTGATATGTACTGGGATTTGGCTGATGCTGCAGTGGTGTGTAGAGAACTGGACTGTGGGGAACCAGTAGATGCTCTGAGTGGAGCTAATTTTGGACCAGGATCAGGACCAGTCTGGATGAATGGTGTGTTCTGCAGGGGGTCAGAATCTACATTGAAGGACTGTGGTTCAACTAAATCCCCTGATCATTGTTATAATCATAATAATAAAGCTGGGGTCATCTGCTCAGGTGAGCTGTTCCAAACTTTTTACAGCACAGATGATCCACCTGATTTTATAATATTTGAAATATATATTCTAAAGTTAAATAAATTATTATAATTTCCAGCTCTAAGATAAATATCATGCATTTTTTTATGTATTTAATCTCTTGCTTCTTCAGGGGTCAGGCTTGTTGGAGGTTCTCGCTGCTCTGGGAGATTAGAGATATTTCATGAGAACACGTGGGTTTCAGTGTGTGATGCTGCCTTTGACCAGCAGGATGCAGAGGTTGTGTGTAGAGAGCTGGACTGTGGGGCTCCTGTACATGTATGGGGAGCAGCTGCTTTTGGCAAAAGAGAGGGTCAGATGTGGATAGAAGAGATTCAGTGTAGAGGCAACGAATCTCAGATTCACCTTTGTCCAACATCACCATCACATGAAAACAACTGTTCTAATGACAACAGTGTTGGACTGGTGTGCACAGGTTGGAACAGATGTCCTTTAATTTATATTTTAAATACTATTTATAATCCTTGGATTGACTTTTATTTTATTATATACAGTGTTTTCTCATTTATTCTTTCATTTTACTCTTTCTATCTCTTTCCCCTCATTGTCTCTTTATTCCTCACTCTCTCTATTCGATCTATAGACCGTAAGAGGGTGAGGTTGGTTGGTGGTCATAATCCCTGTGCTGGTAGAGTGGAGGTTCTTCATAATGGACAGTGGGGAACAGTGTGTGATGATTACTGGGATATTGCCGATGCTGCAGTGGTGTGTAGAGAGCTGGAATGTGGAGAGCCTGTAGATGTACTGAGTAATGATGATGAGTCTGAACCAGAATCAGAACATATCTCAATGAGTAATGTGATGTGTACTGGCTCTGAGTCCACCTTAAAGAAATGTTCAATAACATTGAAAGATCAAGGCAAGTGTTCTGATAAGAAGGCAGGAGTCATATGTTCAGGTGAGCTATTCCAAACCTCAACTTATTATTATATCACTGATGATGATCCATATTAAATAAACCCTGCATACATAATTGTGCTATTGATGTGAAGTGTTTCATATTCAAATTTTATATGGATGCTCTTTAAACAATGTTATATTTGATAACTATGGCAGCATTGACTGTATGTTGTTAGATGTTGGCAGTATGTTGTTATTATCATGTTATTAAATGTTGTTATTTTTCCATAAAACAATTTCCTTTTTAGGGGTAAGACTTGTTGGAGGTTCTCGCTGCTCTGGGAGATTAGAGATATTTCATGAGAACACGTGGGCTTCAGTGTGTGATGCTGCCTTTGACCAGCAGGATGCAGAGGTTGTGTGTAGAGAGCTGGGCTGTTTGGCTCCTGTACAGGTGCTGGGAGCAGCTGCTTTTGGACAAGGAGAGGGTCAGATGTGGATAGAAGAGATTCAGTGTAGAGGCAACGAATCTCAGATTCACCTCTGTCCAACATCGTCTCCACATAAACACACCTGCTCCCATGAAAATGATGAGGGTCTGCTGTGTGCTAGTGAGTGTAAAATGAATATGAGAATGGGATGTTCTTTATTATTCTTAAAGGGTTAGTTCGCTCAAAACTTAAAATCCTTTCATGATTTACATACCTTTAAGCCATCCCAGATGTTTTATAGCAGATTTCAGCTCAGTTTGAGCATACAATGGATGAAAATGGGTGCCATCAGGCAGCTGGCTGTTTGATGGTTCAAAAGGCATATTAAGGCAGCATAAAAGTAATCCACATGACTCCAGTCGATCAATAAATGTCTTCTGAAGCCAATCAATAGGTTTGTGTAAAAATAAATAGATAATTAAAACTTCATTAACTTAAAAAAATTGCTTCCTTCAAGCAGTCGACGCATCAGTGATGTAAGCACAATGACGCGTTCTTGTGAGAATTTGGAAGTGTGCACTTTGTATACAACAGAGTAATGAACGACATGCAAAAGTAAGTTAATTTCAAACAGAAATACAGCGCTGAGTGGAAGCAACAATTTAAAGTTAAAACATTTTAATTATCGATTTGTTTCTTACACCAACCTATCAGTCTGCTTCAGAAGACAATTGATCGACTGAAGTTGTGTGGATTACTTTTATGCTGCTTAAATATGCTTTTTAGAGTGTCAAGCAGCTAGCAGCCTGATGGCACCCATTTACATGCATTGTATGGACAAACTGAGCTGAAAAGTGTTTGTAAAAAATCTTCACTTCAGTTCTGTTGAAGAAGAAAAGTCATACACATCTGGGATGGATTAAAGGTTAGTAAATCATGAGAGCATTTTATTTTCTTTGGGTGAACTAACCCTTTACATTTGATCATAATCTCACCAACACAACAGCAAAGTGGGCTATCACATTTTTAAAATATGTCCGTATATGTCTCTTTCATTACTTGTAATTCTTTCTCACACTCTCTATATTTTTCTTAGACATATGGAATGTGAGACTGGTAAATGGTAACAGTCGCTGTGCTGGAAGAGTGGAGGTTCTTCATAGAGATCAGTGGGGAACAGTATGTGGTCTGTTCTGGGATATGGCTGATGCTGCAGTAGTGTGTAGAGAGCTGGACTGCAGGGAACCTGTAGATGCTCTTGGTAATGCTTATTTTGGACCTGGATCAGGACCAGTCTGGATGAGTGCTGTATTATGTACTGGATCTGAGTCTTCACTGAAAAATTGTGGATCAGTAGTGTTTGGTAAACCCTTCTGTGGACACAATGATGATGCTGGAGTCATCTGCTCAGGTAAAAGAGATTGATGTCTTAACTGCTCATTTAAAGGAAATTCCTTTCTAACTGTTTGGTCATCGATCCATTGTCAAACAAATTTGTTCTGTTTGAACAACTGCATGTCTTACTGAAAATATCCAGTTGTCACATAGCAGAGGGCAAATGTAATTTGGCAAATGTGATTTTTATCTATTTACATCAAATAAAAATTATGCCATTTGTATTGTAATAAAGTATGCTTTGAAACTTGCCACTCTGAATAAATTTGATTTATCTGTTTTGTTTTATGAAATACACAGAACACAAAGAGTCCAGACTTGTTGATGGACCTCATCTGTGTTCTGGGAGATTAGAAATACTGCAAGTGAAGATGTGGGTTTCAGTGTGTGATGCTGCCTTTGACCAGCAGGATGCAGAGGTTGTGTGTAGAGAGCTGGGTTGTGGGGCTCCTGTTCAGGTTCTGGGAGCAGCTGCTTTTGGCAAAGGAGAGGGTCAGATGTGGAAAAAAGAAATTCAGTGTAGAGGCAACGAGTCCCAAATATCCTTCTGTCCACAGCAATCTTCAAGCAATAACGGCTGTTCCCATGACAATGATGTTGGGATTAAATGTTCTGGTAAAGTATAAGAATTTGTCATCTCTTTGGAATATTCTGTATACATCCAGAACATACATGTTCATTTAAGTGAGTTTTATTGCTCTGTTCTGTTAAAATAATCTCTGAGTTTTACATCCAGGTTACACAGCACTAAGACTGGTGAATGGCTCAGAATCTTGTTCGGGTCGAGTGGAGCTTCAGTATCTCAGCAAATGGGGCACAGTGTGTGATACATGCTGGGATATGAGAGCTTCAAGTGTCCTCTGTAGGCATCTGAATTGTGGGATTGCTGTGTCTGTTGTGGGATCAGACTGGTTTGGAGAGGGAAGTGGTGAAATCTGGGATGATGTGTTTGATTGTCAGGGGAATGAAACACAACTCTCACAATGTCCCATCTCTTCATGGAGTCGAGCTGAATATTCTCATAGTAAAGATGTTGGAGTCATTTGCTCTGGTAAGAACACTTCGCACTGCTGTTTATGTTATTATTAGACATGCTATTCTTAAACGATTCATAACACTTTTTAATAAAGACTTCAACCCAAGTATTTTTTTATGATAGTATAATATTATGCTCATTGAAATTTCAAATGTTCTCTTCAGATTCCTCTCTGGCTCTTCATGATGGGCGAGTGCGGTTGTCTGGAGAGAGAGAGTGTGAGGGGAAAGTGGAAGTTTACATTAATCAGGTCTGGAGAAGAGTTCTGCTGGATTCCTGGAGTCTCACTGAATCCTCTGTGGTCTGCAGACAGCTGGGCTGTGGCTCTGTGCTGAACTTCTACAGCTCCTCTTCATCCAGTCCTGAACACAGTCATGAGTGTGTGATGGGCTTCCAGTGTTCTGGGAGTGAAGCTCATCTGGGGAACTGTAGCTCTCCACAAACTCTCAACTGCAGCTCCACACAACAGCTGTCAATCACCTGCCTTGGTCAGAACAACAATATATATAGGTAATTGTATTATCAAGACTAGTCATTAATGTGCATGTGCAATTACTGTTTTCTCTCTCTGTATATCTGATCTCAGGTCGTGAGTCCATCAGGCTGGTGGGTTCTGGAGGAGATTGTGCAGGGAGGCTGGAGGTTTTTCATAATGGCCAATGGGGGACAGTGTGTGATGACTCCTGGGATATTAAAGATGCCCATGTGGTGTGCAGACAGCTGCAGTGTGGAGTGGCCCTCAGTAACCAGCAGGTACCAACCTGGTTTGGTCCTGGTTCTGGACCCATATGGCTGGATGAGGTGAACTGTGAGGGGAATGAGTCATCCCTGTGGAACTGCTTGTCTCAGCTCTGGGGAAAACATGACTGTCAACACAAGGAGGATGTAGGAGTCATGTGCTCAGGTTAACATTTAAACAGTCATTTGAACAATAACTTATTTTGAACATTTCAATGCTGGTGATGTTTGTGTCTGATGGTTCGCAACATCCAGCGTGCTTGCATTATACATTAACAGACTGTGAGCATTGAAATGCTTTTCTAATCTAGAGTTTAGAGAGATCAGATTAACTGAGGATCGTGGGGTAATGTATGCTGGAACCAGATGGACAGAGACACAGTGAGTCTGATCTGTCAAGAGCTGAACTGTGGACGATCTGGTGTTGAGTCTGATTCGTCATCAAGAGTTAAATCAGCTCATAACTGGCTAGATAAATTGAAATGTCGACCACATGACACAAATCTGTGGCAGTGTCCATCATCACCCTGGGGACAGAATGAGTGTGATGAAGATGAAGTGGCCCAAATCACCTGCTCAGGTAAGATGATGATTAAATATTCTAAGATGGTTTCAGTTGTCATGTTTCTTTAAAAATAAATGTTATGTGCATTAATTAAACAATAATAAGTAAACAATGATACGTTAAGTAAAGGTTTGGGAAAAGGGTAAAGTAAATTTATAAGCTAAATTAAATAAAGCACTGAGAGATTTGATGAATGTAATATCCTAATGTTCTGTTCAGTTCTGTTAATTTTATCATGTTATAATCTCAGAGAAGGAGAGTTTGGAGTCTCCTCGCAGTCGTCTTCCATGTTCCACCTCACAATCGTCTCTTCATAGACAGTGTTCAAGTACATTTATTTTATTTATTTTTTTGACAACAAACAGTTTTAAATTATTATTTCTGTAAGTCTGTATTTTTTCTATATAAATATCTCTGTATGCATAAAAAAAAAATTATACAATTTTTAAAGACTTTTCATTTTGCCGATAATGTTGTTAATTTCTGATGTGTTTCCTCATCTGTGATGTGTGATTCAGAGCATGTTCCTCTGAGACTGAGTGGAGGGAAGGGCCGGTGCTCTGGGAGGCTGGAGGTGTATCATAACGCTGTGTGGGGTTCAGTTTGTGATGATCAGTGGGATATCAGGGATGCTCAGGTGGTCTGCAGGCAGCTGGGTTGTGGAGCAGCACTGAGTGCTGATGGGAATGCAGCCTTTGGTGCTGGTGAAGGTGTTGTGTGGCTAAACAGAGTCGAGTGCAGAGGGAATGAGATTCACTTGTGGGACTGTCCTCTCTCCCTAAATAACCTCACTGACTGCTCACACAAAGAAGACGCTGGACTCACCTGTACAGGTGAGATTATTACGCTGTGTTGAAACCAGAACTGCGTTCATCTGAAATACTTAACACAAGTAACACTGTTAGAAACTTTTAGAGCTAATTACATTTGTTGAAGTAATATATTCAAGATGGCAATGATTTCAAACAATAATGTGTTTGTTTTTACATTGACAGATTTGTCTGTGTCCACGACTCCTGCCACAGCAACATCAGCTTTACCTCCAGTTTCACAGACAGAAAGGGGACCAGTGCGATCAACATCAATCCCTCCTCCACAAACTCCTCCATCAGATCCTCTCTCCATCCCTCCAGTGGTTGTGTTTGTTCTGGTATTTGTGCTCTTACTGATCTTACTGCCACTCATTGTACTGATTCAGCAGAACAGAGTGATGAGAAGAGGTACGACAGATACAAACATAACATACAGTTCAATTCTGACACCAACAACTAAAACAACAACTGCATGTTTTATTTTTTTTTATTTTGTAATATTGTAACTTCAGTTTTGTCATATTCAGTGTGTCATCAGTCATGTTTTGTGAAATGGCCGCAGGTTTGTCTGTCTTCTCTCACAGCTCTCTCTAAGAGGAGACTCAGGACTCTGTCTGAAACAGTTTATGAGGAGATCGATCACAGGCACACAAACAGACACAGTCACTTCACTCAGAGGGGTGAGTTAAGTAATCTGAGAAATATTATTTAAACCTCCAAGTTTGATCATTTACATGTGTGAAAAGTTTCTCTTTATTAACACTTTATTGTCTTTATTCAGTTGGCCTAAAACCATGTGACTGTGTAGGCTAATGGTTAGATAAATGTGTGTGTGTGTGTGTGTGTGTGTGTTTGTATGCATGTTCTTCTGTTCATTAAGCAGTTCTCAGTGGTACATGATTTGCACAGTCCAAGGAATTTGAACCTCAGTTGGAATCATGAACATGTTTCTATTTATTCTGCTCACAGGAAGTTTCCTCTCTGAAGAACATCATTCTGGGTATGAAGATGCCGATGAGTTCCTCTCAGGTTAGAGGGTCGTTTAATTGATATTTACTGTTTCTCTAAGAAACTAATACAAATTAGGCATATTCTCAGAGCAAAGATATGTGTGAAGTGTAATTCAAAAAGTCCTTGCATATATATATTTTTTAATTTTTTTCCTTTTGGCACAAACACAATCTTCTCTAATAATTAATTTAGTATTATCATCTTCAGCACAATCTGCCAGTATGGACAAGTATGATGATGTCAAGCCCACAAATGGGCTGACAGGTCAGTGTCTTTCTGATCACATAATTACACTGACAGTTGATTTAGCAACTGATAGTGCCCATGACCATTTAGTGATTTCTGAAAATATTCACTTTGCATAAACAATTCTAGAAGAGATCAAGATGGTGAAGAAGAACACAGCAGATAACTATGATGATGTCATCACTGCTGGACTGAGACCAGATTATGAAAAAGGTGTTCTTCTCTCATATCATTATTATCATCTGTTCTAGAAGTTTGTTTTGACTTTATCTCAATGTTTGTACATGTAGATCACACACTTGATCGCTATGATGATGTCATCCCCATAGAACAGAATGCTGATACTAAAGCAGGTATGTTTATTAATACAGTATATCACCCTTCTAAACTGGAGCCCATTGCAGATATGAAGCTTTATTATTTATTTATTTATTAAAATATGTTTTATTTTTGCAGATGACATCCATGAGAGGTATGATGATGTCATCACCACAGGACAGAACACTTATCCTAACATGTGTGTACATTTTATTGTTCTTCTACAATAATGGGTGCAGCCTGTTAGTTATTATGTTAGTTTTGAAGTTTTTATTATATCACTTAACATAATGTATTTGTGTCTATTTTGGGCAGTCAGCCGAATTATGATGATGTCATCACAAGTGGACAGAGCTTTAGAAACCTGATGGGTGAGTCCTACAAAAGTTTTTTTATTTAAGCCAGATGCTATTTGTACCCTGGTGAAAATAATGGTACATGCTATTTACACCCCAGTGCAAATAGTGGCAGATATTATTTGCACCCATATTTAAATTCTATCATTCAGTCTGTTTATTGTGTTTATTTAGAGTCCCACATGCACACTACATTAGCCTCTAACCCTTAACCTAAACTTAACCTTACCTTAGAAAAAAAAACCCTTGGTTTTATTACAGTAACCATGGTTTCACGTGGGAATGAGAGCGATTGACAGACCCCGCCTACTGATCAAACCCCTCTCTGCACTCTCCGACATTCACTGTGACAAAATCACTGCGATGAAATCAGCATTTATATTTATTTGTATGTATTAATTTAAGTCATATTAAAGAAAATATTAAGAGTGGAAACAGGAAATTAGATGAGAAAAACAGTGGGACAAAAGGCAGGTTCGAACCATGGTTGCTAGGACAACAGTACTTATTCACACGATCTTTACACCTCACTCCACTGCAGCTGCGTCTATTGTTTAGTTTGTCATATATTTCTGTGGTTCCACCAGACTATTGGGGTTCAAATAGCTGCATTGTGTGTCAGATACTATTTACATCGGGGTGCCAATAGACACTTTATTTGAAATCCTTTATTTGACAAATTTCCAATCTGATGAAGTAGTTCTGATACTACCTTGCCACAATAGAAATAAACCATGTAAAAAGGTTTTCTCTCTTGGTAATGGAGAACAGAATTGATTGTCGCAAATGAACATTCTTTTATTTTAGTTTTGATTAGAATGCATCTGCTAAAATGAAACAGTTTATTTTAAGCAACTGCTGCTTATTTAATCTGATTAACAAAAGTGATGTAATCATAACTCATAACAAGATGATCTTGTTCTTTAATAACAGACTATGATGATGTGGAGGTGAAGCCAATCAAACTAGGAGGAACTGAGTGACCAAGAGACCCCATCAACTTTTCATTATTTTTTGGCATTTTATATTCTATGTTTTTTCCTTTATTTTTTATCCTATTTACATAAGTCAGTTTGCATCACCTTTGACATTTCATTGAAATTTACAAATTACAAATGAGCAGTTAAAATCTTTAAAACTTTGTCATGTTCTCAATTTTAAAAACAATATATATACAGTACATGTGGGTTTATGCTTGATGCTTTGATTCAAACTGCATTCTCAGATTTCTTAGGCTTTTTTTACTGAATAAACTTTAGAAATGTCAGATTGAACACCGCTTGAAAATCCTGTTTTCTTAGTCTGTTCCTTTCACCCGGTGGAAGAAAGTAGTTTTGCACACATCTGGTGTTGGAAACATAATAGGCAATCCCAGATTATTTGGAATAGGCAAAAAAATCTGAAAACAATATAATTTTATGATCATATTAATATATGATATATATTTTTGTACATTGGCACCATACTTGAGAATTATGGTCTTTCTACCCCATCTTCTGGAATAAACCAGTTTTGCAGAGTTAAAAGTATACTTGGCATAGTATAATCACAGAAATGAATTTACAATATAGAGAAAAAGTTTCAAAAAGTAATTATTCTCTATATTGTATTTAGTCTATTTTTCCTCTCACTTGTTTAATCAAGTTTAGATTAAATACGGTGCTCTTGGTAAGCATCTATTTACTGATATAGTTGAGTTTAATTTGTGTTTATAACATTTATTTATTTAAAAAAGAACATTTATTTATGTGGTAATCAATATTATGCCACAGATGCTGTCAACAAGCTTAACTTGTGTTTAACCTGGAATATTCCTTTAAGACATCCTTTCTAAATATATGCATATAGTGTGGTGTTCTTATAACTCTTTGATAATTATTTAATAAAATTGTTTATGAAAAGAATGAAATTATCTATAGTTAACTTTTATTTGGTAGAGATTATCTTTTCTGAATAGTTGATATGTTTCTTCCTACTGCCAAAACTAAAATCTATGGGCATTGGTGGAAGAATACATAACTTGATAATGGATAAGTTTGAGCAAATAGTTATGATAGGATAGTATTCAAATATATACATTTATATAGAGATAATGATACTCCCCAAATTACCAAGAATAATTGATGCCAGTTTAAAATGATGATAAATACTCCTCTCACACTACCATACCAGACATGCAGACAACAGTAGATGAAGAAGAGATATGGGCTAATAGTGGAGTTCTCACTTATCAGTTTTACAAAAAGAAGTATATTCCCAAAAGTAAATATGAAACTGTACGACCAGTATTGGAACAGCCTCTGGTAATGAGGCACCTGGAGTGTATAGATGAACTCTTACTTTTTGGACGCATGTTCAGGATTAGATAATACAGTTAGTTAAATAATAATAATAAAAAGATAAATATTTTAAGAAGTTTGGCAGAAGTTGACTGGGGTGCCAGTGGATTATCTTAAAAAAATAAAAATACTATGGAAAAATTATGTCACCTTTGGATTGGGAGCATGGTAAAGATTGAAAAAGTTTGAAGTAGTGCAGGCACATGCTTAAATACTGTATGCTTTGCCAATGCTGGACTTTAACCGTATAGTGTCCCTGTCACTATACTGGGGCATTAGAACCCACACAGACCACAGGGTGAGCACCCCCTGCTGGCCTCACTAATACAATTTCCAGCAGCAAACTTAGTTTTCCCCAGCAGTTCTCCCATCCAGGTACTGGCCAAGCTCAACCCTGCTTAGATTTGGTGTGCAACCAGGCAAGAGCTGCAGGGTGATTATGGTTGCTGACTTTTAGCAGTAATACATTGATTTTGAGTGAAGATCATGCAGATGTGAACTAACTGATATTAACAACAATAACATTTGTATAGTTAACATAATTTATTTAGCACTTAATTCATGTAGGGCTGTGTTCAAACATTCAGACAGTAGTACTTCTTTACTGATATTCATCTTTCATCATTTAATTAAAGTTCATTAGAACTGACATATTTACAGAGGAGAAAAACTCATAGCTTTGTCCTTAATTCATGGGGGTCCAGGTTTTACATCATGAATTTGAAAAGAACAATTTGGTAATTTTGGGCACATTTTTACAATCAAAAATTCATTTAAAACGTTGCCAGAATTTAATAAAGGTAAAAAAATATTTTTAATGTGTGAACTCAAGAGTTGTCAGAGTTGTGTAATCAGTGTTATTCATCAGCATTTAGTTATCAGTGCTTTTATCTTTTCTCTGTAGGTGTTAGATTATGAGGCTGTATGTTCTGTAAGTGTTTCCTCTCTCCACAGTCAGTCTCGAGAGAGCTGGGCAACTTGGGCAGATAACTTGAGTGGCTCTCTTCATTGACGTGTCTTTGAAGTTGATCAAACACATTGTGTGTATGAAAGAGGGATATGAAGATTTGTCTGACACTTATTATTCTCTATTGCTTTGTCACTATGACCACATCTGGTGAGTACACAAATAAAGATTATAATATTAAGAGCTTCAGAAATTCTCAACAGACATTTTTAATATAAGTTTGTGCTGCCCAAGGTAGACCTCCAGCTGTAGCTTATGTTGGGATTCAGAAAAAAGATGAATCTTTAGTAGTACAGCTTGAGCTTTGCATATACTGTATACTCTATATATTTGTATCTCATGCCAATAAAATATTTTTCTCAACTTTCCAACATGGTGCAGATGATTGAAGGCTGTTTTATAATGCAACTTACTGTATGCACACCCACTTTTCTCTGTTTCATGTACAGACACTGGAAATGTTAGGTTGGTGAATGGTTTCAATCGCTGCAGTGGGAGAGTGGAGGTTTTTCATAGAGGTCAATGGGGAACAGTGTGCAGTTATAACTGGGACACAACCGATGCTGCAGTGGTGTGCAGAGAACTGGACTGTGGAGAGGCTTTATATGCAGTAGGATATGCTCACTTTGGACCAGGATCAGGAAAAATCTGGATGGGTAATGTGAGCTGTAGTGGAGCAGAATCTACTCTGAAGACCTGTGTTTCAAGAGGATGGGGTGTTCATTCTTGCAACCATAGATTTGATGCTGGAGTCATCTGCACAGGCACGCTTCTCCATATCACCTTGTTACTGTATAACTAATATGCCTTTTATCTGTAAATCTCACATATTATATTTTAAAATACATGATTGCTTAATATCATTTAATACAATATGCATCAATGTTAATAATGTTGTTTAATTGTCACATTGTAACATTAAAACATATTGATTAGCCTATTACAAAAGCTTAAAAATAATGAATTTGAAGGAAATTCACAAAAAAGAAAGAAAAAGAAACAAGGCAAAATGTTTTCCTTTTTCAGTTTCAGTTTATTGTCCTTAAAGGGATAGTTAACCCAAAAAAGAAAATTCAGTCATTGTTTTCTCACCTCTGTGTTGTTACAACCCAATATGACTTTCTTTCTTTTTCTTAACACAAAGGGAGAAATTTAGGAACAATGTTGTGCTCTGTGATGTCATACAATGGCAATTAATAGTGAACACATCTTCAAGCTTCAAAAGGATGCAAAAGTATAATTCAGTGGTCTTATAAATGATCCCGTGAGACTCATGATTGTTATGAAAGCATACGTTGAGGTATGATGAGAAATAAACCAAAATCGAATGTATTATTTAGTGAAACTGTTGACCGACTGTTGCATGTTCATGAATGGTTCAGAATGGACCATTCATGAAAGGCAGCCTGCTCACGACATGGGGCATTCAAGCAAAAAACTAGTTTTGTTTACCTAAAGACAGGTCCACCGTCCACCACAGTGATAGCAAAGACAGAACACAACACAACAGCACACAAACCAGAGAACAGAACTTCCTAAATATGTCTGATGAGTTTGTAGTAGACTTTGTAGAGAATAGATGCATTTTTATGCCCAGCCTTATTTATTTGAAATGGATTACTCAAATCAAAGAGATAGATAGAGGAATCGGGAATGTTTTGTCTCCATTCTAAACCGGTGAGAATTTGTGACAAACTTCTGACTGAAGAGACCGATTCCTCAGCAAATAAATTTGGTAGGTGTAACTTTCTCTGCCATATTCAAGTACTTTTTAAACAGAAAGTTTATTGAGCTCATCACGGCTGGTTAGGACCAAAACTCTGATTAACATAGAAAATATACCTTTTATCATGTGTCGTTTGCCGTCAGATTGGGTGTGACTGTGGCTTCCTTCAGCCAGCTGTCTATCTATCTCTGTTTGTTTTGAGTACTCTGACAAACTCATCTGACATATTAGCTCGGTTCTCTGGTTTGTGTGCAGCTGTGTTGTGTTCTGTTGTTTCTACTGTATCGCTGTGGTGGAACTATTTTTGCTTGAATGCCCCGTGCTGCGAGCGGAGGATTTTTTTACTTGCTCTCGTGCAGTCTAATGACCATGCAGAGGAGCATGGTCGGTTAACATTTTTACTAAATAATACATTAGATTTCAGTTTGTTTTTTTACCAAAATGTATCTTTTGCTTTCATAATAATCACGAGGTTCATGGAATAATTTATTAGACTTCTGAACTATAATTTTCTGTCTTTTTGATGCTTGAAGATGTGGTCACCGTAAACTGCCATTGTATGACATCACTGAGCACAATTTATTATTTTTTCTTTTTCAATTTCTCCCTTTGTGTTAAGAAAAAAAAAAAAAAAGAAAGTCAAATGGGGTTATAACAACACAGTGGTGAGTAAACAATGACTTAATTTTCATTTTGGGGTGAACTATCCCCTTAAGGACTAAGGTGTGTAAACAGTAATTGTAAAACATTTTGGACTAACCTCTGTGCCTTGTGTAAATATAATATTTTCATTTAATCTTGCAATATTACACATTCGATAGGATGTTCTACTGATGCTTCTTATGCACATTGTCCAAACACTGGGAGTGTTCGGTTGGTGGATGGCAACAGTTCTTGTAGTGGAAGAGTGGAGGTTTTACATAATGGACAGTGGGGAACAGTGTGCAGTTATAACTGGGACACAACTGATGCTGCAGTGGTGTGTAAACAGCTGGACTGTGGCAAGCACCAAGAGACGCTACTTTGGACCAGGATCAGGACCAATTTCCATGGGTAACGTGAGTTGTACTGTTGTAAATGTAATATTTATACTGTCTAGAGTTGCAGTCTGTTCCTTGCAATCTTTTCCTCCAGTTTCACAGACAGAAAGGAGACCAGCACAATCAACATCGATCACTCCTCCACAATCTCCTACAGCAGATATTCTCTCCATCCCTCCAGTGGTTGTGTTTGTTCTGATATCTGTACTCTTACTGCTCTTACTGCCCCTCATCATACTGATTCATCAGTACAAAGTGATGAGAAGAGGTACATGAGATACACAAATCACATACAAGTTCAGTTCTGACACAGTGCTTCAGCTTGTACTGAAGAATTAAATGTCACAGAAATATTCTACACACTATTTGTTGGTGCAACAGTGATACTAGTTTTAATGCCTCTGCATTGTAACTTAATGTTGTCTTATTATCTCTCATTTCTTTATCTGTTGTGAACTGACAGAAAGTTTTTTTGTCTACACTCAGCTGTGTCTAACATGAGACGCAGGACTCAGAATGAGGCAGAATATGAGAAGATTGATCACAGACGTAAAACCGAGGACCCTTATAAGGAGATTTATCACAGAGATGATCTCACATCTCAAAAGGGTGAGTCTTACTGAATCTAATTACATCAAAATGATGTGTGCAGAAATTCAAAAAACTTGAGAAAGTGAGAAATGAAGAGAAATCCACAAGCAACACCTCTTGAAGATCTGAAGATCAATGGGTCACTTTTAAATTTAAATTATGGGGCACATCAGTGTTACAGTTCTGACCCACTACAGACTCCATTCACTGCTTCAGTAAATGAAATCCAATTCAGAAATATTAAAGTCAGTTTCCCTCATGTGTTATTCTTTGTGACTGTATGGGCTTTTGACATGTTTCATTTGTAGTTGACAGCTGATGTTCATCTATTATTAGTCTTTTTAAACCTCTCGCTTCAAACCAAAGAATGGCGTGCACCCGGTTATCATCTTGGGAATAATAAATATTGTTATTTTAGATTTTTTTTATTCAGTTTTGCGTAAAATTGTTTATTAGCAATCCATTTAAAATAATGAGTCAAAAAGGAAATGTTGAAAATAATTGAAGATGCTGTTTCAGGTTTATTTGTTAAACTGTCAATGGAAGGTCAAGCTGAGCACATTGCATTGTCTGAAACACTACATCATGTAGTGTACTCTTGCTGTAATACTGCACATTTTGGAAAAGGAAGTAGGTCATCTGAGTATTCCATGCATACAAAAAATAGTTTAACAGTTGGGTGTTAAAAATGTTATAAATTTTCTCCATAGGCATATATATATACATATACATACATTTAATTTCTTTTTAACTCTAAAGGTAAAGCTAGACAGACCTACCATGTACTCCAAGGCTGTGTTGTATGCATCTGTTGAAGTCATCAGTCTGTGTTATTTCAACTTCAACATTTAATAAAAATCCTGCAGTTATGTTAGTATGCAGTTAGTATGTAATGGGTTAGTCACACAGAATTGCATTGAATACTGCAATCAACTGCATTAGTTTTAATTTCTTGTTCCATGATTATTAAACATATACAATATTTATTCCATCAATTATCTCATGGATTCATGCGGTGTAATAATAATAATTATTTTTCTATGTATTTCACATGTGTATCGGGGAGCTCAGGGTGACTTTTGAAAAACACATTAGGTATGAGAGACACGTTAGGTAGATTATCATAAACTTTTTTTACGGCATTAAATGGATGACGTAAAAAAGATGTGCTCTGATATCTTTCATCTTGACATATGCATTTTAATTTACATTTATTTTTTATTTTATAAATGTTTTTGTCTTGTGTGTCAATTTAAAAAGTTACTCAGAGGTCCTTAAAGGCAAAAATATGTCTTCATCAAAAAACTGCCATAAGAATATTACACTCACCTAAAGGATTATTAGGAACACCTGTTCAATTTCTCATTAATGCAATTATGTAATCAACCAATCACATGGCAGTTGCTTCAATGCATTTAGGGGTGTGGTCCTGGTCAAGACAATCTCTTGAACTCCAAACTGAATGTCAGAATGGGAAAGAAAGGTGATTTAAGCAATTTTGAGTGTGGCATGGTTGTTGGTGCCAGACGGGCTAGTCTGAGTATTTCACAATCTGCTCAGTTACTGGGATTTTCACGCACAACCATTTCTAGGGTTTACAAAGAATGGTGTGAAAAGGGAAAAACATCCAGTATGCGGCATTCCTTTGGGCTGAAAATGCCTTGTTGATGCTAGAGGTCAGAGGAGAATGGGCCGACTGATTCAAGCTGATAGAAGAGCAACTTTGCCTGAAATAACCACTCGTTACAACCGAGGAATGCAGCAAAACATTTGTGAAGCCACAACACGCACAACCTTGAGGCGGATGGGCTACTACAGCAGAAGACCCCACCGGGTACCATTCATCTCCACTACAAACAGGAAAAAGAGGCTACAATTTGCAAGTGCTCACCAAAATTGGACAGTTGAAGACTGGAAAAATGTTGCCTGGTCTGATGAGTCTCGATTTCTGTTGAGACATTCAGATGGTAGAGTCAGAATTTGGCATAAACAGAATGAGAACATGGATCCATCATGCCTTGTTACCACTGTGCAGGCTGGTGGTGGTGGTGTAATGGTGTGGGGGATGTTTTCTTGGCACACTTTAGGCCCCTTAGTGCCAATTGGGCATCGTTTAAATGCCATGGCCTACCTGAGCATTGTTTCTGACCATGTCCATCCCTTTATGGCCACCATGTACCCATCCTCTGATGGCTACTTCCAGCAGGATAATGCACCATGTCACAAAGCTCGAATCATTTCAAATTGGTTTCTTGAACATGACAATGAGTTCACTGTACTAAAATGGCCCCCACAGTCACCAGATCTCAACACAATGGAGCATCTTGGATGTGCATCCCACAAATCTCCATCAACTGCAAGATGCTATCCTATCAATATGGGCCAACATTTCTAAAGAATGCTTTCAGCACCTTGTTGAATCAATGCCACATAGAATTAAGGCAGTTCTGAAGGCGAAAGGGGTCAAACACAGTATTAGTATGGTGTTCCTAATAATCCTTTAGGTGAGTGTATATTGAAATATATATTATATATATTATATATAATCAACATCAGTCCTGATCATAACTACCAAATACTCATTAATACACCAGCGGCTGTGTGCCCATTGCACACGGCGCTCCAGCCCAGTTTGGAGGTGTTTGTGGTTAACACGATATTTCTGGACACTTGCTGTAGGGGAACTCCTGCCCGTAGAAATGCAAGGTCTGTCCAAGTGCTGAATAAGTGGTGGCAAAGCGGCGTGATAGCTATGCGATGTGTGCCATGGTGCCATGCTCATCTCGGGACTCGAGTCTGAAGCCAGTGCTGAAGCGGTCTCATATCTATCATCCAGAGTGACTTGACTGCCGCTGAGGAAGCCATATGCCCTAGGCAGTTCAGCACCGACTGCGTGCGCTCATTGAGACCGAGTCTAACTCCATGCAGAGAAAAGAGATGCTCTGAACCGGGGTGAGCTTGCTCTTTTCCCAGTTGTCCTGAAGCCCTAGACAGCTGATATGACTGAGCACCAAATCCCTGTGCGTGCACAGCAACTCTCGAGTGTGTGCTAGAATCAGTCGAGATAGTTGAGTATGCAGATGTCCACTTCCCTTAATGAGGAAAGAGCTGCCTCTACAACCTTCGTGAAGACGAGAGAGGAGGCCAGCTCCATTTTTACCCGTATGTCCGAGGGAGTGGCATTCAAATTCCACTCACCAATTCTCATTGGCCTTCTCAAAGAATGGGAGGTGTGCGGGGCTTTCGAGAGAGACCCGTAGTATGACTACATCAACACGATGTCGAGTGAGTGACAGAAGGGGAACTAAGCAGAACTTAAAATAGTACTTGTAACTATTTTGTGTACACTGTGTATTATAGATGTATTATAGGAACTGAGGTTGAAATCCCAAAATACAAACCTTTGGCTAAATTTATGCCATTGGCATTAAAAATGATCAAAAAAACTAAAATGAAGAAGACAAAAATGTCCCTAAGGTCGCACAAGGGTTAAATGGAATTAGTTTTAAATATTGATACAATAACATCATTGAATAATATGAGTAAACAAAGAAAGAATTAAGTGTGATTCAAAGGTGTCAAAAATATAGCTACTGGTGCTCATCTGAATACGATGCACAACTCCTAGACAAAGGCACTCATATGGTGAAGATAAAAATGCCTTTATTCAACTATATGACTGTATTCAACATTATTCAATAATATGATGATGCTGATTATTATACTTTTTTATTTATTTATTTTTGCTTTTCAACAGACTGTGATGATGTTGAGAAAGCACAAACATATAGGGGAGACTGTTTGACTCAATAAAGACATCCTTTAGATTTCCATCCTTTCTATCCTTATACATATCCGGGTGCTATTTAAGCTTTCACCCACACAACAAGCTGGATTATAAGTAATAATGTTTCAGTAGCTGAAGGTTTCCTGGAATGTTCTTAAAACATTATTGACGAGTATCAGTATCGGTATTAGAATTGAGACTGCCATTTACTGCCATCTTCAGGTTGAAACTTGTATTGCTCTTGTAAATACATGCGCCTTATTTACTTTCCCAAGATTTCATATATAACAAAGTTCGAATAATAATTTTCTTTATTCCTCTTTTTATTAAATCAAACAAACAAACAAACAAAAAAAATCCTGTGATCTCATACTTGTGTAATCATGTTGTTTAGTCATGTACTCTTGGTAAGTGTATTCATGGATAAAGCAAGATTAAGTCAATTTTGTGATGTAGTCTATATATATATATATATATATATATATATATATATATATATATATATATATATATATATAATTTACTTTTATTTGCATTATTTTCTCTGTGATGTCATGAAATATCAGAAAATGTATTATGTTTGAAGTAAGCTGTTATCAGTGTCTTTATCTGAGCAGGTGTTCCAATGCTATTTATAGGCTGCAGTGTTTCCTCTCTCTGAAGTCTTTTAAGTCTCCCATAAGATATGAGACTTCAGCTTCCCTCTGGCATGCGTCGCCTTCAGTGAAGTGTCTCTGTAAGGTGGAGGAGGAGTCCTTTTCATCAGAGCTGACGTTATTTTTATATATATGGTGAAATCAGAAATGCCTCTTCTGATTTGTCACTGAAGTTGTTTGGTGGTTTCCTCTGTTCTTTCTAATAAGGTAATATTGAGTGTGATTGGAAGGTTTGGGTTGCTTTCTGCTCTTTAGGGGACTGACAGGAGCCACTTTCTTCAGTGTCTTTCTTCAGGGCGAGCAGAGGAGAAACTTGTGCTGAGTTCTGAGCTGATCATCACACAGTGTTTGTTTCGAGCAGATGAAGATGTGGAGCTCTCTGATGCTTATGTTTCTGTTCTTTTTGGCAAAACTCACATCTGGTAGGTACAAATGTAGGGTCAAGGAAGAAAATAAAAAATCTCAATGTAAATTTTTTTTTTTTATAATGCTACTGTTCATATGCCACACATTCATTTTTGTGTACTTAAGAGGTTTATGCTGTTTTGTGGATTTATTTTGACATCTGTTCTCCTGCTTTTTCTCCTGTCTTTCTTACCCTCTCTCTGCCTTTTGTCTGTTTTAAAAGAAGATATTGTGAATGTGAGGTTGGTCGATGGTGACAGTACCTGCAGTGGTAGAGTGGAGGTTCTTCATAGAGGACAGTGGGGAACAGTGAGTGATGGTTTCTGGGATATGATTGATGCAGCAGTGGTTTGCAGAGAGCTGGACTGTGGTGAGCCTGTAGATGTACTGCGTAATGCTCATTTTGGACAAGGATCAGGACCAGTCTGGATGAATAATGCAATGTGTACTGGATCAGAGTCCACACTGAAGAACTGTGGATCATCAGGATGGGGTAGCACTGACTCTTTTCATGGAAAAGATGCCGGAGTCATCTGCTCAGGTGAGCTGCTCCAAACTTATTACATCCTTGTAAATTTCACCAAGACCTCTCACCTAAAAAGATTGAGTTGATTTTCCCATCACTATCCGAACAGCTGAGACCATTTATTCCTTCAGGAAACATCTAAAAATGTATCTTTATTCAAAACTGTTAAATAACTCTTAAAATTAAAAATAAAACTTTCAAGTATTCTTTCACTGTCGTCTCAATTTCAGGTCAGTTTTATTCTGTAATTTTCTGAACAATTGTATGTTTTCAAGTGTTTGCAAAATGAATACATTTACATGCATAATATGTTCCTCTGTAAACATAATTGCTTCTTATTCTGCAATTATCAACTATATTTCTCAACTTAACTGTTTTCTTATTGTTTCTTTGTATATTAAGATACAAATAGAAATATATATTTAATGTTTTTATGCCTAAATGTTGGATTCCGTTTGACATTACTGAGCCATGAATAATAAAAAGACACAAAAAGTTAAACGATATCAACTCCTGTGGATATATGATGGCATTCCTGTTAATATTGGTAAATTGTTGACCTACCTGTTAATATTAGCTAAAAATGTAGTTTCAAAGGTTCCAAATGTGATACAATATAAATCAAGAATTTAAGGATCTCTTTCTATACATCAAGAGTTTTTATTTCTGTTAACCATATACTGTAAATTATCTGTGTCCTCTTGAACAGAAGTGAGGTTGGTTGGAGGTTCTCGCTGCTCTGGGAGATTAGAGATATTTCATGAGAACAGGTGGGCTTCAGTGTGTGATTCTGCCTTTGACCAGCAGGATGCAGAGGTTGTGTGTAGAGAGCTGGACTGTGGGGCTCCTGTTCAGGTTCTGGGAGCAGCTGCTTTTGGCAAAGGAGAGGGTCAGATGTGGACAGAAGAGATTCAGTGTAGAGGCAACGAATCTCTGATTCATCTCTGTCCAACATCATCATCACATGCAAACAACTGTTCTCATGACAACAGTGTTGGACTGATGTGTGAAGGTTTGAAGTAATTTTCTTTCAAGATTCAGATCTCTATTCCCAGATTAAAATTAATATATTACTTTTTTGTTTTGTTTCTTATAGTGTAAATCTTTATTTCCCTTATATTTTTCTTTCTTTCCGTCAATGTGTATTCATTCCTCATCCATTTTACTCAATATATAGACAGTAATAGGGTGAGGTTGGTTGGTGGTAACACTCCCTGTGCTGGAAGAGTGGAGGTTCTTCATAGAGGACAGTGGGGAACAGTGTGTGATATGTACTGGGATTTGGCTGATGCTGCAGTAGTGTGTAGAGAACTGGACTGTGGGGAACCGGTAGATGCTCTGAGTGGAGCTCATTTGGGACCAGGATCAGGACCAATCTGGATGAATGGTGTGTCCTGCAGGGGGTCAGAATCTACATTGAAGGACTGTGGTTCAACTGAATCCCCTGATCATTGTTATAATCATAATAATAAAGCTGGGGTCATCTGCTCAGGTGAGCTGTTCCAAACTTTTTACAGCACAGATGGTCCACCTGATTTTATAATATTTGAAATATATATTCTAAAGTTAAATCAATTATTATAATTTCCAGCTCTAAGATAAATATCATGCATTTTTTTATGTATTTAATCTCTTGCTTCTTCAGGGGTCAGGCTTGTTGGAGACACTCGCTGCTCTGGGAGATTAGAGATATTTCATGAGAGCACGTGGGTTTCAGTGTGTGATTCAGCCTTTGACCAGCAGGATGCAGAGGTTGTGTGTAGAGAGCTGGACTGTGGGGCTCCTGTACATGTATGGGGAGCAGCTGCTTTTGGCAAAGGAGAGGGTCAGATGTGGATAGAAGAGATTCAGTGTAGAGGCAACGAATCTCAGATTCACCTCTGTCCAACATCACCATCACATGAAAACAACTGTTCTCATGACAACAGTGTTGGATTGGTGTGCACAGGTTGGAACAGATGTCCTTTAATTTATATTTTAAATAATATTTATAATCCTTGGATTGACTTTTATTTTATTATATACAGTGTTTTCTCATTTATTCTTTCATTTTACTCTTTCTATCTCTTTCCCCTCATTGTCTCTTTATTCCTCACTCTCTCTATTCGATCTATAGACCGTAAGAGGGTGAGGTTGGTTGGTGGTCATAATCCCTGTGCTGGTAGAGTGGAGGTTCTTCATAATGGACAGTGGGGAACAGTGTGTGATGATTTCTGGGATATGGCTGATGCTGCAGTGGTGTGTAGAGAGCTGGAATGTGGAGAGCCTGTAGATGTACTGAGTAATGATGATGAGTCTGAACCAGGATCAGAACATATCTCGATGAGTAATGTGATGTGTACTGGCTCTGAGTCCACCTTAAAGAAATGTGGTTCAGTAACATACAAAGATCAAGGCAAGTGTTCTGAAAAGGAGGCAGGAGTCATTTGTTCAGGTGAGCTATTCCAAACCTCAACTTATTATTATATCACTGATGATGATCCATATTAAATTAACCCTGCATTCATAATTGTGCTATTGATGTGAAGGGTTTTCATATTCAAATTTTACATGAATGCTCTTTAAACAATGTTATATTTGCTTAATGATTGACCAATGGCAGCATTGACTGTATGTTGTTAGATGTTTGCAGTATGTTGTTATTATCATGTTATTAAATGTTGTTATTTTTCCATAAAACTATTTCCTTTTTAGGGGTCAGACTTGTTGGAGGTTCTCGCTGCTCTGGGAGATTAGAGATATTTCATGAGAACACGTGGGCTTCAGTGTGTGATGCTGCCTTTGACCAGCAGGATGCAGAGGTTGTGTGTAGAGAGCTGGACTGTGGGGCTCCTGTACATGTATGGGGAGCAGCTGCTTTTGGCAAAGGAGAGGGTCAGATGTGGACAGAAGAGATTCAGTGTAGAGGCAACGAATCTCAGATTCACCTCTGTCCAACATCGTCTCCACATAAACACACCTGCTCCCATGAAAATGATGAGGGTCTGCTGTGTGCTAGTGAGTGTAAAATGAATATGAGAATGGGATGTTCTTTATTATTCTTAAAGGGTTATTTCGCTCAAAACTTAAAATCCTTTCATGATTTACATACCTTTCAGCCATCCCAGATGTTTTATAGCAGATTTCAGCTCAGTTTGGGCATACAATGGATAGAAAATGGGTGCCATCAGGCAGCTGGCTGTTTGATGGTTCAAGCAAAGCGATAGTTTGTGTAAATAAGCAGACAATAGAATTAGTAACTTCCTGCAAGCATGACATTGACGAGCAAATGACGCACTCGGAGAATTGAAGTGTACTTTGTATAAACAGAGTAGAACTATGCAAAAGTAAGTTAATTTCAAACAGAAATACAGCGCTGAGTGGAAGCAACAATTTAAAGTTAAAACATTTTAATTATCGATTTGTTTCTTACACCAACCTATCAGTCTGCTTCAGAAGACAATTGATTGACTGAAGTTGTGTGGATTACTTTTATGCTGCTTAAATATGCTTTTTAGAGTGTCAAGCAGCTAGCAGCCTGATGGCACCCATTTACATGCATTGTATGCTCAAACTGAGCTGAAAAATCTTCACTTCAGTTCTGTTGAAGAAGAAAAGTCATACACATCTGGGATGGATTAAAGGTTAGTAAATCATGAGAGCATTTTATTTTCTTTGGGTGAACTAACCCTTTACATTTGATCATAATCTCACCAACACAACAGCAAAGTGGGCTATCACATTTTTAAAATATGTCCGTATATGTCTCTTTCATTACTTGTAATTCTCTCTCACACTCTCTATATTTTTCTTAGACATACAGAATGTGAGACTGGTAAATGGTAACAGTCGCTGTGCTGGAAGAGTGGAGGTTCTTCATAGAGATCAGTGGGGAACAGTATGTGGTGAAGACTGGGATATGGCTGATGCTGCAGTAGTGTGTAGAGAGCTGGACTGCGGGGAACCTGTAGATGCTCTTGGTAATGCTTATTTTGGACCTGGATCAGGACAGGTCTGGATGAGTGTTGTATTATGTACTGGATCTGAGTCTTCACTGAAAAATTGTGGATCAGGAGTGTTTGGTAAACCCTTCTGTGGACACAATGATGATGCTGGAGTCATCTGCTCAGGTAAAAGAGATTGATGTCTTAACTGCTCATTTAAAGGAAATTCCTTTCTAACTGTTTGGTCATCGATCCATTGTCAAACAAATGTGTTCTGTGTGAACAACTGCATGTCTTATTGAAAATATCCAGTTGTCACATAGCAGAGGGCAAATCTAATTTGGCAAATGTGATTTTTATCTATTTACATCAAATTAAAAATATTCTATTTGTACTGTATTAAATTATGCTTTGAAACTTGCCACTCTGAATAAATTTTTTATCTGTTTTGTTTTATGAAATACACAGAGCACAAAGAGTCCAGACTTGTTGATGGACCTCATCTGTGTTCTGGGAGATTAGAGATACTTGATGGAAACACGTGGGTTTCAGTGTGTGATGCTGCCTTTGACCAGCAGGATGCAGAGATTGTGTGTAGAGAGCTGGGCTGTGGGGCTCCTGTACAGGTGCTGGGAGCAGCTGCTTTTGGCAAAGGAGAGGGTCAGATGTGGACAAAAGAAATTCAGTGTAGAGGCAACGAGTCCCAAATATTCTTCTGTCCACAGCAGTCTTCAAGCAATAATGGCTGTTCCCATGACAATGATGTTGGGATTAAATGTTCTGGTTAAGTATAAGAATTTGTCATCTCTTTGGATATACTGTATACATCCAGAACATAAATGTTCATTTAAGTGAGTTTTATTGCTCTGTTCTGTTAAAATAATCTCTGAGTTTTACATCCAGGTTACACAGCACTAAGACTGGGGAATGGCTCAGAATCTTGTTCGGGTCGAGTGGAGCTTCAGTATCTCAGCAAATGGGGCACAGTGTGTTTTACATGCTGGGATATGAGAGATTCAAGTGTCCTCTGTAGACAGCTGAATTGTGGGATTGCTGTGTCTGTTGTGGGATCAGACTGGTTTGGAGAGGGAAGTGGTGAAATCTGGGCTGATGTGTTTGATTGTCAGGGGAATGAAACACATTTCTCACAATGTCCCATCTCTTCATGGATTCGAGCTGAACGTTCTCATAGTAAAGATGTTGGAGTCATTTGCTCTAGTAAGAACACTTCGCACTGCTGTTTATGTTATTATTAGACATGCTATTCTTAGAAGATTCATAACACTTTAAAAAAAAATTATGATAGTATAATATTATCCTCATTGAAATTTCAAATGTTCTCTTCAGATTCAGCTCTGGCTCTTCATGATGGGCGAGTGCGGTTGTCTGGAGAGAGAGAGTGTGAGGGGGAAGTGGAAGTTTACATCCATCAGGTCTGGAGGAGAGTTCTGCTGGATTCCTGGAGTCTCACTGAATCCTCTGTGGTCTGCAGACAGCTGGGCTGTGGCTCTGTGCTGAACTTCTACAGCTCCTCTTCATCCAGTCCTGAACACAGTCATGAGTGTGTGATGGGCTTCCAGTGTTCTGGGAGTGAAGCTCATCTGGGGAACTGTAGCTCTCCACAAACTCTCAACTGCAGCTCCACACAACAGATGTCAATCACCTGCCATGGTCAAAACAACAATATCTGGGCTATTTTCATTCACTGATAATGAATTAATTTTAATTAACATGCATTTCTTTCTATCTGTATATCTGGTCTCAGGTCATGGGTCCATCAGGCTGGTGGGTTCTGGAGGAGATTGTGCAGGGAGGCTTGAGGTTTTTCACAATGGCTCATGGGGGACAGTGTGTGATGACTCCTGGGATATTAAAGATGCCCATGTGGTGTGCAGACAGCTGCAGTGTGGAGTGGCCCTCAGTAACCAGCAGGTACCAGCCTGGTTTGGTCCTGGTTCTGGACCCATATGGCTGGATGAGGTGAACTGTGAGGGGAATGAGTCATCCCTGTGGAACTGCTTGTCTCAGGTCTGGGGAAAACATGACTGTCAACACAAGGAGGATGTAGGAGTCATGTGCTCAGGTTAACATTTAAACAGTCATTTGAACAATAACTGAATTATTTTGAACATTTCAATGCTGGTGATGTTTGTGTCTGATGGTTCACAACATCCAGTGTGCTTGCATTGTACATTAACAGAGTGTGAGATTGGAGGTTGATTCAAATGCTTTTCTAATCTAGAGTTTAGAGAGATCAGATTAACTGAGGGCTGTGAAGGGAATGTGGAGGTTTTCTACAATGGATCGTGGGGTAATGTATGCTGGAACCAGATGGACAGAGACACAGCGAGTCTGATCTGTCAAGAGCTGAACTGTGGAAGATCTGGTGTTGAGTCTGATTCATCATCAAGAATAAAATCAGCTCATAACTGGCTAGATAAATTGAAATGTCGACCACATGACACAAATCTGTGGCAGTGTCCATCATCACCCTGGGGACAGAATGACTGTGATGAAGATGAAGTGGCCCAAATCACCTGCTCAGGTAAGATGATATTTAAATATTTTAAGATGGTTTCAGTTGTCATGTTTCTTTAAACATAAATTTTATGTCCAGTGTATTAATTAAACAATAATAAACTAAGTAAACAATGACACGTTAAGTAAAGGTTTGGGAACAGGTTAAAGTAAATTAAGCTAAATTAAATAAAGCACTGAGAGATTTGATGAATGTAATATCCTAATGTTCTGTTCAGTTCTGTTAATTTTATCATGTTATAATCTCAGAGAAGGAGAGTTTGGAGTCTCCTCGCAGTCATCTTCCATGTTCCACCTCACGATCGTCTCTTCAGAGACAGTGTTCAAGTATGTTTTTTTTTTTCAACAAACAGTTTTAAATTATTATTTCTGTAAGTCTGTATTTTTTTCTATATAAATATCTCTTTGTCTTTCAATATGCATAAAAAAATTATTTACATTTTAAAGACTTCTAGATTCAGTTTCATTTAGCCGATAATGTTGTTAATTTCTGATGTGTTTCCTCATCTGTGATGTGTGATTCAGAGCATGTTCCTCTGAGACTGAGTGGAGGGAAGGGCCGGTGCTCTGGGAGGCTGGAGGTGTATCATAACGCTGTGTGGGGTTCAGTTTGTGATGATCAGTGGGATATCAGGGATGCTCAGGTGGTCTGCAGGCAGCTGGGTTGTGGAGCAGCACTGAGTGCTGATGGGAATGCAGCCTTTGGTGCTGGTGAAGGTGTTGTGTGGCTAAACAGAGTCGAGTGCAGAGGGAATGAGATTCACCTGTGGGACTGTCCTCTCTCCCTAAATAACCACACTGACTGCTCACACAAAAAAGACGCTGGACTCACCTGTGCAGGTGAGATTATTATGCTGTGTTGAAACCAGAGCTGCATTCATCTGAAATACTTAACACAAGTAACACTGTTAGAAACTTTTAGAGCTAATTACATTTGTTGAAGTAATATATTCAAGATGGCAATGATTTCAAACAATAATGTGTTTGTTTTTACATTGACAGATTTGTCTGTGTCCACGACTCCTGCCACAGCAACATCAGCTTTTCCTCCAGTTTCACAGACAGAAAGGGGACCAGTGCGATCAACATCAATCCCTCCTCCACAAACTCCTCCATCAGATTTTCTCTCCATCCCTCCAGTGGTTGTGTTTGTTCTGGTATTTGTGCTCTTACTGATCTTACTGCCACTCATTGTACTGATTCAGCAGAACAGAGTGATGAGGAGAGGTACGACAGATACAAACATAACATACAAGTTCAATTCTGACACCAACAACTAAAACAACAACTGCATGTTTTATTATTTTTTTATTATTATTTTGTAATATTGTAACTTCAGTGTTGTCATATTCAGTGTGTCATCAGTCATGTTTTGTGAAATGGCCGCAGGTTTGTCTGTCTTCTCTCACAGCTCTCTCTAAGAGGAGACTCAGGACTCTGTCTGAAACAGTTTATGAGGAGATCGATCACAGGCACACAAACAGACACAGTCACTTCACTCAGAGGGGTGAGTTAAGTAATCTGAGAAATATTATTTAAACCTCCAAGTTTGATCATTTACATGTGTGAAAAGTTTCTCTTTATTAAACACTTTATTGTCTTTATTCAGTTGGCCTAAAACCATGTGACTGTGTAGGCTAATGGTTAGATAAATGTGTGTGTGTGTGTGTGTGTGTGTGTGTGTGTGTGTGTGTATGTGTGAGCGTGTATTTATCACTTTGTGGGGACCAAATGTCCCCATAAGGATAGTAAAACCCGAAATTTTTGACCTTGTGGGGACATTTTGTCGGTCCCCATGAGGAAAACAGCTTATAAATCATACTAAATGATGTTTTTGAAAATGTAAAAATGCAGAAAGTTTTCTGTGAGGGTTAGGTTTAGGGGTAGGGTTAGGTTTAGGGGATAGAATATAAAGTTTGTACAGTATAAAAACCATTATGTCTATGGAAAGTCCCCATAAAACATGGAAACACAACATGTGTGTGTGTGTGTGTGTGTGTGTGTGTGTGTGTAGTGTGTGTGTGTGTGTGTGTGTGTGAGTGTGGTATGTATCACTTTGTGGGGACCAAATGTCCCCATAAGGATAGTAAAACCCAAAATGTTTGACCTGGGTTTCTACATTTTATCGGTCCCCATGAGGAAAACAGCTCAGTAAATCACACTAAATTATGTTTTTTAAAATGTAAAAATGCAGAAAGTTTTCTGAGAGGGTTAGGTTTAGGGTTAGGGGATAGAATATAGTTTGTACAGTATAAAAACATTATGTCTATGGAAAGTCACCATAAAACATTGAAACACAATGTGTGTGTGTGTGTGTGTGTGTAGGTGTGTTTTGAAACCTGGCATGTGTCTTTAGTTTATTGTTTTGGAAGATAACAATATTGGAGTATATATATATATATATATATATAACATTGTGTGTATTTGTCTGTAGTAGTGTGTGTGTGTGTGTTTGTATGCATGTTCTTCTGTTCATTAAGCAGTTCTCAGTGGCACATGATTTGCACTGTCCAAGGAATTTGAACCTCAGTTGGAATCATGAACATGTTTCTATTTATTCTGCTCACAGGAAGTTTCCTCTCTGAAGAACATCATTCTGGGTATGAAGATGCCGATGAGTTCCTCTCAGGTTAGAGGGTCGTTTAATTGATATTTACTGTTTCTCTAAGAAACTAATACAAATTAGGCATATTCTCAGAGCAAAGATATGTGTGAAGTGTAATTCAAAAATTCCTTGCATATACTGTATATATTTTTCTTTTTTTCCTTTTGGCACAAACACAATCTTCTCTAATAATTAATTTAACGTTATCATCTTCAGCACAGTCTGCCAGTATGGACAAGTATGATGATGTCAAGCCCACAAATGGGCTGACAGGTCAGTGTCTTTCTGATCACATAATTACACTGACAGTTGATTTAGCAACTGATAGTGCCCATGACCATTTAGTGATTTCTGAAAATATTCTCTTTGCTTAAAAAATTCTAGAAGAGATCAAGATGGTGAAGAAGAACACAGCAGATAACTATGATGATGTCATCACTGCTGGACTGAGACCAGATTATGAAAAAGGTGTTCTTCTCTCATATCATTATTATCATCTGTTCTAGAAGTTTGTTTTGACTTTATCTCAATGTTTGTACATGTAGATCACACACTTGATCGCTATGATGATGTCATCCCCATAGAACAGAATGCTGATACTAAAGCAGGTATGTTTATTAATACAGTATATCACCCTTCTAAACTGGAGCCCATTGCAGATATGAAGCTTTATTATTTATTTATTTATTAAAATATGTTTTATTTTTGCAGATGACATCCATGAGAGGTATGATGATGTCATCACCACAGGACAGAACACTTATCCTAACATGTGTGTACATTTTATTGTTCTTCTACAATAATGGGTGCAGCCTGTTAGTTATTATGTTAGTTTTGAAGTTTTTATTATATCACTTAACATAATGTATTTGTGTCTGTTTTGGGCAGTCAGCTGAATTATGATGATGTCATCACAAGTGGACAGAGCTTTAGAAACCTGATGGGTGAGTCCTATAAAAAGTTGTTTTATTTAAGGCAGATGCTATTTGCACCCTGGTGAAAATAATGGTGTATGCTATTTACACCCCAGTGCAAATAGTGGCAGATATTATTTGCACCCATATTTAAATTCTATCATTCAGTCTGTTTATTGTGTTTATTTAGAGTCCCACATGCACACTACATTAACCTCTAACCCTTAACCTAAACTTAACCTTACCTTAGAAAAAAAACCCTTGGTTTTATTACAGTAACCATGGTTTCATGTGGGAATGAGTGTGATCGATAGACCCCGCCTCCTGATCAAACCCCTCTCTGCACTCTCCGACATTCACTGTGACAAAATCACTGCGATGAAATCAGCATTTATATTTATTTGTATGTATTAATTTAAGTCATATTAAAGAAAATATTAAGAGTGGAAACAGGAAATCAGATGAGAAAAACAGTGGGACAAAAGGCAGGTTCGAACCGTGGTTGCTAGGACAACAGTACTTATTCACACAATCTTTACACCTCACTCCACTGCAGCAACGTCTATTGTTTAGTTTGTCATATATTTCTGTTGTTCCACCAGACTATTGGGGTTCAAATAGCTGCACTGTGTGTCAGATGCTGTTTACATCGAGGTGCAAATAGACACTTTATTTTAAATCCTTTATTTGACAAATTTCTAGTCTGATGAAATAGTCCTGATACTACCTTGCCACAATAGAAATAAACCATGTGAAAAAGGTTTTTCTCTCTTGGTAATGGAGAACAGAATTGATTGTCGCAAATGAACATTCTTTTATTTTAGTTTTGATTAGAATGCATCTGCTAAAATGAAACAGTTTATTTTAAGCAACTGCTGCTTATTTAATCTGATTAACAAAAGTGATGTAATCATAACTCATAACAAGATGATCTTGTTCTTTAATAACAGACTATGATGATGTGGAGGTGAAGCCAATCAAACTAGGAGGAACTGAGTGACCAAGAGACCCCATCAACTTTTCATAATTTTTTGGCATTTTATATTCTAAGTTTTTTCCTTTATTTTTTTATCCTATTTACATAAGTCAGTTTGCATCACCTTTGACATTTCATTGAAATTTACTAATTACAAACAAACTTTAGAAATGTCAGATTGAACACCGCTTGAAAATCCTGTTTTCTTAGTCTGTTCCTTTCACCCAGTGGAAGAAATTAGATTTGCACACATCTGTGTTGGAAACATAATAGGCAATCCCAGATTATTTGGAATAAATACATAATTTTATGATCATATTAATATATGATATATATTTTTGTACATTGGCACCAAACTGGTCAGAAGGTGAAGAACACATTTATCTTCACTTGAGAATGATGGTCTTTCTACCCCATCTTCTGGAATAAACCAGTTTTGCAGAGTTAAATGTATACTTGGCATAGTATAATCACAGAAATGAGTTTGCAATATAGAGAAAAAGTTTCAAAAAGTAATTATTCTCTATATTGTATTTAGTCTATTTTTCCTCTTACTTGTTTAATCAAGTTTAGATTAAATACGGTGCTCTTGGTAAGCATCTATTTACTGATATAGTTGAGTTTAATTTGTGTTTATAAAATTTATTTATTTAAAAAAGAACATTTATTTATGTGGTAATCAATATTATGCCACAGATGCTGTCGACAAGCTTAACTTGTGTTTAACCTGGAATATTCCTTTAAGACATCCTTTCTAAATATATGCATATAGTGTGGTGTTCTTATAACTCTTTGATAATTATTTAATAAAATAGTTAATGAAAAGAATGAAATTATCTATAGTTAACTTTTATTTGGTAGAGATTATCTTTTCTGAATAGTTGATATGTTTCTTCCTACTGCCAAAACTAAAATCTATGGGCGTTGGTGGAAGAATACATAACTTGATAATGGATAAGTTTGAGCAAATAGTTATGATAGGATAGTATTCAAATATATACATTTATATAGAGATAATGATACTCCCCAAATTACCAAGAATAATTGATGCCAGTTTAAAATGATGATAAATTGTCACACTACCATACCAGACATGCAGACAACAGTAGATGAAGAAGAGATATGGGCTAATAGTGGAGTTCTCACTTATCAGTTTTACAAAAGAAGTATATTCCCAAAAGTAAATATGAAACTGTACGACCAGTATTGGAACAGCCTCTGGTAATGAGGCACCTGGAGTGTATAGATGAACTCTTACTTTTTGGACGCATGTTCAGGATTAGATAATACAGTTAGTTAAATAATAATAATAAAAAGATAAATATTTTAAGAAGTTTGGCAGAAGTTGACTGGGGTGCCAGTGGATTATCTTAAAAAATAAAAATACTATGGAAAAATTATGTCACCTTTGGATTGGGAGCATGGTAAAGATTGAAAAAGTTTGAAGTAGTGCAGGCACATGCTTAAATGCTGTATGCTTTGCCAATGCTGGACTTTTTAACCGTATAGTGTCCCTGTCACTATACTGGGGCATTAGAACCCACACAGACCACAGGGTGAGCACCCCTGCTGGCCTCACTAATACAATTTTCAGCAGCAAACTTTAGTTTTCCCCAGCAGTTCTCCCATCCAGGTACTGGCCAAGCTCAACCCTGCTTAGATTTGGTGTGCAACCAGGCAAGAGCTGCAGGGTGATTATGGTTGCTGACTTTTAGCAGTAATACATTGATTTTGAGTGAAGATCATGCAGATGTGAACTAACTGATATTAACAACAATAACATTTGTATAGTTAACATAATTTATATAGCACTTAATTCATGTAGGGCTGTGTTCAAACATTCTGACAGTAGTATTTCTTTACTGATATTCATCTTTCATCATTTAATTTAAGTTCATTAGAACTGACATATTTACAGAGGAGAAAAACGTATCGGTTACCTAACGTAACCTCGGTTCTCTCTAGATGAGGGAACGAGTATTGCGTAAGCTAGCTTACGCTACGGGAAAGATTCATCTTTTCTGAGATATTGAAGCCAAAAAATTATCCTTAATTTTTGTATCCATTGTCAACGCAGTGCGGCAGTTGCAGACCTTGAGCGGGCTAGCTAGCGAGCTCATAGGTTGCTCTGTGGCAACTGCTGCAGCCTATAGACGAGCTTGGGCGAACTCGCATCCAATGAGAGGCAACCGCGCGCTCACTGCATCAAAGCCCACCAAAATGGGCGTGACTAGAGTGCATATAAGCGTAGTTCGTAGGCTAGAACCCTGGTTTTCATTGACTGAAGCGAAAAGTCGCTCGTGGCGCGAGCACGGCCGGCTACGCAATACTCGTTCCCTCATCTAGAGAGAACCGAGGTTACGTTAGGTAACCGATACATTCTCTTACGAGAGGTTCTCTCGTATTACGTAAGCTAGCTTACGCTTACGGGAACCCATTGTCAACGCCGTGCGCGCCAAGCATCCACTGTATGAGCCCCAGGGAATTAAGGGGGACCGGGGAGCCCTTATGAGTGGGGAAATAATATTTGGCCGGCAAGAATGCGGGTCATTGATTGTGTAATACATAAGCACATAGTGGGAAGGGAACGACAGAGCGGCGGTGCCGGTCTGTGTGGAATGTGTCCCATCAGTACAGCTCACCAGGGGAGCTGTAGCGTATTAAACCGCTAGTAGTTTTGCCTGCAGAGCGGGCACTTCCATATTGTAAAATCTGACAAAGGTGGAGGGGGAAGTCCATCCCGCTGCCACACATATGTCGTGAATGGAAATCCCGCTGGACCATGCCCACGAGGATGCCATGCCTCTAGTGGAGTGAGCCCAGCTCGTTTTTACCCCATGACTGGCCGTGCAGGGGTTCAGCGAACGCCGCAACGGCCGCCACATACACTTTGAGCGTGGATGGGGATCTGTCCTTATCCAGCAGCTCTTGTAGAAATACGAGCAGCGACGACACCCCACATGTCTGTGGGTCCAGGTCTCTGTCGGTGCACCATTTTGAGAACACAGACCATTTTGACGCATAGAGTCTTCTCGTGGAAGGGGCTCTAGCGTGTATGATGGTGTTTATTACTCCTTCTGGCAGAGCGACGGGTAGTCGCTGATCACCCACGCATGCAGCCCAGCTCTTGGTGGGGATGCCAGATTGTGCCGCGAGCTTGAGAGAGGAGATCTGCTCTCACTGGGATGGGCCATGGCGCTGTCAGTGACAGCTGCGTAAGCTCCGGGAACCATGTCTGATTCTCCCAACGCGGGCTATGAGGAGCACCGAGTGACGCATTTCCCTGATCCTCTGCATTACCTGTGGCAATAGCGAGACGGGAGGGAAGGCGTAAAGCGGGCGTCTGGGCCAGTCCTGGGCCAGCGCGTCCTCGCTTCGAGAAAAATATTGGGCAGTGAGAGTTCTCTTTGGATGCAAAGAGGTCTATCTCTGCTCTGCCGAATAGGTGCCATAACGTCTGGACTGTTTGAGCGTGCAGGGACCATTCCCCTGGGGAATATTGTCTCTGGACAGTCTGTCCGGGCCGTCGTTCAGGTGGCCTGGCACGTGCGTCGCCCTCAGCGGCGCAGGTGGCACTGGGACCATCTCAGTATGCGTTTTGTCAGATGGAAGAGGTTCCTGGATCTGACACCGCCCTGACGGTTTAGGTAGGATACCACAGATCTGTTGTCCGAACGGACCAGGACGTGGTGACCCTGAATGACCGGGAGAAAGCGCACGAGCGCGTGCATCGACCGCTATCATTTCCAGACAATTTATGTGAAGGAGCTTTTCCTGAACTGACCATAGGCCGAAAACCGGAGAGCCCTCGCGAGACCGCGCTCCAACCCGTGTTGGACGCGTCTGTCGAGATGACTTTTCGGCGAGATACAGCTCCCATTGTCACTCCCCGCTGATACCATTCGGCCACTGTCCAGGGCTGCAGAGTTGATATGCAGGTCTGAGTCACCTTGATGGGCTGGCGGCCTGTGGCCCAAGCCCGGCGAGACGCGCGGTGTTTAGCCAATGCTGAAGCGGGCGCATGTGCAGTAAACCCAGCTGAAGTACTGCTGCGGCTGAGGCCATGTAACCTAGCACTCTCTGGAATTTCTTCAGAGGCGTGAGGCTGTTCATCTGAAAAGATGCGGCTAGTCGCTGAATACGGCGTGCGCGGCTGTGTAGATAAGCGAGCCGTCATTGCCACGGAGTCTAGTTCTATTCCCAGGAAGGAAATGGTCTGACTGGGCTGTAGTGAGCTCTTGGTCCAATTGACTGCAAGACCCAAACTGTTCAGATGGCTGAGGAGAACTGCTCTGTGAGACAGAAGCTCCATATGTGACTGAGCCATAATCAGCCAGTCGTCCAAATAGTTCAGAATTCGCAAACCCTGACTCCGCAGGGGTGCGAGCGCCGCATCCATGCACTTCGTGAAAGTACGGGTGCTAAGGACAGGCCGAACGGAAGGACGGTGTATTGATAAACCTGGCCGTCGAAGGCGAATCTCAAGAATGGCCTGTGACGGGGATTTATCTGAATCTGAAAGTATGCATCTTTCAGATCGAGAGAAATAAACCAGTCCCCTGGCGCACATGCGCGAGGAGTTTCCTGATTGTAAGCATTTTGAACGGTCTTTTTGCAAGCACCTTGTTCAAAACCCTGAGATCTAATATGGGTCTGAGGCCGCCGTCTTTCTTGGGAACAAGAAAATAACGGCTGTAAAGCCCCGACTCGCTCAGAGAGGGTGGCACTTTTCTATGGCCCTTTTGCACAGAAGGCTTGCTATTTCTGAACGAAGCATGCACGCTGCTTCCGTGTTCACAGTGGTTTCGAGCCGCGCTCTGAAGCGAGGGGCGGCGATCGAACTGTAGCAAATAGCCCTGTTGTATTGTGCTTAACACCCACTTGGATATCCCTGGAATAGCTTCCCACGCTTTGAAGCGTAACGCTAGAGGGTGAATGGCCAATTCGCTCTGATTGCCGCACACAGAGCGCTGAACAAAATGTGTGAGCGCGTTTAGTGTGTTCATGCATGATTGCTCGCAGACAGCATGAACAGGCTGTTTTGTGAGTGACTTCCGATTGGAATGAATGGGGAAAGAGTCACATCTGTTACGTGATGCGCAAGCATAGTCATGGGCACGGGACTTACACACAGAGGAATGGTTGCTGGCCGTGTAACAGAGCGGGCAGAGAATGGGCGCGCGCACGCATTTGTGGGCGCATTTATTGACTCTAGCGCTCGAGCGGTTCGTAACCGCTTTATGAGAGCGTGCTCTGGTGGGGACACGAGACATGCAGTGCTTGTGTGCAGAAGTGAACACTGGATTGTGGGCACATTTTCTACACATAGGGCTGGTCGTGTGACAGAGCGGGCAGAGAATGGGCGCGCGCACGCATTTGTGGGCGCCTTCATTGACTCTGACGCTCGAGCGGTTCGTAACCGCTTTATGAGAGCGTGCTCTGATAGGGGCACGGGATGTGTTATGCTTGTGTGTAGGGGCGAACACTGGGTTGTGGGCACTTTTTCTACACATAAGACATGTTTGCTCTTTACAAGATTTATTTGGTTCGCCGTGAAAACGGCGTTTGAGTGCTGAGCAAGCGGGCAGTGTCACCGGCTTGTTGGCTGCTAAATTCACCACTGTAGTAGCCTGAGAGAAGGGGACTGACAGGGGGCAAAGCTTTGACGGTGGTCCGGCCGCGGCGGACTGAGCCGTCGTTTGTTCAACAAAGTTAGGAAGACTTCGGTTGCTTTGGTTTCAGCGTTACCTTAAATCGAGGCCCGCGGGGCGGCGGTCTGCGGCGGCTGTCTGAGCGCTGATCGAGGCGGCCGCCCTGTCGACGCTGAGAAGTCTGGGTTTGTTGAACTGGGCGCTGTGAAGAGGCTCGTGCAGGAGGCTGATCACGTGAGCGGCCTGCAGAGGAGCTAGCGCGACGCGGCAGGAAGAGGTTCATGGCTTGGGTGGCTTTCTGGACTTCTGAGAAGCGGTCAACAATGCCACTCACCGCGGAGCCGAAGAGACCGGTCGGAGAGAGCGGTGCGTTGAGGAACGTGGAGCGCTCTGCTTCTCCCATGTCGGCTAGTGTTAGCCATAAGTGTCTCTCGGTCACAGTCAGCGAGGCCATGCACTTCCCTAGAGCTTGGGCTGCAGCTTTGGTAGCGCGAAGGGCGAGGTCTGTCGCGCTTCGTAGATCAGTAACAGCCTTTGGGTGCCTGCCTTTCTCATCCCACTCCCGAAGAAGGTCTGCTTGTAGGATCTGTAAAACGGCCATTGAGTGCAGAGCAGATGCGGCTTGGCCGGCGGCGGAATAGGCGCGGCCAACATAGGCGGAAGTCGCTCTGCAGGCCTTAGACGGGAGCACAGGCTTGGAACGCCATCTCGCGGAGGGCGGGCAAAGGTGTGCTGCTACCGAGTCCTCGACCGGGGGGATGGAGGAGTAGCCTCTCTCAGTGGCGCCGTCCACCGACGCGAGAGAGGTGGAGACGTGGGAACGGGTCCTGGCTGAAAAAGGAGCGTTCCACGACTTTGCAAGCTCCTTATGTAATTCCGGCAGGAAGGGAGCGGCCCGGGCCGCGGGTGTAGAGCGGCGATGGCTTTGAAGAAAGCAGCCGTCGAGTCTGTTGGGTGCCTGCTCAGGGAGCGGTGACCACTCGAGCCCGAGGCGGTCGACGGCCTGTGTGAGGAGGCGTGTTAACTCCCCTTCGACTCCGGCGCGGGTCCTGCTGGATTCCTGGGCCGAGGAGGCTTGGGAGCCTGTCCACTCCTCGCTGTCCGAAGCCATGATGGAACAGCGGCCCTTATCCTCCGCCTCGTCATCCGAGATGGCAGCAGTGCGGCCGCTCGGCGGCAACTGCGCGTCGCGGGGGGCGGGGAGGGTGAAAGCGATGCTCGAGGGAGAGGCTCCGGCGAGGCAGTCGCTTCAACCACAGTTTCCGGCAGCCTTTGTGAGCGGCGTTTCTTCCTGCACGGCTGAGGGTAAGGCGGCGCGGCGGTTTCTGCTTTGACCGCTTCGAGTCGAGCCCACAGGGTCGACATCGGTAGCTCCTCGCAGAAATCGCATCCGCCCTCAGTGAGGGCGAGCTCTGCGTGCCCCAGTCCCAGGCAGAGAGCGCAGATGATGTGGCGGTCTCCTGTGCTGAGAAGGGCGCGACATGAGGCGCAAGTGGAGCGAGGCATCTTGAAAAAGACGCTCGTACTCTTTTGTGAATAGTTCGTGAGAACTAGCTTGCTGAATAAAAGGATACGTTGTCGGATGGCGTAGCTCGCAGGATGGCTGAAGGTGGCTGAGACGGCCGGCTTCTTCTAGCGCTGTCCACGCTTGCTAGATGCCCCTCGAACGGCGACGCGGCTTCCAGGTCAGCGATGCGGAGAGCTTCGCTGAAGAGATGAAAATCAGGGTTCCAGCCTACGAGCTACGCTTATATGCACTCTAGTCACGCCCATTTTGGCGGGCTTTGATGCAGTGAGCGCGCGGACGCCTCTCATTGGATGCGAGTTCGCCCAAGCTCGTCTATAGGCTGCAGCAGTTGCCACAGAGCAACCTATGAGCTCGCTAGCTAGCCCGCTCAAGGTCTGCAGCTGCCGCACTGCGTTGACAATGGATACAAAAATTAAGGATAATTTTTTGGCTTCAATATCTCAGAAAAGATGAATCTTTCCCGTAGCGTAAGCTAGCTTACGCAATACGAGAGAACCTCTTGTAAGAGAACTCATAGCTTTGTCCTTAATTCATGGGGGTCCAGGTTTTACATCATGAATTTGAAAAGAACAATTTGGTAATTTTGGGCACATTTTTACAATCAAAAATTCATTTAAAACGTTGCCAGAATTTAATAAAGGTAAAAAAATATTTTTAATGTGTGAACTCAAGAGTTGTCAGAGTTGTGTAATCAGTGTTATTCATCAGCATTTAGTTATCAGTGCTTTTATCTTTTCTCTGTAGGTGTTAGATTATGAGGCTGTATGTTCTGTAAGTGTTTCCTCTCTTCACAGTCAGTCTCGAGAGAGCTGGGCAACTTGGGCAGATAACTTGAGTGGCTCTCTTCATTGACGTGTCTTTGAAGTTGATCAAACACATTGTGTGTATGAAAGAGGGATATGAAGATTTGTCTGACATTTATTATTCTCTATTGCTTTGTCACTATGACCACATCTGGTGAGTACACAAATAAAGATTATAATATTAAGAGCTTCAGCAATTCTCAACAGACATTTTTAATATAAGTTTGTGCTGCCCAAGGTAGACCTCCAGCTGTAGCTTATGTTGGGATTCAGAAAAAAGATGAATCTTTAGTAGTACAGCTTGAGCTTTGCATATACTGTATACTCTATATATTATATTTGTATCTCATGCCAATAAAATATTTTTCTCAACTTTCCAACATGGTGCAGATGATTGAAGGCTATTTTATAATGCAACTTACTGTATGCACACCCACTTTTCTCTGTTTCATGTACAGACACTGGAAATGTTAGGTTGGTGAATGGTTTCAATCGCTGCAGTGGGAGAGTGGAGGTTTTTCATAGAGGTCAATGGGAAACAGTGTGCAGTTTTAACTGGGACACAACCGATGCTGCAGTGGTGTGCAGAGAACTGGACTGTGGAGAGGCTTTATATGCAGTAGGATATGCTCACTTTGGACCAGGATCAGGAAAAATCTGGATGGGTAATGTGAGCTGTAGTGGAGCAGAATCTACTCTGAAGACCTGTGTTTCAAGAGGATGGGGTGTTCATTCTTGCAACCATATAATGGATGCTGGAGTCATCTGCACAGGCACGCTTCTCCATATCACCTTGTTACTGTATAACTAATATGCCTTTTATCTGTAAATCTCACATATTATATTTTAAAATACATGATTGCTTAATATAATTTAATACAATATGCATCAATGTTAATAATGTTGTTTAATTGTCACATTGTAACATTAAAACATATTGATTAGCCTATTATCAAAAGCTTAAAAATAATGACATTTGAAGGAAATTCACAAAAAAGAAAGAAAAAAAACAAGGCAAAATGTTTTCCTTTTTCAGTTTCAGTTTATTGTCCTTAAAGGGATAGTTAACCCAAAAAAGAAAATTCAGTCATTGTTTTCTCACCTCTGTGTTGTTACAAGTGACAACCCAATATGACTTTCTTTCTTTTCTTAACACAAAGGGAGAAATTTAGGAACAATGTTGTGCTCTGTGATGTCATACAATGGCAATTAATAGTGAACACATCTTCAAGCTTCAAAAGGAGGCAAAAGTATAATTCAGTGGTCTTATAGATGATCCCGTGAGACTCATGATTGTTATGAAAGCATACGATGAGGTATGATGAGAAATAAACCAAAATCGAATGTATTATTTAGTGAAACTGTTGACCGACTGTTGCATGTTCATGAATGGTTCAGAATGGACCATTCATGAAAGGCAGCCTGCTCACGACATGGGGCATTCAAGCAAAAAACTAGTTTTGTTTACCTAAAGACAGGTCCACCGTCCACCACAGTGATAGCAAAGACAGAACACAACACAACAGCACACAAACCAGAGAACAGAACTTCCTAAATATGTCTGATGAGTTTGTAGTAGACTTTGTAGAGAATAGATGCATTTTTATGCCCAGCCTTATTTATTTGAAATGGATTACTCAAATCAAAGAGATAGATAGAGGAATCGGGAATGTTTTGTCTCCATTCTAAACCGGTGAGAATTTGTGACAAACTTCTGACTGAAGAGATCGATTCCTCAGCGAATAAATTTGGTAGGTGTAACTTTCTCTGCCATATTCAAGTACTTTTTAAACAGAAGGTTTATTGAGCTCATCACGGCTGGTTAGGACCAAAACTCTGATTAACATAGAAAATATACCTTTTATCATGTGTCGTTTGCCGTCAGATTGGGTGTGACTGTGGCTTCCTTCAGCCAGCTGTCTATCTATCTCGGTTTGTTTTGAGTACTCCATTTCAAATAAATAAAGCTGAGCATAGAAATGCATCTATTCTCTGACTATAAACTCATCAGACATATTTAGTAAGCCCGGTTCTCTGGTTTGTGTGCAGCTGTGTTGTGTTCTGTTGTTTCTACTGTATCGCTGTGGTGGAACTATTTTTGCTTGAATGCCCGTGCTGCGAGCGGAGGATTTTTTACTTGCTCTCGTGCAGTCTAATGACCATGCAGAGGAGCATGGTCGGTTAACATTTTTACTAAATAATACATTAGATTTCAGTTTGTTTTTTTACCAAAATGTATCTTTTGCTTTCATAATAATCACGAGGCTCATGGAATAATTTATTAGACTTCTGAACTATAAAATTTCTGTCTTTTTGATGCTTGAAGATGTGGTCACCGTAAACTGCCATTGTATGACATCACTGTTTATTATTTTTTCTTTTTCAATTTCTCCCTTTGTGTTAAGAAAAAAAAAGAAAGTCAAATGGGGTTATAACAACACAGTGGTGAGTAAACAATGACTTAATTTTCATTTTGGGGTGAACTATCCCCTTAAGGACTAAGGTGTGTAAACAGTAATTGTAAAACATTTTGGACTAACCTCTGTGCCTTGTGTAAATATAATATTTTCATTTAATCTTGCAATATTACACATTCGATAGAATGTTCTACTGATGCTTCTTATGCACATTGTCCAGACACTGGGAGTGTTCGGTTGGTGGATGGCAACAGTTCTTGTAGTGGAAGAGTGGAGGTTTTACATAATGGACAGTGGGGAACAGTGTGCAGTTATAACTGGGACACAACTGATGCTGCAGTGGTGTGTAAACAGCTGGAATGAGGCAAGCACCAAGAGACGCTACCTTTGGACCAGGATCAGGACCAATTTCCATGGGTAACGTGAGTTGTACTGTTGTAAATGTAATATTTATACTGTCTAGAGTTGCAGTCTGTTCCTTGCAATCTTTTCCTCCAGTTTCACAGACAGAAAGGAGACCAGCACAATCAACATCGATCACTCCTCCACAATCTCCTACAGCAGATATTCTCTCCATCCCTCCAGTGGTTGTGTTTGTTCTGATATCTGTACTCTTACTGCTCTTACTGCCCCTCATCATACTGATTCATCAGTACAAAGTGATGAGAAGAGGTACATGAGATACACAAATCACATACAAGTTCAGTTCTGACACAGTGCTTCAGCTTGTACTGAAGAATGAAATGTCACAGAAATATTCTACACCCTATTTGTTGGTGCAACAGTGATGCTTGTTTTAATGCCTCTGCATTGTAACTTAATGTTGTCTTATAATCTCTCATTTCTTTATCTGTTGTGAACTGACAGAAAGTTTTTTTGTCTACACTCAGCTGTGTCTAACATGAGACGCAGGACTCAGAATGAGGCAGAATACGAGAAGATTGATCACAGACGTAAAACCGAGGACCCTTATAAGGAGATTTATCACAGAGATGATCTCACATCTCAAAAGGGTGAGTCTTACTGAATCTAATTACATCAAAATGATGTGTGCAGAAATTCAAAAAACTTGAGAATGTGAGAAATGAAGAGAAATCCACAAGCAACACCTCTTGAAGATCTGAAGATCAATGGGTCACTTTTAAATTTAAATTATGGGGCACATCAGTGTTACAGTTCTGACCCACTACAGACTCCATTCACTGCTTCAGTAAATGAAATCCAATTCAGAAATATTAAAGTCAGTTTCCCTCATGTGTTATTCTTTTGACATGTTTCATTTGTAGTTGACAGCTGATGTTCATCTATTATTAGTCTTTTTAAACCTCTCGCTTCAAACCAAAGAATGGCGTGCACCGGTTATCATCTTGGGAATAATAAATATTGTTATTTTAGATTTTTTTATTCAGTTTTGTGTAAAATTGTTTATTAGCAATCCATTTAAAATAATGAGTCAAAAAGGAAATGTTGAAAATAATTGAAGATGCTGTTTCAGGTTTATTTGTTAAACTGTCAATGGAAGGTCAAGCTGAGCACATTGCATTGTCTGAAACACTACATCATGTAGTGTACTCTTGCTGTAATACTGCACATTTTGGAAAAGGAAGTAGGTCATCTGAGTATTCCATGCATACAAAAAATAGTTTAACAGTTGGGTGTTAAAAATGTTATAAATTTTCTCCATAGGCATATATATATACATATACATACATTTAATTTCTTTTTTAACTCTAAAGGTAAAGCTAGACAGACCTACCATGTACTCCAAGGCTGTGTTGTATGCATCTGTTGAAGTCATCAGTCTGTGTTATTTCAACTTCAACATTTAATAAAAATCCTGCAGTTATGTTAGTATGCAGTTAGTATGTAATGGGTTAGTCACACAGAATTGCATTGAATACTGCAATCAACTGCATTAGTTTTAATTTCTTGTTCCATGATTATTAAACATATACAATATTTATTCCATCAATTATCTCATGGATTCATGCGGTGTAATAATAATAATTATTTTTCTATGTATTTCACATGTGTATCGGGGAGCTCAGGGTGACTTTTGAAAAACACATTAGGTATGAGAGACACGTTAGGTAGATTATCATAAACTTTTTTTACGGCATTAAATGGATGACGTAAAAAAGATGTGCTCTGATATCTTTCATCTTGACATATGCATTTTAATTTACATTTATTTTTTATTTTATAAATGTTTTTGTCTTGTGTGTCAATTTAAAAAGTTACTCAGAGGTCCTTAAAGGCAAAAATATGTCTTCATCAAAAAACTGCCATAAGAATATTACACTCACCTAAAGGATTATTAGGAACACCTGTTCAATTTCTCATTAATGCAATTATGTAATCAACCAATCACATGGCAGTTGCTTCAATGCATTTAGGGTGTGGTCCTGGTCAAGACAATCTCTTGAACTCCAAACTGAATGTCAGAATGGGAAAGAAAGGTGATTTAAGCAATTTTGAGTGTGGCATGGTTGTTGGTGCCAGACGGGCTAGTCTGAGTATTTCACAATCTGCTCAGTTACTGGGATTTTCACGCACAACCATTTCTAGGGTTTACAAAGAATGGTGTGAAAAGGGAAAAACATCCAGTATGCGGCATTCCTGTGGGCTGAAAATGCCTTGTTGATGCTAGAGGTCAGAGGAGAATGGGCCGACTGATTCAAGCTGATAGAAGAGCAACTTTGCCTGAAATAACCACTCGTTACAACCGAGGAATGCAGCAAAACATTTGTGAAGCCACAACACGCACAACCTTGAGGCGGATGGGCTACTACAGCAGAAGACCCCACCGGGTACCATTCATCTCCACTACAAACAGGAAAAAGAGGCTACAATTTGCAAGTGCTCACCAAAATTGGACAGTTGAAGACTGGAAAAATGTTGCCTGGTCTGATGAGTCTCGATTTCTGTTGAGACATTCAGATGGTAGAGTCAGAATTTGGCATAAACAGAATGAGAACATGGATCCATCATGCCTTGTTACCACTGTGCAGGCTGGTGGTGGTGGTGTAATGGTGTGGGGGATGTTTTCTTGGCACACTTTAGGCCCCTTAGTGCCAATTGGGCATCGTTTAAATGCCATGGCCTACCTGAGCATTGTTTCTGACCATGTCCATCCCTTTATGGCCACCATGTACCCATCCTCTGATGGCTACTTCCAGCAGGATAATGCACCATGTCACAAAGCTCGAATCATTTCAAATTGGTTTCTTGAACATGACAATGAGTTCACTGTACTAAAATGGCCCCCACAGTCACCAGATCTCAACACAATGGAGCATCTTGGATGTGCATCCCACAAATCTCCATCAACTGCAAGATGCTATCCTATCAATATGGGCCAACATTTCTAAAGAATGCTTTCAGCACCTTGTTGAATCAATGCCACATAGAATTAAGGCAGTTCTGAAGGCGAAAGGGGTCAAACACAGTATTAGTATGGTGTTCCTAATAATCCTTTAGGTGAGTGTATATTGAAATATATATTATATATATTATATATAATCAACATCAGTCCTGATCATAACTACCAAATACTCATTAATACACCAGCGGCTGTGTGCCCATTGCACACGCGCTCCAGCCCAGTTTGGAGGTGTTTGTGGTTAACACGATATTTCTGGACACTTGCTGTAAGGGAACACCTGCCCGTAGAAATGCAAGGTCTGTCCAAGTGCTGAATAAGTGGTGGCAAAGCGGCGTGATAGCTATGCAATGTGTGCCATGGTGCCATGCTCATCTCGGGACTCGAGTCTGAAGCCAGTGCTGAAGCGGTCTCATATCTATCATCCAGAGTGACTTGACTGCCGCTGAGGAAGCCATATGCCCTAGGCAGTTCAGCACCGACTGCGTGCAGCTCATTGAGACCGAGTCTAACTCCATGCAGAGAAAAGAGATGCTCTGAACCGGGGTGAGCTTGCTCTTTTCCCAGTTGTCCCGAAGCCCTAGACAGCTGATATGACTGAGCACCAAATCCCTGTGCGTGCACAGCAACTCTCGAGTGTGTGCTAGAATCAGTCGAGATAGTTGAGTATGCAGATGTCCACTTCCCTTAATGAGGAAAGAGCTGCCTCTACAACCTTCGTGAAGACGAGAGAGGAGGCCAGCTCCATTTTTACCCGTATGTCCGAGGGAGTGGCATTCAAATTCCACTCACCAATTCTCATTGGCCTTCTCAAAGAATGGGAGGTGTGCGGGGCTTTCGAGAGAGACCCGTAGTATGACTACATCAACACGATGTCGAGTGAGTGACAGAAGGGGAACTAAGCAGAACCAAAACTCTGATTAACATAGAAAATATACCTTTTATCATGTGTCGTTTGTCGTCAGATTGGGTGTTACTGTGGCTTCCTTCAGCCAGCTGTCTATCTATCTCGGTTTGTTTTGAGTACTCCATTTCAAATAAATAAAGCTGAGCATAGAAATGCATCTATTCTCTGACTATAAACTCATCAGACATATTTAGTAAGCCCGGTTCTCTGGTTTGTGTGCAGCTGTGTTGTGTTCTGTTGTTTCTACTGTATCGCTGTGGTGGAACTATTTTTGCTTGAATGCCCGTGCTGTGAGCGGAGGATTTTTTACTTGCTCTCGTGCAGTCTAATGACCATGCAGAGGAGCATGGTCGGTTAACATTTTTACTAAATAATACATTAGATTTCAGTTTGTTTTTTACCAAAATGTATCTTTTGCTTTCATAATAATCACGAGGCTCATGGAATAATTTATTAGACTTCTGAACTATAAAATTTCTGTCTTTTGATGCTTGAAGATGTGGTCACCGTAAACTGCCATTGTATGACATCACTGTTTATTATTTTTTCTTTTTCAATTTCTCCCTTTGTGTTAAGAAAAAAAAAGAAAGTCAAATGGGGTTATAACAACACAGTGGTGAGTAAACAATGACTTAATTTTCATTTTGGGGTGAACTATCCCTTAAGGACTAAGGTGTGTAAACAGTAATTGTAAAACATTTTGGACTAACCTCTGTGCCTTGTGTAAATATAATATTTTCATTTAATCTTGCAATATTACACATTCGATAGAATGTTCTACTGATGCTTCTTATGCACATTGTCCAGACACTGGGAGTGTTCGGTTGGTGGATGGCAACAGTTCTTGTAGTGGAAGAGTGGAGGTTTTACATAATGGACAGTGGGGAACAGTGTGCAGTTATAACTGGGACACAACTGATGCTGCAGTGGTGTGTAAACAGCTGGAATGAGGCAAGCACCAAGAGACGCTACCTTTGGACCAGGATCAGGACCAATTTCCATGGGTAACGTGAGTTGTACTGTTGTAAATGTAATATTTATACTGTCTAGAGTTGCAGTCTGTTCCTTGCAATCTTTTCCTCCAGTTTCACAGACAGAAAGGAGACCAGCACAATCAACATCGATCACTCCTCCACAATCTCCTACAGCAGATATTCTCTCCATCCCTCCAGTGGTTGTGTTTGTTCTGATATCTGTACTCTTACTGCTCTTACTGCCCCTCATCATACTGATTCATCAGTACAAAGTGATGAGAAGAGGTACATGAGATACACAAATCACATACAAGTTCAGTTCTGACACAGTGCTTCAGCTTGTACTGAAGAATTAAATGTCACAGAAATATTCTACACCCTATTTGTTGGTGCAACAGTGATGCTTGTTTTAATGCCTCTGCATTGTAACTTAATGTTGTCTTATAATCTCTCATTTCTTTATCTGTTGTGAACTGACAGAAAGTTTTTTGTCTACACTCAGCTGTGTCTAACATGAGACGCAGGACTCAGAATGAGGCAGAATACGAGAAGATTGATCACAGACGTAAAACCGAGGACCCTTATAAGGAGATTTATCACAGAGATGATCTCACATCTCAAAAGGGTGAGTCTTACTGAATCTAATTACATCAAAATGATGTGTGCAGAAATTCAAAAAACTTGAGAATGTGAGAAATGAAGAGAAATCCACAAGCAACACCTCTTGAAGATCTGAAGATCAATGGGTCACTTTTAAATTTAAATTATGGGGCACATCAGTGTTACAGTTCTGACCCACTACAGACTCCATTCACTGCTTCAGTAAATGAAATCCAATTCAGAAATATTAAAGTCAGTTTCCCTCATGTGTTATTCTTTTGACATGTTTCATTTGTAGTTGACAGCTGATGTTCATCTATTATTAGTCTTTTTAAACCTCTCGCTTCAAACCAAAGAATGGCGTGCACCGGTTATCATCTTGGGAATAATAAATATTGTTATTTTAGATTTTTTTTATTCAGTTTTGCGTAAAATTGTTTATTAGCAATCCATTTAAAATAATGAGTCAAAAAGGAAATGTTGAAAATAATTGAAGATGCTGTTTCAGGTTTATTTGTTAAACTGTCAATGGAAGGTCAAGCTGAGCACATTGCATTGTCTGAAACACTACATCATGTAGTGTACTCTTGCTGTAATACTGCACATTTTGGAAAAGGAAGTAGGTCATCTGAGTATTCCATGCATACAAAAAATAGTTTAACAGTTGGGTGTTAAAAATGTTATAAATTTTCTCCATAGGCATATATATATACATATACATACATTTAATTTCTTTTTAACTCTAAAGGTAAAGCTAGACAGACCTACCATGTACTCCAAGGCTGTGTTGTATGCATCTGTTGAAGTCATCAGTCTGTGTTATTTCAACTTCAACATTTAATAAAAATCCTGCAGTTATGTTAGTATGCAGTTAGTATGTAATGGGTTAGTCACACAGAATTGCATTGAATACTGCAATCAACTGCATTAGTTTTAATTTCTTGTTCCATGATTATTAAACATATACAATATTTATTCCATCAATTATCTCATGGATTCATGCGTGTAATAATAATAATTATTTTTCTATGTATTTCACATGTGTATCGGGGAGCTCAGGGTGACTTTTGAAAAACACATTAGGTATGAGAGACACGTTAGGTAGATTATCATAAACTTTTTTTACGGCATTAAATGGATGACGTAAAAAAGATGTGCTCTGATATCTTTCATCTTGACATATGCATTTTAATTTACATTTATTTTTTATTTTATAAATGTTTTTGTCTTGTGTGTCAATTTAAAAAGTTACTCAGAGGTCCTTAAAGGCAAAAATATGTCTTCATCAAAAAACTGCCATAAGAATATTACACTCACCTAAAGGATTATTAGGAACACCTGTTCAATTTCTCATTAATGCAATTATGTAATCAACCAATCACATGGCAGTTGCTTCAATGCATTTAGGGGTGTGGTCCTGGTCAAGACAATCTCTTGAACTCCAAACTGAATGTCAGAATGGGAAAGAAAGGTGATTTAAGCAATTTTGAGTGTGGCATGGTTGTTGGTGCCAGACGGGCTAGTCTGAGTATTTCACAATCTGCTCAGTTACTGGGATTTTCACGCACAACCATTTCTAGGGTTTACAAAGAATGGTGTGAAAAGGGAAAAACATCCAGTATGCGGCATTCCTTTGGGCGAAAATGCCTTGTTGATGCTAGAGGTCAGAGGAGAATGGGCCGACTGATTCAAGCTGATAGAAGAGCAACTTTGCCTGAAATAACCACTGCTACAACCGAGGAATGCAGCAAAACATTTGTGAAGCCACAACACGCACAACCTTGAGGCGGATGGGCTACTACAGCAGAAGACCCCACCGGGTACCATTCATCTCCACTACAAACAGGAAAAAGAGGCTACAATTTGCAAGTGCTCACCAAAATTGGACAGTTGAAGACTGGAAAAATGTTGCCTGGTCTGATGAGTCTCGATTTCTGTTGAGACATTCAGATGGTAGAGTCAGAATTTGGCATAAACAGAATGAGAACATGGATCCATCATGCCTTGTTACCACTGTGCAGGCTGGTGGTGGTGGTGTAATGGTGTGGGGGATGTTTTCTTGGCACACTTTAGGCCCCTTAGTGCCAATTGGGCATCGTTTAAATGCCATGGCCTACCTGAGCATTGTTTCTGACCATGTCCATCCCTTTATGGCCACCATGTACCCATCCTCTGATGGCTACTTCCAGCAGGATAATGCACCATGTCACAAAGCTCGAATCATTTCAAATTGGTTTCTTGAACATGACAATGAGTTCACTGTACTAAAATGGCCCCCACAGTCACCAGATCTCAACACAATGGAGCATCTTGGATGTGCATCCCACAAATCTCCATCAACTGCAAGATGCTATCCTATCAATATGGGCCAACATTTCTAAAGAATGCTTTCAGCACCTTGTTGAATCAATGCCACATAGAATTAAGGCAGTTCTGAAGGCGAAAGGGGGTCAAACACAGTATTAGTATGGTGTTCCTAATAATCCTTTAGGTGAGTGTATATTGAAATATATATTATATATATTATATATAATCAACATCAGTCCTGATCATAACTACCAAATACTCATTAATACACCAGCGGCTGTGTGCCCATTGCACACGGCGCTCCAGCCCAGTTTGGAGGTGTTTGTGGTTAACACGATATTTCTGGACACTTGCTGTAAGGGAACACCTGCCCGTAGAAATGCAAGGTCTGTCCAAGTGCTGAATAAGTGGTGGAAAAGCGGCGTGATAGCTATGCAATGTGTGCCATGGTGCCATGCTCATCTCGGGACTCGAGTCTGAAGCCAGTGCTGAAGCGGTCTCATATCTATCATCCAGAGTGACTTGACTGCCGCTGAGGAAGCCATATGCCCTAGGCAGTTCAGCACCGACTGCGTGCGCTCATTGAGACCGAGTCTAACTCCATGCAGAGAAAAGAGATGCTCTGAACCGGGGTGAGCTTGCTCTTTTCCCAGTTGTCCCGAAGCCCTAGACAGCTGATATGACTGAGCACCAAATCCCTGTGCGTGCACAGCAACTCTCGAGTGTGTGCTAGAATCAGTCGAGATAGTTGAGTATGCAGATGTCCACTTCCCTTAATGAGGAAAGAGCTGCCTCTACAACCTTCGTGAAGACGAGAGAGGAGGCCAGCTCCATTTTTACCCGTATGTCCGAGGGAGTGGCATTCAAATTCCACTCACCAATTCTCATTGGCCTTCTCAAAGAATGGGAGGTGTGCGGGGCTTTCGAGAGAGACCCGTAGTATGACTACATCAACACGATGTCGAGTGAGTGACAGAAGGGGAACTAAGCAGAACCAAAACTCTGATTAACATAGAAAATATACCTTTTATCATGTGTCGTTTGCCGTCAGATTGGGTGTTACTGTGGCTTCCTTCAGCCAGCTGTCTATCTATCTCGGTTTGTTTTGAGTACTCCATTTCAAATAAATAAAGCTGAGCATAGAAATGCATCTATTCTCTGACTATAAACTCATCAGACATATTTAGTAAGCCCGGTTCTCTGGTTTGTGTGCAGCTGTGTTGTGTTCTGTTGTTTCTACTGTATCGCTGTGGTGGAACTATTTTTGCTTGAATGCCCGTGCTGTGAGCGGAGGATTTTTTACTTGCTCTCGTGCAGTCTAATGACCATGCAGAGGAGCATGGTCGGGTTAACATTTTTACTAAATAATACATTAGATTTCAGTTTGTTTTTTTACCAAAATGTATCTTTTGCTTTCATAATAATCACGAGGCTCATGGAATAATTTATTAGACTTCTGAACTATAAAATTTCTGTCTTTTTGATGCTTGAAGATGTGGTCACCGTAAACTGCCATTGTATGACATCACTGAGTTTATTATTTTTTCTTTTTCAATTTCTCCCTTTGTGTTAAGAAAAAAAAAAGAAAGTCAAATGGGGTTATAACAACACAGTGGTGAGTAAACAATGACTTAATTTTCATTTTGGGGTGAACTATCCCCTTAAGGACTAAGGTGTGTAAACAGTAATTGTAAAACATTTTGGACTAACCTCTGTGCCTTGTGTAAATATAATATTTTCATTTAATCTTGCAATATTACACATTCGATAGAATGTTCTACTGATGCTTCTTATGCACATTGTCCAGACACTGGGAGTGTTCGGTTGGTGGATGGCAACAGTTCTTGTAGTGGAAGAGTGGAGGTTTTACATAATGGACAGTGGGGAACAGTGTGCAGTTATAACTGGGACACAACTGATGCTGCAGTGGTGTGTAAACAGCTGGAATGAGGCAAGCACCAAGAGACGCTACCTTTGGACCAGGATCAGGACCAATTTCCATGGGTAACGTGAGTTGTACTGTTGTAAATGTAATATTTATACTGTCTAGAGTTGCAGTCTGTTCCTTGCAATCTTTTCCTCCAGTTTCACAGACAGAAAGGAGACCAGCACAATCAACATCGATCACTCCTCCACAATCTCCTACAGCAGATATTCTCTCCATCCCTCCAGTGGTTGTGTTTGTTCTGATATCTGTACTCTTACTGCTCTTACTGCCCCTCATCATACTGATTCATCAGTACAAAGTGATGAGAAGAGGTACATGAGATACACAAATCACATACAAGTTCAGTTCTGACACAGTGCTTCAGCTTGTACTGAAGAATTAAATGTCACAGAAATATTCTACACCCTATTTGTTGGTGCAACAGTGATGCTTGTTTTAATGCCTCTGCATTGTAACTTAATGTTGTCTTATAATCTCTCATTTCTTTATCTGTTGTGAACTGACAGAAAGTTTTTTTGTCTACACTCAGCTGTGTCTAACATGAGACGCAGGACTCAGAATGAGGCAGAATACGAGAAGATTGATCACAGACGTAAAACCGAGGACCCTTATAAGGAGATTTATCACAGAGATGATCTCACATCTCAAAAGGGTGAGTCTTACTGAATCTAATTACATCAAAATGATGTGTGCAGAAATTCAAAAAACTTGAGAATGTGAGAAATGAAGAGAAATCCACAAGCAACACCTCTTGAAGATCTGAAGATCAATGGGTCACTTTTAAATTTAAATTATGGGGCACATCAGTGTTACAGTTCTGACCCACTACAGACTCCATTCACTGCTTCAGTAAATGAAATCCAATTCAGAAATATTAAAGTCAGTTTCCCTCATGTGATTTATTCTTTTGACATGTTTCATTTGTAGTTGACAGCTGATGTTCATCTATTATTAGTCTTTTTAAACCTCTCGCTTCAAACCAAAGAATGGCGTGCACCCGGTTATCATCTTGGGAATAATAAATATTGTTATTTTAGATTTTTTTTATTCAGTTTTATGTAAAATTGTTTATTAGCAATCCATTTAAAATAATGAGTCAAAAGGAAATGTTGAAAATAATTGAAGATGCTGTTTCAGGTTTATTTGTTAAACTGTCAATGGAAGGTCAAGCTGAGCACATTGCATTGTCTGAAACACTACATCATGTAGTGTACTCTTGCTGTAATACTGCACATTTTGGAAAAGGAAGTAGGTCATCTGAGTATTCCATGCATACAAAAAATAGTTTAACAGTTGGGTGTTAAAAATGTTATAAATTTTCTCCATAGGCATATATATATACATATACATACATTTAATTTCTTTTTAACTCTAAAGGTAAAGCTAGACAGACCTACCATGTACTCCAAGGCTGTGTTGTATGCATCTGTTGAAGTCATCAGTCTGTGTTATTTCAACTTCAACATTTAATAAAAATCCTGCAGTTATGTTAGTATGCAGTTAGTATGTAATGGGTTAGTCACACAGAATTGCATTGAATACTGCAATCAACTGCATTAGTTTTAATTTCTTGTTCCATGATTATTAAACATATACAATATTTATTCCATCAATTATCTCATGGATTCATGCGGTGTAATAATAATAATTATTTTTCTATGTATTTCACATGTGTATCGGGGGAGCTCAGGGTGACTTTTGAAAAACACATTAGGTATGAGAGACACGTTAGGTAGATTATCATAAACTTTTTTTACGGCATTAAATGGATGACGTAAAAAAAGATGTGCTCTGATATCTTTCATCTTGACATATGCATTTTAATTTACATTTATTTTTTATTTTATAAATGTTTTTGTCTTGTGTGTCAATTTAAAAAGTTACTCAGAGGTCCTTAAAGGCAAAAATATGTCTTCATCAAAAAACTGCCATAAGAATATTACACTCACCTAAAGGATTATTAGGAACACCTGTTCAATTTCTCATTAATGCAATTATGTAATCAACCAATCACATGGCAGTTGCTTCAATGCATTTAGGGGTGTGGTCCTGGTCAAGACAATCTCTTGAACTCCAAACTGAATGTCAGAATGGGAAAGAAAGGTGATTTAAGCAATTTTGAGTGTGGCATGGTTGTTGGTGCCAGACGGGCTAGTCTGAGTATTTCACAATCTGCTCAGTTACTGGGATTTTCACGCACAACCATTTCTAGGGTTTACAAAGAATGGTGTGAAAAGGGAAAAACATCCAGTATGCGGCATTCCTTTGGGCGAAAATGCCTTGTTGATGCTAGAGGTCAGAGGAGAATGGGCCGACTGATTCAAGCTGATAGAAGAGCAACTTTGCCTGAAATAACCACTCGTTACAACCGAGGAATGCAGCAAAACATTTGTGAAGCCACAACACGCACAACCTTGAGGCGGATGGGCTACTACAGCAGAAGACCCCACGGGTACCATTCATCTCCACTACAAACAGGAAAAAGAGGCTACAATTTGCAAGTGCTCACCAAAATTGGACAGTTGAAGACTGGAAAAATGTTGCCTGGTCTGATGAGTCTCGATTTCTGTTGAGACATTCAGATGGTAGAGTCAGAATTTGGCATAAACAGAATGAGAACATGGATCCATCATGCCTTGTTACCACTGTGCAGGCTGGTGGTGGTGGTGTAATGGTGTGGGGGATGTTTTCTTGGCACACTTTAGGCCCCTTAGTGCCAATTGGGCATCGTTTAAATGCCATGGCCTACCTGAGCATTGTTTCTGACCATGTCCATCCCTTTATGGCCACCATGTACCCATCCTCTGATGGCTACTTCCAGCAGGATAATGCACCATGTCACAAAGCTCGAATCATTTCAAATTGGTTTCTTGAACATGACAATGAGTTCACTGTACTAAAATGGCCCCCACAGTCACCAGATCTCAACACAATGGAGCATCTTGGATGTGCATCCCACAAATCTCCATCAACTGCAAGATGCTATCCTATCAATATGGGCCAACATTTCTAAAGAATGCTTTCAGCACCTTGTTGAATCAATGCCACATAGAATTAAGGCAGTTCTGAAGGCGAAAGGGGTCAAACACAGTATTAGTATGGTGTTCCTAATAATCCTTTAGGTGAGTGTATATTGAAATATATATTATATATATTATATATAATCAACATCAGTCCTGATCATAACTACCAAATACTCATTAATACACCAGCGGCTGTGTGCCCATTGCACACGCGCTCCAGCCCAGTTTGGAGGTGTTTGTGGTTAACACGATATTTCTGGACACTTGCTGTAAGGGAACACCTGCCCGTAGAAATGCAAGGTCTGTCCAAGTGCTGAATAAGTGGTGGCAAAGCGGCGTGATAGCTATGCAATGTGTGCCATGGTGCCATGCTCATCTCGGGACTCGAGTCTGAAGCCAGTGCTGAAGCGGTCTCATATCTATCATCCAGAGTGACTTGACTGCCGCTGAGGAAGCCATATGCCCTAGGCAGTTCAGCACCGACTGCGTGCGCTCATTGAGACCGAGTCTAACTCCATGCAGAGAAAAGAGATGCTCTGAACCGGGGTGAGCTTGCTCTTTTCCCAGTTGTCCCGAAGCCCTAGACAGCTGATATGACTGAGCACCAAATCCCTGTGCGTGCACAGCAACTCTCGAGTGTGTGCTAGAATCAGTCGAGATAGTTGAGTATGCAGATGTCCACTTCCCTTAATGAGGAAAGAGCTGCCTCTACAACCTTCGTGAAGACGAGAGAGGAGGCCAGCTCCATTTTTACCCGTATGTCCGAGGGAGTGGCATTCAAATTCCACTCACCAATTCTCATTGGCCTTCTCAAAGAATGGGAGGTGTGCGGGGCTTTCGAGAGAGACCCGTAGTATGACTACATCAACACGATGTCGAGTGAGTGACAGAAGGGGAACTAAGCAGAACATAAAATAGTACTTGTAACTATTTTGTGTACACTGTGTATTATAGATGTATTATAGGAACTGAGGTTGAAATCCCAAAATACAAACCTTTGGCTAAATTTATGCCATTGGCATTAACAGCCAAAATGATCGAAAAAACTAAAATGAAGAAGACAAAAATGTCCCCAAGGTCGCACAAGGGTTAAATGGAATTAGTTTTAAATATTGATACAATTACATCATTGAATAATATGAGTAAACAAAGAAAGAATTAAGTGTGATTCAAAGGTGTCAAAAATATAGCTACTGGTGCTCATCTGAATACGATGCACAACTCCTAGACAAAGGCACTCATATGGTGAAGATAAAAATGCCTTTATTCAACTATATGACTGTATTCAACATTATTCAATAATATGATGATGCTGATTATTATACTTTTTTATTTATTTATTTTTGCTTTTCAACAGACTGTGATGATGTTGAGAAAGCACAAACATATAGGGGAGACTGTTTGACTCAATAAAGACATCCTTTAGATTTCCATCCTTTCTATCCTTATACATATCCGGGTGCTATTTAAGCTTTCACCCACACAACAAGCTGGATTATAAGTAATAATGTTTCAGTAGCTGAAGGTTTCCTGGAATGTTCTTAAAACATTATTGACGAGTATCAGTATCGGTATTAGAATTGAGACTGCCATTTACTGCCATCTTCAGGTTGAAACTTGTATTGCTCTTGTAAATACATGCGCCTTATTTACTTTCCCAAGATTTCATATGTAACAAAGTTCGAATAATAATTTTCTTTATTCCTCTTTTTATTAAATCAAACAAACAAACAAAAAATAAAATCCTGTGATCTCATACTTGTGTAATCATGTTGTTTAGTCATGTACTCTTGGTAAGTGTATTCATGGATAAAGCAAGATTAAGTCAATTTTGTGATGTAGTCTATATATATATATATATATATATATATATATATATATATATATATATATATATATATATAATTTACTTTTATTTGCATTATTTTCTCTGTGATGTCATGAAATATCAGAAAATGTATTATGTTTGAAGTAAGCTGTTATCAGTGTCTTTATCTGAGCAGGTGTTCCAATGCTATTTATAGGCTGCAGTGTTTCCTCTCTCTGAAGTCTTTTAAGTCTCCCATAAGATATGAGACTTCAGCTTCCCTCTGGCATGCGTCGCCTTCAGTGAAGTGTCTCTGTAAGGTGGAGGAGGAGTCCTTTTCATCAGCGCTGGCGTTATTTTTATATATATGGTGAAATCAGAAATGCCTCTTCTGATTTGTCACTGAAGTTGTTTGGTGGTTTCCTCTGTTCTTTCTAATAAGGTAATATTGAGTGTGATTGGAAGGTTTGGGTTGCTTTCTGCTCTTTAGGGGACTGACAGGAGCCACTTTCTTCAGTGTCTTTCTTCAGGGCGAGCAGAGGAGAAACTTGTGCTGAGTTCTGAGCTGATCATCACACAGTGTTTGTTTCGAGCAGATGAAGATGTGGAGCTCTCTGATGCTTATGTTTCTGTTCTTTTTGGCAAAACTCACATCTGGTAGGTACAAATGTAGGGTCAAGGAAGAAAATAAAAAATCTCAATGTAAATTTTTTTTTTTTTATAATGCTACTGTTCATATGCCACACATTCATTTTTGTGTACTTAAGAGGTTTATGCTGTTTTGTGGATTTATTTTGACATCTGTTCTCCTGCTTTTTCTCCTGTCTTTCTTACCCTCTCTCTGCCTTTTGTCTGTTTTAAAAGAAGATATTGTGAATGTGAGGTTGGTCGATGGTGACAGTACCTGCAGTGGTAGAGTGGAGGTTCTTCATAGAGGACAGTGGGGAACAGTGAGTGATGGTTTCTGGGATATGATTGATGCAGCAGTGGTTTGCAGAGAGCTGGACTGTGGTGAGCCTGTAGATGTACTGCGTAATGCTCATTTTGGACAAGGATCAGGACCAGTCTGGATGAATAATGCAATGTGTACTGGATCAGAGTCCACACTGAAGAACTGTGGATCATCAGGATGGGGTAGCACTGACTCTTTTCATGGAAAAGATGCCGGAGTCATCTGCTCAGGTGAGCTGCTCCAAACTTATTACATCCTTGTAAATTTCACCAAGACCTCTCACCTAAAAAGATTGAGTTGATTTTCCCATCACTATCCGAACAGCTGAGACCATTTATTCCTTCAGGAAACATCTAAAAATGTATCTTTATTCAAAACTGTTAAATAACTCTTAAAATTAAAAATAAAACTTTCAAGTATTCTTTCACTGTCGTCTCAATTTCAGGTCAGTTTTATTCTGTAATTTTCTGAACAATTGTATGTTTTCAAGTGTTTGCAAAATGAATACATTTACATGCATAATATGTTCCTCTGTAAACATAATTGCTTCTTATTCTGCAATTATCAACTATATTTCTCAACTTAACTGTTTTCTTATTGTTTCTTTGTATATTAAGATACAAATAGAAATATATATTTAATGTTTTTATGCCTAAATGTTGGATTCCGTTTGACATTACTGAGCCATGAATAATAAAAAGACACAAAAAGTTAAATGATATCAACTCCTGTGGATATATGATGGCATTCCTGTTAATATTGGTAAATTGTTGACCTACCTGTTAATATTAGCTAAAAATGTAGTTTCAAAGGTTCCAAATGTGATACAATATAAATCAAGAATTTAAGGATCTCTTTCTATACATCAAGTGTTTTTATTTCTGTTAACCATATACTGTAAATTATCTGTGTCCTCTTGAACAGAAGTGAGGTTGGTTGGAGGTTCTCGCTGCTCTGGGAGATTAGAGATATTTCATGAGAACAGGTGGGCTTCAGTGTGTGATTCTGCCTTTGACCAGCAGGATGCAGAGGTTGTGTGTAGAGAGCTGGACTGTGGGGCTCCTGTTCAGGTTCTGGGAGCAGCTGCTTTTGGCAAAGGAGAGGGTCAGATGTGGACAGAAGAGATTCAGTGTAGAGGCAACGAATCTCTGATTCATCTCTGTCCAACATCATCATCACATGCAAACAACTGTTCTCATGACAACAGTGTTGGACTGATGTGTGAAGGTTTGAAGTAATTTTCTTTCAAGATTCAGATCTCTATTCCCAGATTAAAATTAATATATTACTTTTTTGTTTTGTTTCTTATAGTGTAAATCTTTATTTCCCTTATATTTTTCTTTCTTTCCGTCAATGTGTATTCATTCCTCATCCATTTTACTCAATATATAGACAGTAATAGGGTGAGGTTGGTTGGTGGTAACACTCCCTGTGCTGGAAGAGTGGAGGTTCTTCATAGAGGACAGTGGGGAACAGTGTGTGATATGTACTGGGATTTGGCTGATGCTGCAGTAGTGTGTAGAGAACTGGACTGTGGGGAACCAGTAGATGCTCTGAGTGGAGCTCATTTTGGACCAGGATCAGGACCAGTCTGGATGAATGGTGTGTCCTGCAGGGGGTCAGAATCTACATTGAAGGACTGTGGTTCAACTGAATCCCTGATCATTGTTATAATCATAATAATAAAGCTGGGGTCATCTGCTCAGGTGAGCTGTTCCAAACTTTTTACAGCACAGATGATCCACCTGATTTTATAATATTTGAAATATATATTCTAAAGTTAAATCAATTATTATAATTTCCAGCTCTAAGATAAATATCATGCATTTTTTTATGTATTTAATCTCTTGCTTCTTCAGGGGTCAGGCTTGTTGGAGACACTCGCTGCTCTGGGAGATTAGAGATATTTCATGAGAGCACGTGGGTTTCAGTGTGTGATGCTGCCTTTGACCAGCAGGATGCAGAGGTTGTGTGTAGAGAGCTGGGCTGTTTGGCTCCTGTACAGGTGCTGGGAGCAGCTGCTTTTGGCAAAGGAGAGGGTCAGATGTGGACAGAAGAGATTCAGTGTAGAGGCAACGAATCTCAGATTCACCTCTGTCCAACATCGTCTCCACATAAACACACCTGCTCCCATGAAAATGATGAGGGTCTGCTGTGTGCTAGTGAGTGTAAAATGAATATGAGAATGGGATGTTCTTTATTATTCTTAAAGGGTTATTTCGCTCAAAACTTAAAATCCTTTCATGATTTACATACCTTTCAGCCATCCCAGATGTTTTATAGCAGATTTCAGCTCAGTTTGGGCATACAATGGAAGAAAATGGGTGCCATCAGGCAGCTGGCTGTTTGATGGTTCAAAAGGGATATTAAGGCAGCATAAAAGTAATCCACATGACTTCAGTCGATCAATGAATGTCTTCTGAAGCCAATCAATAGGTTTGTGTAAAATAAATAGATAATTAAAACTTTACTTAAAGCTTCCTTCAAGCAGTCACATCAGTGATGTAAGCACAATGACGTTCTGTGAGAATTTGGAAGTGTGCACTTTGTATACAACAGAGTAATGAACATGCAAAAGTAAGTTAATTTCAAACAGAAATACAGCTGAGTGGAAGCAACAATTTAAAGTTAAAACATTTTAATTATCGATTTGTTTCTTACACCAACCTATCAGTCTGCTTCAGAAGACAATTGATTGACTGAAGTTGTGTGGATTACTTTTATGCTGCTTAAATATGCTTTTTAGAGTGTCAAGCAGCTAGCAGCCTGATGGCACCCATTTACATGCATTGTATGCTCAAACTGAGCTGAAAAGTGTTTGTAAAAAATCTTCACTTCAGTTCTGTTGAAGAAGAAAAGTCATACACATCTGGGATGGATTAAAGGTTAGTAAATCATGAGAGCATTTTATTTTCTTTGGGTGAACTAACCCTTTACATTTGATCATAATCTCACCAACACAACAGCAAAGTGGGCTATCACATTTTTAAAATATGTCCGTATATGTCTCTTTCATTACTTGTAATTCTCTCTCACACTCTCTATATTTTTCTTAGACATACAGAATGTGAGACTGGTAAATGGTAACAGTCGCTGTGCTGGAAGAGTGGAGGTTCTTCATAGAGATCAGTGGGGAACAGTATGTGGTGAAGACTGGGATATGGCTGATGCTGCAGTAGTGTGTAGAGAGCTGGACTGCGGGGAACCTGTAGATGCTCTTGGTAATGCTTATTTTGGACCTGGATCAGGACAGGTCTGGATGAGTGTTGTATTATGTACTGGATCTGAGTCTTCACTGAAAAATTGCGGATCAGTAGTGTTTGGTAAACCCTTCTGTGGACACAATGATGATGCTGGAGTCATCTGCTCAGGTAAAAGAGATTGATGTCTTAACTGCTCATTTAAAGGAAATTCCTTTCTAACTGTTTGGTCATCGATCCATTGTCAAACAAATTTGTTCTGTGTGAACAACTGCATGTCTTATTGAAAATATCCAGTTGTCACATAGCAGAGGGCAAATCTAATTTGGCAAATGTGATTTTTATCTATTTACATCAAATTAAAAATTATGCCATTTGTATTGTATTAAATTATGCTTTGAAACTTGCCACTCTGAATAAATTTGATTTATCTGTTTTGTTTTATGAAATACACAGAGCACAAAGAGTCCAGACTTGTTGATGGACCTCATCTGTGTTCTGGGAGATTAGAGATACTTGATGGAAACACGTGGGTTTCAGTGTGTGATGCTGCCTTTGACCAGCAGGATGCAGAGATTGTGTGTAGAGAGCTGGGCTGTGGGGCTCCTGTACAGGTGCTGGGAGCAGCTGCTTTTGGCAAAGGAGAGGGTCAGATGTGGACAAAAGAAATTCAGTGTAGAGGCAACGAGTCCCAAATATTCTTCTGTCCACAGCAATCTTCAAGCAATAACGGCTGTTCCCATGACAATGATGTTGGGATTAAATGTTCTGGTTAAGTATAAGAATTTGTCATCTCTTTGGATATACTGTATACATCCAGAACATACATGTTCATTTAAGTGAGTTTTATTGCTCTGTTCTGTTAAAATAATCTCTGAGTTTTACATCCAGGTTACACAGCACTAAGACTGGTGAATGGCTCAGAATCTTGTTCGGGTCGAGTGGAGCTTCAGTATCTCAGCAAATGGGGCACAGTGTGTGATACATGCTGGGATATGAGAGATTCAAGTGTCCTCTGTAGACAGCTGAATTGTGGGATTGCTGTGTCTGTTGTGGGATCAGACTGGTTTGGAGAGGGAAGTGGTGAAATCTTGGCTGATGTGTTTGATTGTCAGGGGAATGAAACACATTTCTCACAATGTCCCATCTCTTCATGGAGTCGAGCTGAACGTTCTCATAGTAAAGATGTTGGAGTCATTTGCTCTAGTAAGAACACTTCGCACTGCTGTTTATGTTATTATTAGACATGCTATTCTTAGAAGATTCATAACACTTTAAAAAAAAATTATGATAGTATAATATTATCCTCACTGAAATTTCAAATGTTCTCTTCAGATTCCTCTCTGGCTCTTCATGATGGGCGAGTGCGGTTGTCTGGAGAGAGAGAGTGTGAGGGGGAAGTGGAAGTTTACATCAATCAGGTCTGGAGGAGAGTTCTGCTGGATTCCTGGAGTCTCACTGAATCCTCTGTGGTCTGCAGACAGCTGGGCTGTGGCTCTGTGCTGAACTTCTACAGCTCCTCTTCATCCAGTCCTGAACACAGTCATGAGTGTGTGATGGGCTTCCAGTGTTCTGGGAGTGAAGCTCATCTGGGGAACTGTAGCTCTCCACAAACTCTCAACTGCAGCTCCACACAACAGATGTCAATCACCTGCCATGGTCAAAACAACAATATCTGGGCTAATTGTATCATTCACTGACTAATGAATTAATTTGTAATTAACATGCATTTCTTTCTATCTGTATATCTGGTCTCAGGTCATGGGTCCATCAGGCTGGTGGGTTCTGGAGGAGATTGTGCAGGGAGGCTTGAGGTTTTTCACAATGGCTCATGGGGGACAGTGTGTGATGACTCCTGGGATATTAAAGATGCCCATGTGGTGTGCAGACAGCTGCAGTGTGGAGTGGCCCTCAGTAACCAGCAGGTACCAGCCTGGTTTGGTCCTGGTTCTGGACCCATATGGCTGGATGAGGTGAACTGTGAGGGGAATGAGTCATCCCTTTGGAACTGTTCCTCTCAGGTCTGGGGAAAACATGACTGTCAACACAAGGAGGATGTAGGAGTCATGTGTTCAGGTTAACATTTAAACAGTCAATTGAACAATAACTGAAATTATTTTGAACATTTCAATGCTGGTGATGTTTGTGTCTGATGGTTCGCAACATCCAGTGTGCTTGCATTGTACATTAACAGAGTGTGAGATTGGAGGTTGATTCAAATGCTTTTCTAATCTAGAGTTTAGAGAGATCAGATTAACTGAGGGCTGTGAAGGGAATGTGGAGGTTTTCTACAATGGATCGTGGGGTAATGTATGCTGGAACCAGATGGACAGAGACACAGCGAGTCTGATCTGTCAAGAGCTGAACTGTGGAAGATCTGGTGTTGAGTCTGATTCATCATCAAGAATAAAATCAGCTCATAACTGGCTAGATAAATTGAAATGTCGACCACATGACACAAATCTGTGGCAGTGTCCATCATCACCCTGGGGACAGAATGACTGTGATGAAGATGAAGTGGCCCAAATCACCTGCTCAGGTAAGATGATATTTAAATATTTTAAGATGGTTTCAGTTGTCATGTTTCTTCAATCATAAGTTTTTATGTCCAGTGTATTAATTAAACAATAATAAACTAAGTAAACAATGACACGTTAAGTAAAGGTTTGGTAACATTTTTAAGATAAATTAAATAAAGCACTGAGAGATTTGATGAATGTAATATCCTAATGTTCTGTTCAGTTCTGTTAATTTTATCATGTTATAATCTCAGAGAAGGAGAGTTTGGAGTCTCCTCGCAGTCATCTTCCATGTTCCACCTCACGATCGTCTCTTCAGAGACAGTGTTCAAGTACATTTATTTATTTATTTTTTGACAACAAACAGTTTTAAATTATTATTTCTGTAAGTCTGTATTTTTTCTATATAAATATCTCTTTGTCTTTCAATATGCATAAAAAATTATATACATTTTTAAAGACTTCTAGATTCAGTTTCATTTAGCCGATAATGTTGTTAATTTCTGATGTGTTTCCTCATCTGTGATGTGTGATTCAGAGCATGTTCCTCTGAGACTGAGTGGAGGGAAGGGCCGGTGCTCTGGGAGGCTGGAGGTGTATCATAACGCTGTGTGGGGTTCAGTTTGTGATGATCAGTGGGATATCAGGGATGCTCAGGTGGTCTGCAGGCAGCTGGGTTGTGGAGCAGCACTGAGTGCTGATGGGAATGCAGCCTTTGGTGCTGGTGAAGGTGTTGTGTGGCTAAACAGAGTCGAGTGCAGAGGGAATGAGATTCACCTGTGGGACTGTCCTCTCTCCTAAATAACCACACTGACTGCTCACACAAAGAAGACGCTGGACTCACCTGTGCAGGTGAGATTATTATGCTGTGTTGAAACCAGAGCTGCATTCATCTGAAATACTTAACACAAGTAACACTGTTAGAAACTTTTAGAGCTAATTACATTTGTTGAAGTAATATATTCAAGATGGCAATGATTTCAAACAATAATGTGTTTGTTTTTACATTGACAGATTTGTCTGTGTCCACGACTCCTGCCACAGCAACATCAGCTTTTCCTCCAGTTTCACAGACAGAAAGGGGACCAGTGCGATCAACATCAATCCCTCCTCCACAAACTCCTCCATCAGATCCTCTCTCCATCCCTCCAGTGGTTGTGTTTGTTCTGGTATCTGTGCTCTTACTGATCTTACTGCCACTCATTATACTGATTCAGCAGAACAGAGTGATGAGGAGAGGTACGACAGATACAAACATAACATACAAGTTCAATTCTGACACCAACAACTAAAACAACAACTGCATGTTTTATTATTTTTTTATTATTATTTTGTAATATTGTAACTTCAGTGTTGTCTTATTCAGTGTGTCATCAGTCATGTTTTGTGAAATGACCGCAGGTTTGTCTGTCTTCTCTCACAGCTCTCTCTAAGAGGAGACTCAGGACTCTGTCTGAAACAGTTTATGAGGAGATCGATCACAGGCACACAAACAGACACAGTCACTTCACTCAGAGGGGTGAGTTAAGTAATCTGAGAAATATTATTTAAACCTCCAAGTTTGATCATTTACATGTGTGAAAAGTTTCTCTTTATTAACACTTTATTGTCTTTATTCAGTTGGCCTAAAACCATGTGACTGTAATGGTTAGATAAATGTGTGTGTGTGTGTGTGTGTGTGTGTGTGTGTGTGTGTGTATGTGTGAGCGTGTATTTATCACTTTGTGGGGACCAAATGTCCCCATAAGGATAGTAAAACCCGAAATTTTTGACCTTGTGGGGACATTTTGTCGGTCCCCATGAGGAAAACAGCTTATAAATCATACTAAATGATGTTTTTTGAAAATGTAAAAATGCAGAAAGTTTTCTGTGAGGGTTAGGTTTAGGGGTAGGGTTAGGTTTAGGGGATAGAATATAAAGTTTGTACAGTATAAAAACCATTATGTCTATGGAAAGTCCCCATAAAACATGGAAACACAACATGTGTGTGTGTGTGTGTGTGTGTGTGTGTGTGTGTGTGTGTGTGTGTGTGTGTGTGTGTGTGTGTGTGTGTGTGTGTGTGTGTGTATGTATCACTTTGTGGGGACCAAATGTCCCCATAAGGATAGTAAAACCCAAAATGTTTGACCTGGGTTTCTACATTTTATCGGTCCCCATGAGGAAACAGCTCGTAAATCACACTAAATTATGTTTTTTTAAAATGTAAAAATGCAGAAAGTTTTCTGAGAGGGTTAGGTTTAGGGTTAGGGGATAGAATATATTTTGTACAGTATAAAAACATTATGTCTATGGAAAGTCACCATAAAACATTGAAACACAATGTGTGTGTGTGTGTGTGTGTGTAGGTGTGTTTTGAAACCTGGCATGTGTCTTTAGTTTATTGTTTTGGAAGATAACAATATTGGAGTATATATATATATATATATATATATAACATTGTGTGTATTTGTCTGTAGTGTGTGTGTGTGTGTGTGTTTGTATGCATGTTCTTCTGTTCATTAAGCAGTTCTCAGTGGCATATGATTTGCACTGTCCAAGGAATTTGAACCTCAGTTGGAATCATGAACATGTTTCTATTTATTCTGCTCACAGGAAGTTTCCTCTCTGAAGAACATCATTCAGGGTATGAAGATGCCGATGAGTTCCTCTCAGGTTAGAGGGTCGTTTAATTGATATTTACTGTTTCTCTAAGAAACTAATACAAATTAGGCATATTCTCAGAGCAAAGATATGTGTGAAGTGTAATTCAAAAATTCCTTGCATATATATTTTTCTTTTTTTCCTTTTGGCACAAACACAATCTTCTCTAATAATTAATTTAACGTTATCATCTTCAGCACAATCTGCCAGTATGGACAAGTATGATGATGTCAAGCCCACAAATGGGCTGACAGGTCAGTGTCTTTCTGATCACATAATTACACTGACAGTTGATTTAGCAACTTATAGTGCCCATGACCATTTAGTGATTTCTGAAAATATTCACTTTGCTTAAACAATTCTAGAAGAGATCAAGATTGTGAAGAAGAACACAGCAGATAACTATGATGATGTCATCACTGCTGGACTGAGACCAGATTATGAAAAAGGTGTTCTTCTCTCATATCATTATTATCATCTGTTCTAGAAGTTTGTTTTGACTTTATGTCAATGTTTGTACATGTAGATCACACACTTGATAGCTGTGATGATGTCATCCCCATAGAACAGAATGCTGATACTAAAGCAGGTATGTTTATTAATACAGTATATCACCCTTCTAAACTGGAACCCATTGCAGATATGAAGCTTTATTATTTATTTATTTATTAAAATATGTTTTATTTTTGCAGATGACATCCATGAGAGGTATGATGATGTCATCACCACAGGACAGAATACTTATCCTAACATGTGTGTACATTTTATTGTTCTTCTACAATAATGGGTGCAGCCTGTTAGTTATTATGTTAGTTTTGAAGTTTTTATTATATCACTTAACATAATGTATTTGTGTCTGTTTTGGGCAGTAAGCCGAATTATGATGATGTCATCACAAGTGGACAGAGCTTTAGAAACCTGATGGGTGAGTCCTATAAAAAGTTGTTTTATTTAAGGCAGATGCTATTTGCTCCCTGGTGAAAATAATAGTGTATGCTATTTACACCCCAGTGCAAATAGTGGCAGATATTATTTGCACCCATATTTAAATTCTATCATTCAGTCTGTTTATTGTGTTTATTTAGAGTCCCACATGCACACTACATTAACCTCTAACCCTTAACCTAAACTTAACCTTACCTTAGAAAAAAAAACCCTTGGTTTTATTACAGTAACCATGGTTTCATGTGGGAATGAGTGTGATCGATAGACCCCGCCTCCTGATCAAACCCCTCTCTGCACTCTCCGACATTCACTGTGACAAAATCACTGCGATGAAATCAGCATTTATATTTATTTGTATGTATTAATTTAAGTCGTATTAAAGAAAATATTAAGAGTGGAAACAGGAAATCGGATGGGAAAAAGAGTGGGACAAAAGGCAGGTTCGAACCGTGGTTGCTAGGACAACAGTACTTATTCACACGATCTTTACACCTCACTTCACTGCAGCAACGTCTATTGTTTAGTTTGTCATATATTTCTGTTGTTCCACCAGACTATTGGGGTTCAAATAGCTGCACTGTGTGTCAGATGCTGTTTACATCGGGGTGCAAATAGACACTTTATTTTAAATACTTTATTTGACAAATTTCTAGTCTGATGAAATAGTCCTGATACTACCTTGCCACAATAGAAATAAACCATGTGAAAAAGGTTTTTCTCTCTTGGTAATGGAGAACAGAATTGATTGTCGCAAATGAACATTCTTTTATTTTAGTTTTGATTAGAATGCATCTGCTAAAATGAAACAGTTTATTTTAAGCAACTGCTGCTGTTTTAATCTGATTAACAAAAGTGATGTAATCATAACTCATAACAAGATGATCTTGTTCTTTAATAACAGACTATGATGATGTGGAGGTGAAGCCAATCAAACTAGGAGGAACTGAGTGACCAAGAGACCCCATCAACTTTTCATAATTTTTTGGCATTTTATATTCTAAGTTTTTTCCTTTATTTTTTTATCCTATTTACATAAGTCAGTTTGCATCACCTTTGACATTTCATTGAAATTTACTAATTACAAACAAACTTTAGAAATGTCAGATTGAACACTCAGCTTGAAAATCCTGTTTTTCTTAGTCTGTTCCTTTCACCCAGTGGAAGAAATTAGATTTGCACACATCTGTGTTGGAAACATAATAGGCAATCCCAGATTATTTGGAATAAATACATAATTTTATGATCATATTAATATATGATATATATTTTTGTACATTGGCACCAAACTGGTCAGAAGGTGAAGAACACATTTATCTTCACTTGAGAATGATGGTCTTTCTACCCCATCTTCTGGAATAAACCAGTTTTGCAGAGTTAAATGTATACTTGGCATAGTATAATCACAGAAATGAGTTTGCAATATAGAGAAAAAGTTTCAAAAAGTAATTATTCTCTATATTGTATTTAGTCTATTTTTCCTCTTACTTGTTTAATCAAGTTTAGATTAAATACGATTGCTCTTGGTAAGCATCTATTTACTGATATAGTTGAGTTTAATTTGTGTTTATAACATTTATTTATTTAAAAAGAACATTTATTTATGTGGTAATCAATATTATGCCACAGATGCTGTCAACAAGCTTAACTTGTGTTTAACCTGGAATATTCCTTTAAGACATCCTTTCTAAATATATGCATATAGTGTGGTGTTCTTATAACTCTTTGATAATTATTTAATAAAATTGTTAATGAAAAGAATGAAATTATCTATAGTTAACTTTTATTTGGTAGAGATTATCTTTTCTGAATAGTTGATATGTTTCTTCCTACTGCCAAAACTAAAATCTATGGGCATTGGTGGAAGAATACATAACTTGATAATGGATAAGTTTGAGCAAATAGTTATGATAGGATAGTATTCAAATATATACATTTATATAGAGATAATGATACTCCCCAAATTACCAAGAATAATTGATGCCAGTTTAAAATGATGATAAATTGTCACACTACCATACCAGACATGCAGACAACAGTAGATGAAGAAGAGATATGGGCTAATAGTGGAGTTCTCACTTATCAGTTTTACAAAAAGAAGTATATTCCCAAAAGTAAATATGAAACTGTACGACCAGTATTGGAACAGCCTCTGGTAATGAGGCACCTGGAGTGTATAGATGAACTCTTACTTTTTGGACGCATGTTCAGGATTAGATAATACAGTTAGTTAAATAATAATAATAAAAAGATAAATATTTTAAGAAGTTTGGCAGAAGTTGACTGGGGTGCCAGTGGATTATCTTAAAAAAATAAAAATACTATGGAAAAATTATGTCACCTTTGGATTGGGAGCATGGTAAAGATTGAAAAAGTTTGAAGTAGTGCAGGCACATGCTTAAATGCTGTATGCTTTGCCAATGCTGGACTTTTTTAACCGTATAGTGTCCCTGTCACTATACTGGGGCATTAGAACCCACACAGACCACAGGGTGAGCACCCCCTGCTGGCCTCACTAATACAATTTTCAGCAGCAAACTTTAGTTTTCCCCAGCAGTTCTCCCATCCAGGTACTGGCCAAGCTCAACCCTGCTTAGATTTGGTGTGCAACCAGGCAAGAGCTGCAGGGTGATTATGGTTGCTGACTTTTAGCAGTAATACATTGATTTTGAGTGAAGATCATGCAGATGTGAACTAACTGATATTAACAACAATAACATTTGTATAGTTAACATAATTTATATAGCACTTAATTCATGTAGGGCTGTGTTCAAACATTCTGACAGTAGTATTTCTTTACTGATATTCATCTTTCATCATTTAATTTAAGTTCATTAGAACTGACATATTTACAGAGGAGAAAACGTATCGGTTACCTAACGTAACCTCGGTTCTCTCTAGATGAGGGAACGAGTATTAGCGTAAGCTAGCTTACGCTACGGGAAAGATTCATCTTTTCTGAGATATTGAAGCCAAAAAATTATCCTTAATTTTTGTATCCATTGTCAACGCAGTGCGGCAGTTGCAGACCTTGAGCGGGCTAGCTAGCGAGCTCATAGGTTGCTCTGTGGCAACTGCTGCAGCCTATAGACGAGCTTAGCTGAACTCGCATCCAATGAGAGGGCAACCGCAGCTCACTGCATCAAAGCCCACCAAAATGGGCGTGACTAGAGTGCATATAAGCGTAGTTCAGAGGCTAGAACCCTGGTTTTCATTGACTGAAGCTGAAAAGTCAGCTGCGTGGCGCTGAACACGGCCGGTTACGCTAATACTCGTTCCCTCATCTAGAGAGAACCGAGGTTACGTTAGGTAACCGATACATTCTCTTACTGAGAGGTTCTCTCGTATTACGTAAGCTAGCTTACGCTCACGGGAACCCATTGTCAACGCCGTGCTTGCCAAGCATCCACTGTATGAGCCCCAGGGAATTAAGGGGGACCCGGGAGCCCTTATGAGTGGGGAAATAATATTTGGCCGGCAAGAATGCGGGTCATTGATTGTGTAATACATAAGCACATAGTGGGAAGGGAGCGACAGAGCGGCGGTGCCGGTCTGTGTGGAATGTGTCCCATCAGTACAGCTCACCAGGGAGCTGTAGCGTATTAAACCGCTAGTAGTTTTGCCTGCAGAGCGGGCACTTCCATATTGTAAAATCTGACAAAGGTGGAGGGAAGTCCATCCCGCTGCCACACATATGTCGTGGAATGGAAATCCCGCTGGACCATGCCCACGAGGATGCCATGCCTCTAGTGGAGTGAGCCCAGCTCGTTTTTACCCCATGACTGGCCGTGCAGGGGTTCAGCGAACGCCGCAACGGCCGCCACATACACTTTGAGCGTGGATGGGGATCTGTCCTTATCCAGCAGCTCTTGTAGAAATCTGAGCAGCGACGACACCCCACATGTCTGTGGGTCCAGGTCTCTGTCGGTGCACCATTTTGAGAACACAGACCATTTTGACGCATAGAGTCTTCTCGTGGAAGGGGCTCTAGCGTGTATGATGGTGTTTATTACTCCTTCTGGCAGAGCGACGGGTAGTCGTTGATCACCCACGCATGCAGCGCCCAGCTCTTGGTGGGGATGCCAGATTGTGCCATGAGCTTGAGAGAGGAGATCTGCTCTCACTGGGATGGGCCATGGCGCTGTCAGTGACAGCTGCGTAAGCTCGGGAACCATGTCTGATTCTCCCAGCGGGCTATGAGGAGCACCGAGTGGCGCATTTCCCTGATCCTCTGCATTACCTGTGGCAATAGCGAGGCGGGAGGGAAGGCGTAAAGCGGGCGTCTGGGCCAGTCCTGGGCCAGCGCGTCCTCGCTTTCGAGAAAAATATTGGGCAGTGAGAGTTCTCTTTGGATGCAAAGAGGTCTATCTCTGCTCTGCCGAATAGGTGCCATAGCGTCTGGACTGTTTGAGCGTGCAGGGACCATTCCCCTGGGGAATATTGTCTCTGGACAGTCTGTCGGGCCGTCGTTCAGGTGGCCTGGCACGTGCGTCGCCCTCAGCGGCGCAGGTGGCACTGGGACCAACTCAGTATGCGTTTTGTCAGATGGAAGAGGTTCCTGGATCTGACACCGCCCTGACGGTTTAGGTAGGATACCACAGATCTGTTGTCCGAGCGGACCAGGGCGTGGTGACCCTGAATGACCGGGAGAAGCGCCGGCGGCGTGCTCGACCGCTATCATTTCCAGACAATTTATGTGAAGGAGCTTTTCCTGAACTGACCATAGGCGAAAACCGGAGAGCCCTCGCAGACCGCGCCCCAACCCGTGTTGGGCGCGTCTGTCGAGATGACTTTTCGGCGAGATACAGCTCCCATTGTCACTCCCGCTGATACCATTCGGCCACTGTCCAGGGCTGCAGAGCTGATATGCAGGTCTGAGTCACCTTGATGGGCTGGCGGCCTGTGGCCCAAGCCCGGCGAGGCGCGGTGTTTAGCCAATGCTGAAGCGGCGCATGTGCAGTAAACCCAGCTGAAGTACTGCTGCGGCTGAGGCCATGTAACCTAGCACTCTCTGGAATTTCTTCAGAGCGTGAGGCTGTTCATCTGAAAAGATCGCGGCTAGTCAGCTGAATACGGCGTCTTGGCTGTGTAGATAAGCGAGCCGTCATTGCCACGGAGTCTAGTTCTATTCCCAGGAAGGAAATGGTCTGACTGGGCTGTAGTGAGCTCTTGGTCCAATTGACTGCAAGACCCAAACTGTTCAGATGGCTGAGGAGAACTGCTCTGTGAGACAGAAGCTCCATATGTGACTGAGCCATAATCAGCCAGTCGTCCAAATAGTTCAGAATTCGCAAACCCTGACTCCGCAGGGGTGCGAGCGCCGCATCCATGCACTTCGTGAAAGTACGAGGTGCTAAGGACAGGCCGAACGGAAGGACGGTGTATTGATAAACCTGGCCGTCGAAGGCGAATCTCAAGAATGGCCTGTGACGGGGATTTATCTGAATCTGAAAGTATGCATCTTTCAGATCGAGAGAAATAAACCAGTCCCCTGGCGCACATGCGCGAGGAGTTTCCTGATTGTAAGCATTTTGAACGGTCTTTTTGCAAGCACCTTGTTCAAAACCCTGAGATCTAATATGGGTCTGAGGCCGCCGTCTTTCTTGGGAACAAGAAAATAACGGCTGTAAAGCCCCGACTCGCTCAGAGAGGGTGGCACTTTTCTATGGCCCTTTTGCACAGAAGGCTTGCTATTTCTGAACGAAGCATGCACGCTGCTTCCGTGTTCACAGTGGTTTCGAGCCGCGCTCTGAAGCGAGGGGCGGCGATCGAACTGTAGCAAATAGCCCTGTTGTATTGTGCTTAACACCCACTTGGATATCCCTGGAATAGCTTCCCACGCTTTGAAGCGTAACGCTAGAGGGTGAATGGCCAATTCGCTCTGATTGCCGCACACAGAGCGCTGAACAAAATGTGTGAGCGCGTTTAGTGTGTTCATGCATGATTGCTCGCAGACAGCATGAACAGGCTGTTTTGTGAGTGACTTCCCGATTGGAATGAATGGGGAAAGAGTCACATCTGTTACGTGATGCGCAAGCATAGTCATGGGCACGGGACTTACACACAGAGGAATGGTTGCTGGCCGTGTAACAGAGCGGGCAGAGAATGGGCGCGCGCACGCATTTGTGGGCGCATTTATTGACTCTAGCGCTCGAGCGGTTCGTAACCGCTTTATGTGAGCGTGCTCTGGTGGGGACACGAGACATGCAGTGCTTGTGTGCAGAAGTGAACACTGGATTGTGGGCACATTTTTCTACACATAGGGCTGGTCGTGTGACAGAGCGGGCAGAGAATGGGCGCGCGTACGCATTTGTGAGCGCCTTCATTGACTCTGACGCTTCGAGCGGTTCGTAACCGCTTTATGAGAGCGTGCTCTGATAGGGGCACGGGATGTGTTATGCTTGTGTGTAGGGGCGAACACTGGGTTGTGGGCACTTTTCTACACATAAGACATGTTTGCTCTTTACAAGATTTATTTGGTTCGCCGTGAAAGCGGCGTTTGAGTCTGAGCAAGCGGGCAGTGTCACCGGCTTGTTGGCTGCTAAATTCACCACTGTAGTAGCCTGAGAGAAGGGGACTGACAGGGGCAAAGCTTTGACGGTGGTCCGCCGCGGCGGGACTGAGCCGTCGTTTGTTCAACAAAGTTAGGAAGACTTCGGTTGCTTTGGTTTCAGCGTTACCTTACATCGAGGCCAGCGGGCGGCGGTCTCGCGGCGGCTGTCTGAGCCTTGATCGAGGCGGCCGCCCTGTCGGCGCTGAGAAGTCTGGGTTTGTTGAACTGGGCGCTGTGAAGAGGCTCGTGCAGGAGGCTGATCACGTGAGCGGCCTGCAGAGGAGCTAGCGCGACGCGGCAGGAAGAGGTTCATGGCTTGGGTGGCTTTCTGGACTTCTGAGAAGCGGTCAACAATGCCACTCACCGCGGAGCCGAAGAGACCGGTCGGAGAGAGCGGTGCGTTGAGGAACGTGGAGCGCTCTGCTTCTCCCATGTCGGCTAGTGTTAGCCATAAGTGTCTCTCGGTCACAGTCAGCGAGGCCATGCACTTCCCTAGAGCTTGGGCTGCAGCTTTGGTAGCTGAGGGCGAGGTCTGTCGGCCAGTAGATCAGTAACAGCCTCTGGGTGCCTGCCTTTCTCATCCCACTCCGAAGAAGGTCTGCTTGTAGGATCTGTAAAACGGCCATTGAGTGCAGAGCAGATGCGGCTTGGCCGGCGGCGGAATAGGCGCGGCCAACATAGGCGGAAGTCGCTCTGCAGGCCTTAGACGGGAGCACAGGCTTGGAACGCCATCTCGCGGAGGGCGGGCAAAGGTGTGCTGCTACCGAGTCCTCGACCGGGGGATGGAGGAGTAGCCTCTCTCAGTGGCGCCGTCCACCGACGCGAGAGAGGTGGAGACGTGGAACGGGTCCTGGCTGAAAAAGGAGCGCTCCACCGACTTTGCAAGCTCCGTATGTAATTCCGGCAGGAAGGGAGCGCCCGGCCGCGGGTGTAGAGCGGCGATGGCTTTGAAGAAAGCAGCCGTCGAGTCTGTTGGGTGCCTGCTCAGGGGCGGTGACCACTCGAGCCCGAGGCGGTCGACGGCCTGTGTGAGGAGGCGTGTTAACTCCCTTCGACCCGGCGCGGGTCCTGCTGGATTCCTGGGCCGAGGAGGAGGCTTGGGAGCCTGTCCACTCCTGCTGTCCGAGCCATGATGGAACAGCGCCCTTATCCTCCGCCTGCCATCCGAGATGGCAGCAGTGCGCCGCCGGGCGGCAACTGCGCGTCCCGGGGGCGGGAGGGTGAAAGCGATGCTCGAGGGAGAGGCTCCGGCGCAGGCAGTCGCTTCAACCACAGTTTCCGCAGCCTTTGTGAGCGGGCGCTTCTTCCTGCGCGGCTGAGGGTAGGCGGCGCTGGCGGTTTCTGCTTTGATCGCTCGAAGTCGAGCCCGCAGGGTCGACATCGGTAGCTCCTCGCAGAATCGCGATCCGCCCTCAGTGAGGGCGAAGCTCTGCGCGCCCCAGTCCCAGGCAGAGAGCGCAGATGATGTGGCGGTCTCCTGTGCTGAGAAGGGCGCGACATGAGGCGCAAGTGGAGCGAGGCATCTTGAAAAGACGCCAGTACTTTTTGTGAATAGTTCGTGAGAACTAGCTTGCTGAATAAAAGGATACGCTGTCGGATGGCGTAGCTCGCAGGATGGCTGAAGGTGGCTGAGACGGCCGGCTTCTTCTAGCTGTCCACGCTTGCTAGATGCCCCTCGAACGGCGACGCTGGCTTCCAGGTCAGCGATGCGGAGAGCTTCGCTGAAGAGATGAAAATCAGGGTTCCAGCCTACGAACTACGCTTATATGCACTCTAGTCACGCCCATTTTGGCGGGCTTTGATGCAGTGAGCGCCGGACGCCTCTCATTGGATGCGAGTTCGCCCAAGCTCGTCTATAGGCTGCAGCAGTTGCCACAGAGCAACCTATGAGCTCGCTAGCTAGCCCGGCTCAAGGTCTGCAGCTGCCGCGACTGCGCTGATAATGGATACAAAAATTAAGGATAATTTTTTGGCTTCAATATCTCAGAAAGATGAATCTTTCCCGTAGCGTAAGCTAGCTTACGCAATACGAGAGAACCTCTTGTAAGAGAACTCATAGCTTTGTCCTTAATTCATGGGGGTCCAGGTTTTACATCATGAATTTGAAAAGAACAATTTGGTAATTTTGGGCACATTTTTACAATCAAAAATTCATTTAAAACGTTGCCAGAATTTAATAAAGGTAAAAAAATATTTTTAATGTGTGAACTCAAGAGTTGTCAGAGTTGTGTAATCAGTGTTATTCATCAGCATTTAGTTATCAGTGCTTTTATCTTTTCTCTGTAGGTGTTAGATTATGAGGCTGTATGTTCTGTAAGTGTTTCCTCTCTTCACAGTCAGTCTCGAGAGAGCTGGGCAACTTGGGCAGATAACTTGAGTGGCTCTCTTCATTGACGTGTCTTTGAAGTTGATCAAACACATTGTGTGTATGAAAGAGGGATATGAAGATTTGTCTGACATTTATTATTCTCTATTGCTTTGTCACTATGACCACATCTGGTGAGTACACAAATAAAGATTATAATATTAAGAGCTTCAGCAATTCTCAACAGACATTTTTAATATAAGTTTGTGCTGCCCAAGGTAGACCTCCAGCTGTAGCTTATGTTGGGATTCAGAAAAAAGATGAATCTTTAGTAGTACAGCTTGAGCTTTGCATATACTGTATACTCTATATATTATACATATATTTGTATCTCATGCCAATAAAATATTTTTCTCAACTTTCCAACATGGTGCAGATGATTGAAGGCTATTTTATAATGCAACTTACTGTATGCACACCCACTTTTCTCTGTTTCATGTACAGACACTGGAAATGTTAGGTTGGTGAATGGTTTCAATCGCTGCAGTGGGAGAGTGGAGGTTTTTCATAGAGGTCAATGGGGAACAGTGTGCAGTTTTAACTGGGACACAACCGATGCTGCAGTGGTGTGCAGAGAACTGGACTGTGGAGAGGCTTTATATGCAGTAGGATATGCTCACTTTGGACCAGGATCAGGAAAAATCTGGATGGGTAATGTGAGCTGTAGTGGAGCAGAATCTACTCTGAAGACCTGTGTTTCAAGAGGATGGGGTGTTCATTCTTGCAACCATATAATGGATGCTGGAGTCATCTGCACAGGCACGCTTCTCCATATCACCTTGTTACTGTATAACTAATATGCCTTTTATCTGTAAATCTCACATATTATATTTTAAAATACATGATTGCTTAATATAATTTAATACAATATGCATCAATGTTAATAATGTTGTTTAATTGTCACATTGTAACATTAAAACATATTGATTAGCCTATTATCAAAGCTTAAAAATAATACATTTGAAGGAAATTCACAAAAAAGAAAGAAAAAAAACAAGGCAAAATGTTTTCCTTTTTCAGTTTCAGTTTATTGTCCTTAAAGGGATAGTTAACCCAAAAAAGAAAATTCAGTCATTGTTTTCTCACCTCTGTGTTGTTACAAGTGACAACCCAATATGACTTTCTTTCTTTTTCTTAACACAAAGGGAGAAATTTAGGAACAATGTTGTGCTCTGTGATGTCATACAATGGCAATTAATAGTGAACACATCTTCAAGCTTCAAAAGGAGGCAAAAGTATAATTCAGTGGTCTTATAGATGATCCCGTGAGACTCATGATTGTTATGAAAGCATACGATGAGGTATGATGAGAAATAAACCAAAATCGAATGTATTATTTAGTGAAACTGTTGACCGACTGTTGCATGTTCATGAATGGTTCAGAATGGACCATTCATGAAAGGCAGCCTGCTCACCGACATGGGGCATTCAAGCAAAAAACTAGTTTTGTTTACCTAAAGACAGGTCCACCGTCCACCACAGTGATAGCAAAGACAGAACACAACACAACAGCACACAAACCAGAGAACAGAACTTCCTAAATATGTCTGATGAGTTTGTAGTAGACTTTGTAGAGAATAGATGCATTTTTATGCCCAGCCTTATTTATTTGAAATGGATTACTCAAATCAAAGAGATAGATAGAGGAATCGGGAATGTTTTGTCTCCATTCTAAACCGGTGAGAATTTGTGACAAACTTCTGACTGAAGAGATCGATTCCTCAGCGAATAAATTTGGTAGGTGTAACTTTCTCTGCCATATTCAAGTACTTTTTAAACAGAAGGTTTATTGAGCTCATCACGGCTGGTTAGGACCAAAACTCTGATTAACATAGAAAATATACCTTTTATCATGTGTCGTTTGCCGTCAGATTGGGTGTGACTGTGGCTTCCTTCAGCCAGCTGTCTATCTATCTCGGTTTGTTTTGAGTACTCCATTTCAAATAAATAAAGCTGAGCATAGAAATGCATCTATTCTCTGACTATAAACTCATCAGACATATTTAGTAAGCCCGGTTCTCTGGTTTGTGTGCAGCTGTGTTGTGTTCTGTTGTTTCTACTGTATCGCTGTGGTGGAACTATTTTTGCTTGAATGCCCGTGCTGCGAGCGGAGGATTTTTTACTTGCTCTCGTGCAGTCTAATGACCATGCAGAGGAGCATGGTCGGTTAACATTTTTACTAAATAATACATTAGATTTCAGTTTGTTTTTTACCAAAATGTATCTTTTGCTTTCATAATAATCACGAGGCTCATGGAATAATTTATTAGACTTCTGAACTATAAAATTTCTGTCTTTTGATGCTTGAAGATGTGGTCACCGTAAACTGCCATTGTATGACATCACTGTTTATTATTTTTTCTTTTCAATTTCTCCCTTTGTGTTAAGAAAAAAAAAGAAAGTCAAATGGGGTTATAACAACACAGTGGTGAGTAAACAATGACTTAATTTTCATTTTGGGGTGAACTATCCCTTAAGGACTAAGGTGTGTAAACAGTAATTGTAAAACATTTTGGACTAACCTCTGTGCCTTGTGTAAATATAATATTTTCATTTAATCTTGCAATATTACACATTCGATAGAATGTTCTACTGATGCTTCTTATGCACATTGTCCAGACACTGGGAGTGTTCGGTTGGTGGATGGCAACAGTTCTTGTAGTGGAAGAGTGGAGGTTTTACATAATGGACAGTGGGGAACAGTGTGCAGTTATAACTGGGACACAACTGATGCTGCAGTGGTGTGTAAACAGCTGGAATGAGGCAAGCACCAAGAGACGCTACCTTTGGACCAGGATCAGGACCAATTTCCATGGGTAACGTGAGTTGTACTGTTGTAAATGTAATATTTATACTGTCTAGAGTTGCAGTCTGTTCCTTGCAATCTTTTCCTCCAGTTTCACAGACAGAAAGGAGACCAGCACAATCAACATCGATCACTCCTCCACAATCTCCTACAGCAGATATTCTCTCCATCCCTCCAGTGGTTGTGTTTGTTCTGATATCTGTACTCTTACTGCTCTTACTGCCCCTCATCATACTGATTCATCAGTACAAAGTGATGAGAAGAGGTACATGAGATACACAAATCACATACAAGTTCAGTTCTGACACAGTGCTTCAGCTTGTACTGAAGAATGAAATGTCACAGAAATATTCTACACCCTATTTGTTGGTGCAACAGTGATGCTTGTTTTAATGCCTCTGCATTGTAACTTAATGTTGTCTTATAATCTCTCATTTCTTTATCTGTTGTGAACTGACAGAAAGTTTTTTGTCTACACTCAGCTGTGTCTAACATGAGACGCAGGACTCAGAATGAGGCAGAATACGAGAAGATTGATCACAGACGTAAAACCGAGGACCCTTATAAGGAGATTTATCACAGAGATGATCTCACATCTCAAAAGGGTGAGTCTTACTGAATCTAATTACATCAAAATGATGTGTGCAGAAATTCAAAAAACTTGAGAATGTGAGAAATGAAGAGAAATCCACAAGCAACACCTCTTGAAGATCTGAAGATCAATGGGTCACTTTTAAATTTAAATTATGGGGCACATCAGTGTTACAGTTCTGACCCACTACAGACTCCATTCACTGCTTCAGTAAATGAAATCCAATTCAGAAATATTAAAGTCAGTTTCCCTCATGTGTTATTCTTTTGACATGTTTCATTTGTAGTTGACAGCTGATGTTCATCTATTATTAGTCTTTTTAAACCTCTCGCTTCAAACCAAAGAATGGCGTGCACCCGGTTATCATCTTGGGAATAATAAATATTGTTATTTTAGATTTTTTTTATTCAGTTTTGTGTAAAATTGTTTATTAGCAATCCATTTAAAATAATGAGTCAAAAAGGAAATGTTGAAAATAATTGAAGATGCTGTTTCTGGTTTATTTGTTAAACTGCCAATGGAAGGTCAAGCTGAGCACATTGCATTGTCTGAAACACTACATCATGTAGTGTACTCTTGCTGTAATACTGCACATTTTGGAAAAGGAAGTAGGTCATCTGAGTATTCCATGCATACAAAAAATAGTTTAACAGTTGGGTGTTAAAAATGTTATAAATTTTCTCCATAGGCATATATATATACATATACATACATTTAATTTTTTTTTAACTCTAAAGGTAAAGCTAGACAGACCTACCATGTACTCCAAGGCTGTGTTGTATGCATCTGTTGAAGTCATCAGTCTGTGTTATTTCAACTTCAACATTTAATAAAAATCCTGCAGTTATGTTAGTATGCAGTTAGTATGTAATGGGTTAGTCACACAGAATTGCATTGAATACTGCAATCAACTGCATTAGTTTTAATTTCTTGTTCCATGATTATTAAACATATACAATATTTATTCCATCAATTATCTCATGGATTCATGCGGTGTAATAATAATAATTATTTTTCTATGTATTTCACATGTGTATCGGGGGGAGCTCAGGGTGACTTTTGAAAAACACATTAGGTATGAGAGACACGTTAGGTAGATTATCATAAACTTTTTTTTACGGCATTAAATGGATGACGTAAAAAAAAGATGTGCTCTGATATCTTTCATCTTGACATATGCATTTTAATTTACATTTATTTTTTATTTTATAAATTGTTTTGTCTTGTGTGTCAATTTAAAAAAGTCCTTAAAGGCAAAAATATGTCTGCATCAAAAAACTGCCATAAGAATATTACACTCACCTAAAGGATTATTAGGAACACCTGTTCAATTTCTCATTAATGCAATTATGTAATCAACCAATCACATGGCAGTTGCTTCAATGAATTTAGGGGTGTGGTCCTGGTCAAGACAATCTCCTGAACTCCAAACTGAATGTCAGAATGGGAAAGAAAGGTGATTTAAGCAATTTTGAGCGTGGCATGGTTGTTGGTGCCAGACGGGCCGGTCTGAGTATTTCACAATCTGCTCAGTTACTGGGATTTTCACGCACAACCATTTCTAGGGTTTACAAAGAATGGTGTGAAAAGGGAAAAACATCCAGTATGCGGCAGTCCTGTGGGCGAAAATGCCTTGTTGATGCTAGAGGTCAGAGGAGAATGGGCCGACTGATTCAAGCTGATAGAAGAGCAACTTTGCCTGAAATAACCACTCGTTACAACCGAGGAATGCAGCAAAGCATTTGTGAAGCCACAACACGCACAAACTTGAGGTGGATGGGCTACAACAGCAGAAGACCCCACCGGGTACCACTCATCTCCACTACAAACAGGAAAAAGAGGCTACAATTTGCAGGAGCTCACCAAAATTGGACAGTTGAAGACTGGAAAAATGTTGCCTGGTCTGATGAGTCTCGATTTCTGTTGAGACATTCAGATGGTAGAGTCAGAATTTGGCGTAAACAGAATGAGAACATGGATCCATCATGCCTTGTTACCACTGTGCAGGCTGGTGGTGGTGGTGTAATGGTGTGGGGGATGTTTTCTTGGCACACTTTAGGCCCCTTAGTGCCAATTGGGCATCGTTTAAATGCCACGGCCTACCTGAGCATTGTTTCTGACCATGTCCATCCCTTTATGGCCACCATGTACCCATCCTCTGATGGCTACTTCCAGCAGGATAATGCACCATGTCACAAAGCTCGAATCATTTCAAATTGGTTTCTTGAACATGACAATGAGTTCACTGTACTAAAATGGCCCCCACAGTCACCAGATCTCAACCCAATGGAGCATCTTGGATGTGCATCCCACAAATCTCCATCAACTGCAAGATGCTATCCTATCAATATGGGCCAACATTTCTAAAGAATGCTTTCAGCACCTTGTTGAATCAATGCCGCGTAGAATTAAGGCAGTTCTGAAGGCGAAAGGGGGTCAAACACAGTATTAGTATGGTGTTCCTAATAATCCTTTAGGTGAGTGTATATTGAAATATATATTATATATATTATATATAATCAACATCAGTCCTGATCATAACTACCAAATACTCATTAATTTTCAGGATTCTAACCCTTTAAATGCCAGTTTGTTTAACATATTGCCACTATTGTTTTTACACACACACACACACACACACACACACACACACACACACACACACACACACACACACACACACACACACACACACACACACACACATTTTTCAATACACACATACAAAACACACACATACAATTTTAGCACCATCATTTATTAAATTGGCCTGCAGTGCTCTATAATACAACAAACAGAAAAAAGGAAAAAATGCATGTATTTTCTCCATAGACTAAACATAAGTAAAATTGTGCCATCTGGTTGAAAACATAAAAAATTATTAATTTTGAAGCCAAAGTTCTGGAATGAAAGCATAATATCATAATGTTATGCTTTAATTGTACTGTGATCAAATATTGCCATTTTAATGGGAATTTTTGTCCTACCAAAAATGCCATGTTACTGTCGTAACCTCTGTTCCCTGATGGAGGGAACGAGACATTGTGTCGATGTAGTGACATTAGGGGTCCCTCTTGAGAGCCCCGAACATTCAGGTTTTGTGCTGACGATATATATATGCTACTGTCGCTGTGTTGTTGGACCGGACCAACACATGCTTGCCCTGGATCAACAGCAATAGCCTCTGCAGTTCGAGTAGTACATAAAGCAACTCTAGGCAGTTGATGTTCCAACCCAGTCACGGTCCTGACCAGGAACCAGCGGCTGTGTGCCCATTGCACACGGCGCCCCAGCCCAGTTTGGATGTGTCTGTGGTTAACACGATATTTCTGGACACTTGCTGTAGGGGAACTCCTGCCCGTAGAAATGCAAGGTCTCTTCAAGTGCTGAATAAGTGGTGGCAAAGCGGCGTGATAGCTATGCGATGTGTGCCATGGTGCCATGCTCATCTCGGGACTCGAGTCTGAAGCCAGTGCTGAAGCGGTCTCATATCTATCATCCAGAGTGACGTGACTGCCGCTGAGGAAGCCATATGCCCTAGGCAGTTCAGCACCGACTGCGTGCGCTCATTGAGACCGAGTCTAACTCCATGCAGAGAAAAGAGATGCTCTGAACCGGGGTGAGCTTGCTCTTTTCCCAGTTGACCCGAAGCCCTAGACAGCTGATATGACTGAGCACCAAATCCCTGTGCGTGCACAGCAACTCTCGAGTGTGTGCTAGAATCAGTCGAGATAGTTGAGTATGCAGATGTCCACTTCCCTTAATGGGGAAAGAGCTGCCTCTACAACCTTCGTGAAGACGAGAGAGGAGGCCAGCTCCATTTTTACCCGTATGTCCGAGGGAGTGGCATTCAAATTCCACTCACCAATTCTCATTGGCCTTCTCAAAGAATGGGAGGTGTGCGGGGCTTTCGAGAGAGACCCGTAGTATGACTACATCAACACGATGTCGAGTGAGTGACAGAAGGGGAACTAAGCAGAACTTAAAATAGTACTTGTAACTATTTTGTGTACACTGTGTATTATAGATGTATTATAGGAACTGAGGTTGAAATCCCAAAATACAAACCTTTGGCTAAATTTATGCCATTGGCATTAACAGCCAAAATGATCGAAAAAACTAAAATGAAGAAGACAAAAATGTCCCTAAGGTCGCACAAGGGTTAAATGGAATTAGTTTTAAATATTGATACAATTACATCATTGAATAATATGAGTAAACAAAGAAAGAATTAAGTGTGATTCAAAGGTGTCAAAAATATAGCTACTGGTGCTCATCTGAATACGATGCACAACTCCTAGACAAAGGCACTCATATGGTGAAGATAAAAATGCCTTTATTCAACTATATGACTGTATGGCAACATTATTCAATAATATTATGATGCTGATTATTATACTTTTTTATTTATTTATTTTTGCTTTTCAACAGACTGTGATGATGTTGAGAAAGCACAAACATATAGGGGGAGACTGTTTGACTCAATAAAGACATCCTTTAGATTTCCATCCTTTCTATCCTTATACATATACGGGTTCTATTTAAGCTTTCACCCACACAACAAGCTGGATTATAAGTAATAATGTTTCAGTAGCTGAAGGTTTCCTGGAATGTTCTTAAAACATTATTGACGAGTGTCAGTATTAGAATTTAGACTGCCCTCTTCAGGTTGAAACTTGTATTGCCCTTGTGAATACATGCGCCTTATATACTTTCCCAAGATTTCATATGTAACAAAGTTCGAATAATAATTTTCTTTATTCCTCTTTTTATTAAATCAAACAAACAAACAAAAAAAAAATCCTGTGATCTCATACTTGTGTAATCATGTTGTTTAGTCATGTACTCTTGGTAAGTGTGTTCATGGATAAAGCAAGATTAAGTCAATTTTGTGATGTAGGCTATAGTATATATATATATATATATATATATATATATATATATATATATATATAAATATATAATTATACTTTTCGTTGCATTATTTTCTCTGTGATGTCATGAAATATCAGAAAATGTATTATGTTTGAAGTAAGCTGTTATCAGTGTCTTTATCTGAGCAGGTGTTCCAATGCTATTTATAGGCTTCAGTGTTTCCTCTCTCTGAAGTCTTTTAAGTCTCCCATAAGATATGAGACTTCAGCTTCCCTCTGGCATGCGTGCGCCTTCAGTGAAGTGTCTCTTTTAGGTGGAGGAGGAGTCCTTTTCATCAGAGCTGACGTTATTTTTATATATATGGTGAAATCAGAAATGCCTCTTCTGATTTGCCACTGAAGTTGTTTGGTGGTTTCCTCTGTTCTTTCTAATAAGGTAATATTGAGTGTGATTGGAAGATTTGGGTTGCTTTCTGCTCTTAAGGGGACTGACAGGAGCCACTTTCTTCAGTGTCTTTCTTCAGGGCGAGCAGAGGAGAAACTTGTGCTGAGTTCTGAGCTGATCATCACACAGTGTTTGTTTCGAGCAGATGAAGATGTGGAGCTCTCTGATGCTTATGTTTCTGTTCTTTTTGGCAAAACTCATCACATCTGGTAGGTACAAATGTAGGGTCAAGGAAGAAAATAAAAAAAAATCTGAATTTAAACATTTATAATGTAAATTATTATTATTTAAATAATGCTACTGTCCATATGCCACACATTCATTTATGTGTACTTAAGAGGTTTATGCTGTTTTGTGGATTTATTTTGACATCTGTTCTCCTGCTTTTTCTCCTGTCTTTCTTACCCTCTCTCTGCCTCTTGTCTGTTTTAAAAGAAGATACTGTGAATGTGAGGTTGGTCGATGGTGACAGTACCTGCAGTGGTAGAGTGGAGGTTCTTCATAGAGGACAGTGGGGAACAGTAAGTGATGATTCCTGGGATTTGGTTGATGCAGCAGTGGTTTGCAGAGAGCTGGACTGTGGTGAGCCTGTAGATGTGCTGCGTAATGCTCATTTTGGACCAGGATCAGGACCAGTCTGGATGATTATTGCAATGTGTACTGGATCAGAGTCCACACTGAAGAACTGTGGGGCATTAGGATGGGGTAGCACTTACTCCTATCATGGAAACGATGCCGGAGTCATCTGCTCAGGTGAGCTGCTCCAAACTTATTACATCCTTGTAATTTTCACCAGTACTTTATACTGTACACAAAGAAGCACAAAAATGTTAACCATTCCTTGATGGTTCCCATCCCTATCTGAACAGCTGAGACCATTTATTCCTTCAGGAAACATCTAAATATTCATCTCTTCCTTTAGCAATTTATTCAAAACTGTTAAATAACTCTTAAAATTAAACGTTTCGTCTCACTTTCAGGTCAGTTTTATTCTGTACTATTCTGAACAATTTTATGTTTTCAAGTGTTTGCAAAATGAATACATTTACATGCATAATATGTTCCTCTGTAAACATAATTGCTTCTTATTCTGCAATTCCCAACTACATTTCTCAACTTAACTGTTTTCTTATTGTTTCTTTGTATATTAAGATACAAATAGAAATATATATTGAATGTTTTTATGTCTAAATGTTGGATACTTTTCCGTTTGACATTACTGAGCCATGAATAACAAAAAGACACAAAAAGTTAAATGATATTAACTCCTGTGGATATATGATGGCAGTCCTGTTAATATGGTCAATTGTTGACCTACCTGTTAATATTAGCAAAACTCTTTCTATACATGAAGTGTTTTTTATTTCTGTTAACCATTTTCTGTAAATTATCGGTGTCCTCTTGAACAGAAGTGAGGTTGGTTGGAGGTTCTCGCTGCGCTGGGAGATTAGAGATATTTCATGAGAACACGTGGGTTTCAGTGTGTGATGCTGCCTTTGACCAGCAGGATGCAGAGGTTGTGTGTAGAGAGCTGGATTGTGGGGCTCCAGTACAGGTGCTGGGAGCAGCTGCTTTTGGCAAAGGAGAGGGGCAGATGTGGACAGAAGAGATTCAGTGTAGAGGCAACGAATCTCTGATTCATCTCTGTCCATCATCATCATCACATGCAAACAACTGTTCTCATGACAACAGTGTTGGACTGACGTGTGCAGGTTTGAAGTAATTTTCTTTCAAGATTCAGATCTCTATTCCCAGATTAAAAATGTATCTATTACTTTTTTGTTTTGTTTCGTATCATTTAAATCTTTATGTTTTTCTTTCTTTCTGTCAATGTGTATTCATTCCTCATCCATTTTGCTCAATATTTAGACAGTAAGAGAGTGAGGTTGGTTGGTGGTAACACTCCCTGTGCTGGAAGAGTGGAGGTTCTCCATAGAGGACAGTGGGGAACAGTCTGTGATTTGTACTGGGATTTGGCTGATGCTGCAGTGGTGTGTAGAGAACTGGACTGTGGGGAACCGGTAGATGCTCTGAGTGGTGCTCATTTTGGACCAGGATCAGGACCAGTCTGGATGAATGGTGTGTCCTGCAGGGGGTCAGAATCTACATTGAAGGACTGTGGTTCACTTAAATCCCCTGATCATTGTTATAATCATAATAATGAAGCTGGGGTCATCTGCTCAGGTGAGCTGTTCCAAATGTTTTACAGCACAGATGATCCACCTGATTTTATAATATTTGAAATATTTATTCTAAAGTTAAATAAATTAATATAATTTCCAGCTCTAAGATAAATAGCATGCATTTTATGTATGTAATCTCTTGCTTCTTCAGGGGTCAGGCTTGTTGGAGGTTCTCGCTGCTCTGGGAGATTAGAGATACTTGATGGAAACACGTGGGTTTCAGTGTGTGATGCTGCCTTTGACCAGCAGGATGCAGAGGTTGTGTGTAGAGAGCTGGACTGTGGGGCTCCTGTACAGGTGCTGGGAGCAGCTGCTTTTGGCAAAGGACAGGGTCAGATGTGGAGAGAAGATATTCAGTGTAGAGGCAACGAATCTCAGGTTCACCTTTGTCCAACATCACCATCACATGAAAACAACTGTTCTCATGACAACAGTGTTGGATTGGTGTGCACAGGTTGGAACAGATGTTCTTTATTTTACTATTTTAAATAACATTTATAATCCTTAGATTGACTTTTATTTTATTATATACAGTGTTTTCTCATTTATTCTTTCATTTTACTCTTTCTATCTCTTTCCACTCATTGTCTCTTTATTCCTCACTCTCTCTATTCGATCTATAGACCGTAAGAGGGTGAGGTTGGTTGGTGGTCATAATCCCTGTGCTGGTAAAGTGGAGGTTCTTCATAATGGACAGTGGGGAACAGTGTGTGATGATTACTGGGATATTGCCGATGCTGCAGTGGTGTGTAGAGAGCTGGAATGTGGAGAGCCTGTAGATGTACTGAGTAATGATGAGTCTGAACCAGGATCAGAACATATCTCGATGAGTAATGTGATGTGTACTGGCTTTGAGTCCACCTTAAAGAAATGTGGTTCAGTAACAGACAAAGATCAAGGCAAGTGTTCTGATAAGAAGGCAGGAGTCATTTGTTCAGGTGAGCTATTCCAAACCTCAACTTATTATTATATCACTGATGATGATCTATATTAAATAAACCCTGCATGCATAATTGTGCTATTGATGTGAAGTGTTTTCATATTAAAAGTTTATATGAATGCTCTTTAAACAATGTTATATTTGCTTAATGATTGACCAACTATGGCAGCATTTACAGTATGTTGTTATTATTATGTTATTAAATGTTGTTATTTCTCCATAAAACAATTTCCTTTTTAGGGGTCAGACTTGTTGGAGGTTCTCGCTGCTCTGGGAGATTAGAGATACTTGATGGAAACACGTGGGCTTCAGTGTGTGATTCAGCCTTTAACCAGCAGGATGCAGAGGTTGTGTGTAGAGAGCTGGACTGTGGGGCTCCTGTACAGGTGATGGGAGCAGCTGCTTTTGGCAAAGGAGAGGGTCAGATGTGGAGAGAAGAGATTCAGTGTAGAGGCAACGAATCTCAGATTCACCTCTGTCCAACATCATCTCCACATAAACACACCTGCTCCCACGAAAATGATGAGGGTCTGCTGTGTGCTCGTGAGTGTAAAATGAATATGAGAATGGGATTTTCTTTATTATTCTTAAAGGGTTAGTTCGCTCAAAAATGTAAATCCTTTCATGATTTACATACCTTTAAGCCATTCCTGATGTTTTATAAACAGATTTTTGTGCATACAATGAAAATGGGTGCCATCAGGCAGCTGGCTGTTTGATGGTTCAAAAGGGATATTAAGGCAGCATAAAAGTAATCCACATGACTCCAGTCGATCAATGAATGTCTTCTGAAGCAAATCAATATGTTTGTGTAAAAATAAATAGATAATTAGAACTTTATTAACTTCCTGCAAGCAGTCGACACATCATTGACGTAAGCAAAATGACACGCGTTCACGTGAGAATTTGGAAGTGTGCACTTTGTATACAACAGAGTAACGAACTTCATGCAAAAGTAAGTTCATTCAAACAGAAATACAGCGCTGAGTGGAAGCAACAATTTAAAGTTAAAACATTTTAATTATCAATTTGTTTCTTACACCAACCTATCAGTCTGCTTCAGAAGACAATTGATTGACTGAAGTTGTGTGGATTACTTTTATGCTGCCTAAATATGCCTTTTGGAGCATCAAACAGCTAGCAGCCTGACGGCACCCATTTACATGCATTGTATGCTCAAACTGAGCTGAAAAGTGTTTGTAAAAAATCTTCACTTCAGTTCTGTTGAAGAAGAAAAGTCATACACATCTGGGATGGATTAAAGGTTAGTAAATCATGGGAGTATTTTATTTTATTTGGGTGAAATAACCCTTCACATTTTATCATAATCTCACCAACACAACAGCAAAGTGGGCTATCACATTTTTAAAATATGTCCGTATATGTTTCTTTCATTACTTGTAATTCTCTTAGACATTCTCTTGTAATTTTTCTAAGACATACGGAATGTGAGACTGGTAAATGGTAACAGTCGCTGTGCTGGAAGAGTGGAGGTTCTTCATAGAGATCAGTGGGGAACAGTATGTGGTCAAGCCTGGGATATGGCTGATGCTGCAGTGGTGTGTAGAGAGCTGGACTGCGGGGAACCTGCAGATGCTCTTGGTAATGCTTATTTTGGACCTGGATCTGGACCAGTCTGGATGAGTGCTGTATTATGTACTGGATCTGAGTCTTCACTGAAAAACTGTGGATCAGAATTGTTTGGTAAACCCTTCTGTGGACACAATGATGATGCTGGAGTCATCTGCTCAGGTAAAAGACATTGATGTCCTTAACTGCTCATTTAAAGGAAATTCCTTTCTAACTGTTTGGTCATCGATCCATTGTCAAACAAATTTGTTCTTTGTGAACAACTGCATGTCTTATTGAAAATATCCAGTTGTCACATAGCAGAGGGCAAATCTAATTTGGCAAATGTGATTTTTATCTATTTACATCAAATTAAAAATATGCCATTTGTATTGTATTAAATTATGCTTTGAAACTTGCCACTCTGAATAAATTAGTTTTATCTGTTTTGTTTTATGAAATACACAGAGCACAAAGAGACCAGACTTGTTGATGGACCTCATCTGTGTTTTGGGAGATTAGAGATACTTGATGGAAACACGTGGGTTTCAGTGTGTGATGCTGGCTTTGACCAGCAGGATGCAGAGATTGTGTGTAGAGAGCTGGGATGTGGGGCTCCTGTAAAGGTGCTGGGAGCAGCTGCTTTTGGCAAAGGAGAGGGTCAGATGTGGACAAAAGAGATTCAGTGTAGAGGCAACGAGTCCCAAATATTCTTCTGTCCACAGCAATCTTCAAGCAATAACGGCTGTTCCCATGACAATTATGTTGGGATTAAATGTTCTGGTTAAGTATAAGTATTTGTCATCTCTTTGGATATACTGTATACATCCAGAACATACATGTTCATTTAAGTGAGTTTTATTGCTCTGTTCTGTTAAAATAAGCTCTGAGTTTTACATCCAGGTTACACAGCACTAAGACTGGTGAATGGTTCAGACTCTTGTTCAGGTCGAGTGGAGCTTCAGTATCTCAGGGAATGGGGCACAGTGTGTGATACATGCTGGGATATGAGAGATTCAAGTGTCCTCTGTAGACAGCTGAATTGTGGGATTGCTGTGTCTGTTGTGGGATCGGACTGGTTTGGAGAGGGAAGTGGTGATATCTGGGCTGATGTGTTTGATTGTCAGGGGAATGAAACACAACTCTCACAATGTCCCATCTCTTCATGGATTCGAGCTGAACGTTCTCATAGTAAAGATGTTGGAGTCATCTGCTCTAGTAAGAACACTTCGCACTGCTGTTTATGTTATTATTAGACATGCTATTCTTAGAAGATTCATAACACTTTAAAAAAAAAAAAATTATGATAGTATAATATTATCCTCATTGAAATTTCAAATCTTCTCTTCAGATTCAGCTCTGGCTCTTCATGATGGGCGAGTGCGGTTGTCTGGAGAGAGAGAGTGTGAGGGGGAAGTGGAAGTTTACATCCATCAGGTCTGGAGGAGAGTTCTGCTGGATTCCTGGAGTCTCACTGAATCCTCTGTGGTCTGCAGACAGCTGGGCTGTGGCTCTGTGCTGAACTTCTACAGCTCATCTTCATCCAGTCCTGAACACAGTCATGAGTGTGTGATGGGATTCCAGTGCTCTGGGAGTGAAGATCATCTGGGGAACTGTAGCTCTCCACAAACTCTCAACTGCAGCTCTACACAACAGCTGTCAATCACCTGCCTTGGTCAGAACAACAATAGCTAGGCAATTGTATTATCAAGACTAGTCATTAATGTGCATGTGCAATTACTGTTTTCTCTCTCTGTATATCTGATCTCAGGTCGTGAGTCCATCAGGCTGGTGGGTTCTGGAGGAGATTGTGCAGGGAGGCTGGAGGTTTTTCATAATGGCTCATGGGGGACAGTGTGTGATGACTCCTGGGATATTAAAGATGCCCATGTGGTGTGCAGACAGCTGCAGTGTGGAGTGGCCCTCAGTAACCAGCAGGTACCAACCTGGTTTGGTCCTGGTTCTGGACCAATATGGCTGGATGAGGTGAAATGTGAGGGGAATGAGTCATCCCTGTGGAACTGCTTGTCTCAGGTCTGGGGAAAACATGACTGTCAACACAAGGAGGATGTAGGAGTCATGTGCTCAGGTTAACATTTAAACAGTCATTTGAACAATAACTTATTTTGAACATTTCAATGCTGGTGCTGTTTGTGTCTGATGGTTCACAACATCCAGTGTGCTTGCATTGTACATTAACAGAGTGTGAGATTGGAGGTTGATTCAAATGCTTTTCTAATCTAGAGTTTAGAGAGATCAGATTAACTGAGGGCTGTGAAGGGAATGTGGAGGTTTTCTACAATGGATCGTGGGGTAATGTATGCTGGAACCAGATGGACAGAGACACAGCGAGTCTGATCTGTCAAGAGCTGAACTGTGGAAGATCTGGTGTTGAGTCTGATTCATCATCAAGAGTTAAATCAGCTCATAACTGGCTAGATAAAGTGACATGTTGACCACATGACACAAATCTGTGGCAGTGTCCATCATCACCCTGGGGACAGAATGAGTGTTATGAAGATGAAGTGGCCCAAATCACCTGCTCAGGTAAGATGATGATTAAATATTCTAAGATGGTTTCAGTTGTCATGTTTCTTTAAAAATAAATTTTATGTGCAGTGTATTAATTAAACGATAATAAACTAAGTAAACAATGATACGTTAAGTAAAGGTTTGGGAAAAGGGTAAAGTAAATTAAGCTAAATTAAATAATGCACTGAGAGATTTGATGAATGTAATATCCTAATGTTCTGTTCAGTTCTGTTAATTTTATCATGTTATAATCTCAGAGAAGGAGAGTTTGGAGTCTCCTCGCAGTCGTCTTCCATGTTCCACCTCACGATCGTCTCTTCATAGACAGTGTTCAAGTACATTTTTTTTATTTATTTTTTTGACAACAAACAGTTTTAAATTATTATTTCTGTAAGTCTGTATTTTTTCTATATAAATATCTCTGTATGCATAAAAAAAAATATAAAATTTTTAAAGACTTTTCATTTTGCCGATAGTGTTGTTAATTTCTGATGTGTTTCCTCATCTGTGATGTGTGATTCAGAGCATGTTCCTCTGAGACTGAGTGGAGGGAAGGGCCGGTGCTCTGGGAGGCTGGAGGTGTATCATAACGCTGTGTGGGGTTCAGTTTGTGATGATCAGTGGGATATCAGGGATGCTCAGGTGGTCTGCAGGCAGCTGGGTTGTGGAGCAGCACTGAGTGCTGATGGGAATGCAGCCTTTGGTGCTGGTGAAGGTGTTGTGTGGCTAAACAGAGTCGAGTGCAGAGGGAATGAGATTCACCTGTGGGACTGTCCTCGCTCCCTAAATAACCACACTGACTGCTCACACAAAGAAGACGCTGGACTCACCTGTGCAGGTGAGATTATTACGCTGTGTTGAAACCAGAACTGCATTCATCTGAAATACTTAACACAAGTAACACTGTTAGAAACTTTTAGAGCTAATTACATTTGTTGAAGTAATATATTCAAGATGGCAATGATTTCAAACAATAATGTGTTTGTTTTTGCATTGACAGATTTGTCTGTGTCCACGACTCCTGCCACAGCAACATCAGCTTTTCCTCCAGTTTCACAGACAGAAAGGGGACCAGTGCGATCAACATCAATCCCTCCTCCACAAACTCCTCCATCAGATTTTCACTCCATCCCTCCAGTGGTTGTGTTTGTTCTGGTATCTGTGCTCTTACTGATCTTACTGCCACTCATTGTACTGATTCAGCAGAACAGAGTGATGAGGAGAGGTACGACAGATACAAACATAACATACAGTTCAATTCTGACACCATCAACTAAAACAACAACTGCATGTTTTTTCTTTATTATTTTGTAATATTGTAACTTCAGTGTTGTCATATTCAGTGTGTCATCAGTCATGTTTTGTGAAATGACCGCAGGTTTGTCTGTCTTCTCTCACAGCTCTCTCTAAGAGGAGACACAGGACTCTGTCTGAAACAGTTTATGAGGAGATCGATCACAGGCACACAAACAGACACAGTCACTTCACTCAGAGGGGTGAGTTAAGTAATCTGAGAAATATTATTTAAACCTCCAAGTTTGATCATTTACATGTGTGAAAAGTTTCTCTTTATTAAAAAGACACTTTATTGTCTTTATTCAGTTGGCCTAAATACATGTGACTGTGTAGGCTAATGGTTAGATAAATGTGTGTGTGTGTGTGTGTGAGTGTGTGAGCGTGTATTTATCACTTTGTGGGGACCAAATGTCCCCATAAGGATAGTAAAACCCGAACCTTTTGACCTTGTGGGGACATTTTGTCGGTCCCCATGAGGAAAACAGCTTGTAAATCACACTAAATTATGTTTTTTGAAAATGTAAAAATGCAGAAAGTTTTCTGTGAGGGTTAGGTTTAGGGGATAGAATATAGTTTGTACAGTATAAAAACCATTATGTCTATGGAAAGTCCCCATAAAACATGGAAACACAACGTGTGTGTGTGTGTGTGTGAGCGTGTATTTATCACTTTGTGGGGATCAAATGTCCCCATAAGGATAGTAAAACCCAAAATGTTTGACCTGGGTTTCTACATTTTATCGGTCCCCATGAGGAAAACAGCTCGTAAATCACACTAAATTATATTTTTTGAAAATGTAAAAATGCAGAAAGTTTTCTGAGAGGGTTAGGTTTAGGGTTAGGGTATAGAATATAGTTTGTACAGTATAAAAAAATTATGTCTATGGAAAGTCCCCATAAAACATTGAAACACAATGTGTGTGTGTGTGTGTGTGTGTAGGTGTGTTTTGAAACCTGGCATGTGTCTTTAGTTTATTTTTTTGGAAGATAACAATATTGGAGTATATATATATATATATATATATAACATTGTGTATTTGTCTGTAGTATGTGTGTTTGTATGCATGTTCTTCTGTTCATTAAGCAGTTCTCAGTGGCACATGATTTGCACTGTCCAAGGAATTTGAACCTCAGTTGGAATCATGAACATGTTTCTATTTATTCTGCTCACAGGAAGTTTCCTCTCTGAAGAACATCATTCTGGGTATGAAGATGCCGATGAGTTCCTCTCAGGTTAGAGGGTCGTTTAATTGATATTTACTGTTTCTCTAAGAAACTAATACAAATTAGGCATATTCTCAGAGCAAAGATATGTGTGAAGTGTAATTCAGAAATTCCTTGCATATACTGTATATATTTTTTTCTTTTTTTCCTTTTGGCACAAACACAATCTTCTCTAATAATTAATTTAACGTTATCATCTTCAGCACAATCTGCCAGTATGGACAAGTATGATGATGTCAAACCCACAAATGGGCTGACAGGTCAGTGTCTTTCTGATCACATAATTACACTGACAGTTGATTTAGCAACTGATAGTGCCCATGACCATTTAGTGATTTCTGAAAATATTCTCTTTGCTTAAACAATTCTAGAAGAGATCAAGATGGTGAAGAAGAACACAGCAGATAACTATGATGATGTCATCACTGCTGGACTGAGACCAGATTATGAAAAAGGTGTTCTTCTCGCATATCATTATTATCATCTGTTCTAGAAGTTTGTTTTGACTTTATCTCAATATTTGTACATGTAGATCACTCACTTGATCGCTATGATGATGTCATCCCCATAGAACAGAATGCTGATACTAAAGCAGGTATGTTTATTAATACAGTATATCACCCTTCTAAACTGGAGCCCATTGCAGATATGAAGCTTTATTATTTATTTATTTATTCAAATATGTTTTATTTTTGCAGATGACATCCATGAGAGGTATGATGATGTCGTCACCACAGGACAGAACACTTATCCTAACATGTGTGTACATTTTATTGTTCTTCTACAATAATGGGTGCAGCCTATTAATTATTATGTTAGTTTTGAAGTTTTTATTATAGCACTTAACATAATGTATTTGTGTCTGTTTTGGGCAGTCAGCTGAATTATGATGATGTCATCACAAGTGGACAGAGCTTTAGAAACCTGATGGGTGAGTCCTATAAAAAGTATTTTATTTAAGGCAGATGCTATTTGCACCTTGGTGAAAACAATGGTGTATGCTATTTACACCCCAGTGCAAATAGTGGCAGATATTATTTGCACCCATATTTAAATTCTATCATTCAGTCTGTTTATTGTGTTTATTTAGAGTCCCACATGCACACTACATTAACCTCTAACCCTTAACCTAAACTTAAACTTACCTTTTAAACTTAACCTTACCTTACTTGTAATAAAACCTCAGGTTTTATTACAGTAACCATGGTTTCACGTGGGAATGAGTGTGATCGATACACCCCGCCTCCTGATCAAACCTCTCTCTGCACTCTCCGACATTCACTGTGACAAAATCACTGCGATTAAATCAGCATTTATATTTAATTGTATGTATTAATTTAAGTCATATTAAAGATAATATTAAGAGTGGAAACAGGAAATCAGATGAGAAAAACAGTGGGACAAAAGGCAGGTTCGAACTGCAGTTGCTAGAACAACAGTACTTATTCACACAATCTTTACACTTCACTCCACTGCAGCAACGTCTATTGTTTAGTTTGTCATATATTTCTGTTGTTCCACCAGACTATTGGGGTTCAAATAGCTGCAATGTGTGGCAGATGCTGTTTACATTGAGGTGCAATTAGACACTTTATTTTAAATCCTTTATTTGACACATTTCTAGTCTGATGAAATAGTCCTGATACTACCTTGCCACAATAGAAATAAACCATGTGAAAAAGGTGTACTTGTAATTACAGTGGAGGAATTTTCTCTCTTGGTAATGGAGAACAGAATTGATTGTCGCAAATGAACATTCTTTTATTTTAAGCAACTGCTGCTTATTTAATCTGATTAACAAAAGTGATGTAATCATAACTCATAACAAGATGATCTTGTTCTTTAATAACAGACTATGAGGATGTGGAGGTGAAGCCAATCAAACTAGGAGGAACTGAGTGACCAAGAGACCCCATCAACTTTTCATTATTTTTTGGCATTTTATATTCTATTTTTTTTTCCTTTATTTTTTAACCTATTTACATAAGTCAGTTTGCATCACCTTTGACATTTCATTGAAATTTACAAATTACAAATGAGCAGTTAAAATCTTTAAAACTTTGACATGTTCTCACTTTTAAAAACAATATACGTATATACAGTACATGTGGGTTTATGCTTGATGCTTTGCTTCAAACTGCATTCTCAGATTTCTTAGGCTTTTTTTACAAATAAACTTTAGAAATGTCAGATTGAACGCTGCTTGAAAATCCTGTTTTCTTAGTCTGTTCCTTTCACCCGGTGGAATAAAGTAGTTTTGCACACATCTGGTGTTGCAAACATAATAGGCAATCCCAGATTATTTGGAATATGCAAAAAATCTGAAAACGATACAATTTTATGATCATATTAATATATGATATATATTTTTGTACATTGGCACCATACTTGAGAATGATGGTCTTTCTACCCCATCTTCTGGAATAAACCAGTTTTGCAGAGTTAAAAGTATACTTGGCATAGTATAATCACAGAAATGAGTTTACAATATAGAGAAAAAGTTTCAAAAAGTAATTATTCTCTATATTGTATTTAGTCTATTTTTCCTCTCACTTGTTTAATCAAGTTTAGATTAAATACGGTGCTCTTGGTAAGCATCTATTTACTGATATAGTTGAGTTTAATTTGAGTTTATAACATTCTAACATAACATTTAAATAATGATTTTGGATCCTTGTCTTGAGCAGTTAGTTATCAGTACATCTATCTCTGCAGTATGAGGGGTCATTCAAGAAATAATTAATGCATATTGTGCGAGTATGTACTGGTCCACTGGTTGTATATACGGTTTCATGACAAATTTATGAAAAAATAAAAATAAAACACACAATTTTGGAGGGTTTAAAGGCAGAAATTTGAAGTTTATAATTTTATAAAAGCACTTACATTAATTCTTCTGTTAAAACTTGTGTGTGATTTGAGCTGTTAAGTTGTTTATATTGCCATATTTACAATCATTTTAGGGTTTGTTGGCATTACGTCATCATGGAAACAGAGTTGTAAAATTGGCTATAACTTTACACAGAAAAGGTTAGTACACAATAAACAATCACAATAAAATCCTGTTTACACATATGTTGTTTATGTCTTTGGCTGTACTTTTGAAAAAGTGAGTATTTTAACATTTAATTATTGGCACCCATTTACTTCCTTTGTAAGTGCCTCACTGGAACCAAGATTTTTGCTTTTTTTTTTTTTAAGAAAAGGAGGGGCAATTGAAAATGTATTTATGTGGTAATCAATATTATGCCACAGATGCTGTCGATTGAGCTTAACTTGTGTTTAACCTGGAATATTCCTTTAAGGCATCCTCATATTGAACATATCTCCTTTCTAAATATATGCATATAGTGTGGTGTTCTTATAACCCTCCATTATTTAATAAAATTGTTTATGAAAAGAATGAAATTATTTATAGTTAACTTTTATTTGGTAGAGATTATCTTTTCTGAATAGTTGATATGTTTCTTCCTACTGCCAAAACTAAAATCTATGGGCATTGGTGGAAGAATACATAACTCGATAATGGATAAGTTTGAGCAAATAGTTATGATAGGATAGCATTAAAATATATACATTTCTATATAAAGAATGATACTCCCCAAATTACCAAGAATAATTGATGCCAGTTTAAAATTATGATAAATTGTCACACTACCATACCAGACATGCAGACAACAGTAGATGAAGAAGAGATATGGGCTAATAGTGGAGTTCTAACTTATCAGTTTTACAAAAAGAAGTATATTCCCAAAAGTAAATATGAAACTGTACGACCAGTATTGGAACAGCCTCTGGTAATGAGGCACCTGGAGTGTATAGATGAACTCTAGGTTAACTTTTTGTACGCATGTTCAGGATTAGATAATACAGTTAGTTAAATAATAATAATAATAAAAAGATACATATTTTAAGAAGTTTGGCAGAAGTTGACTGGGGTGCCAGTGGATTATCTTAAAAAAATAAAAAACACTATGGAAAAATTATGTCAGCTTTGGATTGGGAGCATGGTAAAGATCTATGTGAAAAAGTTTGAAGTAGTGCAGGCACATGCTTAAATACTGTATGCTTTGCCAGGGCTGGACTGGGATTAAACCTCGGACCAAGAAATATCCAGCCCATCCTGCCCTCAAAACAGAAACTAGTAACAATAGTTGTATATTTATTTAATCGCAAATGCAGTTAGCAAAATGAATATTGCATATTTTTGTCACTAGAAATGCATATTTAATAATAATAATAATTTATATTTGTATAGCAGATTTCTAGGCACTCAAAGTGCTTTACAAATTATAGGGGAATATCCTCAACAACCACCAGTGAGCTGCATCCACCTGGAGGATGCTATAGTGCACCAGAACGCCCACTACACACTAGCTATTGGTGGAGGGGAGAGTAGAGTGATGCAGTTTATTAAGATGCCGTGATAGATAAGGGCCAATGGGGGGAATTTGGCCAGGACAACAGGGTTACATCCCTACTCTTTACGAGACGTGCTCTGGGATTTTTAATGACCACAGAGAGTCAGGACCTCAGTTTAACATCTTATCCTTTATAAAAGGTGCTTTTTTACAGTGTAGTGTCCCTGTCACTAAATTGGGGCATTAGAACCCACACAGACCACAGGGTGAGCACCCCCTGCTGGCCTCACTAATACCATTTCCATCAGGAAACTTAGTTTTCCCCAAGAGTTCTCCCATCCAGGTACTGGCCAAGGCTCAACCCTGCTTAGATTTGGTGTGCAACCAGGCAAGAGCTGCAGGGTGATTATGGTTGCTGACTTTTAGCAGTAATACATTGATTTTGAGTGAAGATCATGCAGATGTGAACTAACTGATATTAACAACAATAACATTTGTATAGTTAACATAATTTATATAGCACTTAATTCATGTAGGGCTGTGTTCAAACATTCTGACAGTAGTACTTCTTTACTGATATTGATCTTTCATAATTTAATTAAAGTTAATTAGAACTGACATATTTATAGAGGAGAAAAACTCATAGCTTTGTCCTTAATTCATGGGGGTCCAGGTTTTATATCTCTTTTGTTAAATTCTCCTTTGTATTTGCCCTTTTGAATATTTACAACAGATCTTGCATAATATCCAGAGTATAACGGTGGTATAATTAAAATACTGTAATCACAGGTTGAACCATCTTCCTCTTTAGAATATTTAGATGTAATAATGGTTTCTAAAAACAAGCAAACTATGGAATTGTGTGGATTGAAAAGCTGTTTAATTATCATTGTGCACGGCACAATGTTTTCCTGTTTACCTCGTCACTGCAGTTTAAAATGTCAGGACTGTTGAATCTAGCTTCAACTAGAGCAATTAAGGTTCCCATTTCATCCAGGTGTATAACAGAGAATTCTGTATTAAATTCAAATGGGTTTCACCCCACACTGTGGACACCAATGGACAATGTGGCCTAGCACAGAGCAGGTTCATCAGCGCTGCATGGTTTAGAGAGAGACGCTACCCACGTTTACTGGGTAGTGTAGTTTTGCCAATCAGCCCACTTCTTGACCAGACCACTGGGTAAAGTCCCGGTACTCCTTATGGCCAGTCCATGCCTGTGCATTGCTGGTTTTATATCTTCTCCAGTTCCAAAATACAATTAAATATACATAGGCTTTACTTGGAAATGGCCTTTTGGATTAACCTAAACATACATTCTGAGATCAACAAGAAAGTTTGGAGCAGTGATTTGGAAACATGGGGAAATCAATGTCAGATGCTCTGTTGTCTCTCAAAATTGATTATAACAAATATTGAAGTTATTAGCCTATCTCTGTTCCATCCTACTTCCCTACATGTTTAATTTATTTTTATTTGCAGGTTAAAATTAAATTGAGATAAATGTGTTTAAGGGAATTTATTTTCAGTAATATTTAGAACAGATATATTTCACAGTACTTCAGAAACAAGGATCCCATCTCTGGTCACACAGCATCAGTATATATTCACAAAATCCTAAATTTGCATTATAAGGCATAACTGACAGTGTATCTGTCTTTACAGTAAAGTTAAAAGCATTTCTAACAGCTCTCCAGTGGCTAAAAAGCTCAACCCACAATTACAGTGATACGTTATTTTCAGCATTAATAAGCACCTTTAGTAGAAAATATTCATCAAGAAAATAATGACTGCATGAGTTTTTAGAGCCTTAGTTTACTAGAGTGTCTGTAACATGATGTTAGTTTTGTTTATTTCTCTCTGGGTACCAGCCATGTTGGAGGAGTCAAGGGTAATGAAATAGTTGATAAACTGACAAAGCAGGCATTTAGTCATGCAGATGTTCGCATTCAAGTCCCTTTAAGCAAGGTAGAGTCAAAAGGAAACATGAAAACAAATACATATTCCATTCCAAGATACTAAATATCATACTACTGTAAATGGAGACAGCTTCAAACACCAAAGCATGTTGGTGTTGGGAGGTTGGGTTAAAAACACAAAGGAAGATACAATTATCAATAGTCTTTATTTTTTCGTATTCATGTGATCAAAAGAGACAACAGAGGATGTTAATTGACAATGCACATTATGTACAAAAGAGAGAAAATAATTAGAACAAAATGATGTAGTCAGTATTACATTACAAAATCTTAAATCTGATGCAGGAAAGGCAAAATAAATAAATAAATAAATACAGAATGTTATGAAGAAATTAATGTATCTCAAAGACACAGGTTTAGATACAGAGATCCCACGGTCATGGAAAACATGTAAATATCAATGTAAGGGCAGCGTAGTTCTAGAGGGAAGATTAGTAGCTGCACATTATCGCACCATTAGCTGGGTAATTCCTAGCCAATCACATGTAAGCCATTGCTTTACAAATCTGCTCACAATCTATGACATTGCTGTTTTAGTGTGCTAACACAACAACCCCCACCACCCTACCACCACTTGTTGAGTCCCGTCCTGCATGGGGGTAGGCTCCTCGCCCCTGCCTCCTATCTCCGGAGGGATATAACGGTTCCGAGCACAACTTCTTTGGGCCACCAAGAGAGACATTACTTTTCTGTTTTATATTCATCAAATAAATGTCATCTTAAATTTCACTCAAGTCTGCGAGTCTTCCTTAAGTTAATTTATTTTAAATTCAGTGTTTTCCACTTGGAACTTACTACAATCTTTGTTGGGTGAAAATAACAGTGGATAACATCCAGTGATGTCTATTCCTCCCAATCCTTTAAAAAATTTGTAGATCATTTGCTGTTCTGCACTGGATATTATTTAGCTATTTTGGGGGTTCAGTGCATGATGACTCGTTGCATGTTCTATGTAGCTAATTTGACCATTTAATCAGAATCATAATGAGTCATTTTAATCCATATCTCGCATTTCTACATTATGTATTGAAATCAGTTATTTCCCTGCAGTAGCAGGCATCATTAAAAACAACACTAAAAGTGACATTTAAAGTGAAATCAGATTATAAAAATGAAGTGAGCTTCCAGAAGAAGAAAATTTCTTCTGTGAAATGAATGCATTGCAATATTGAATGGATGGATTAAGTAAAAGTTAAAGTACAGTAGTGTAAAATCCACTTATTATTTCATGCAAATTTTGGGAAAAATCTGATAAATTGAATGTTAATTTCACTTCAAATTTAAAGGCAGAGCTGCAGAAGAGTTTGAAGTGAGCAGTTAGTTTCCTGTGCCAGCAGCAGATGTCTTGAAGTATCAAGTAAACATACTAGACTGTTTCCTTTATCTCAAATCCATCTCATTTAAGTTGTATAAATGTATCTGCTCTCTGGCCTTTGTTTTGTTTTTCTCTACACCGTCACTCTAATAAGTCAACAGAAATAGTTTGATTGGTTATCTCTTTAGAACTGCTGTGAGTTATCAATTTTCTTCAGTTTATGAGGGAGCAGCAGAGATGTTTAAACTGTGTGTTCATCATTATTCCCAGACTGTATATGGCAGAGGGAGACGAGAGCTGCTGCATTGAATATCAGCACAGCTGTAATATTGGTTTAAATTGCTTTAACTTCATTTATCTTTATTGGCATATTGCAATAAATAAGTTATCTTGGTTAGCATGAATTTGAAAAGAACAATTTGGTAATTTTGGCACATTTTTACAATCAAAAATTAATTTAAAATGTTGCCGGAATTTAATATTGGTAAAAAAATATTTTTAATGTGTGAACTCAAGAGTTGTCAGAGTTGTGTAATCAGTGTTATTCATCAGCATTTAGTTATCAGTGCTTTTATCTTTTCTCTGTAGGTGTTAGATTATGAGGCTGTATGTTCTGTAAGTGTTTCCTCTCTCCACAGTCAGTCTCGAGAGAGCTGGGCAACTTGGGCAGATAACTTGAGTGGCTCTCTTCATTGAAATGTCTTTATCAGGAGGAGTCCTAGTCATTAATGCTGACGTTTTCTTGATATATATGGAGAAAATATAAAATCTCTCATTTGATTTGTCACTGAAGATATTTGGTGATTTCCTCTGTTACTCTTAAAAGGTAATGGGGAGCGTGATTGGTGGTTATCAGAAGCCCGCCTATCTATATCTTGATTTAGGGCAGATGGGAAGACTGCAGAGAGCAAATCATTTTAATGAAGTTGATCAAACACATTGTGTGTATGAAAGAGGGATATGAAGATTTGTCTGACACTTATTATTCTCTATTGCTTTGTCACTATGACCACATCTGGTGAGTACACAAATAAAGATTATAATATTAAGAGCTTCAGCAATTCTCAACAGACATTTTTAATATAAGTTTGTGCTGCCCAAGGTAGACCTCCAGCTGTAGCTTATGTTGGGATTCAGAAAAAAGATGCATCTTTAGTAGTACAGCTTGAGCTTTGCATATACTGTATACTCTATATATTATACATATATTTGTATCTCATGCCAATAAAATATTTTTCTCAACTTTCCAATATGGTGCAGATGATTGAAGGCTATTTTATAATGCAACTTACTGTATGCACACCCACTTTTCTCTGTTTCATGTACAGACACTGGAAATGTTAGGTTGGTGAATGGTTTAACTCGCTGCAGTGGGAGAGTGGAGGTTTTTCATAGAGGTCAATGGGGAACAGTGTGCAGTTATAACTGGGACACAACTGATGCTGCAGTGGTGTGCAGAGAACTGGACTGTGGAGAGGCTTTATATGCAGTAGGATATGCTCACTTTGGACCAGGATCAGGAAAAATCTGGATGGGTAATGTGAGCTGTAGTGGAGCAGAATCTACTCTGAAGACCTGTGTTTCAAGAGGATGGGGTGTTCATTCTTGCAACCATATAATGGATGCTGGAGTCATCTGCACAGGCACGCTTTTCATTATCACCTTGTTACTGTATAACTAATATGCCTTTTATCTGTAAATCTCACATATTATATTTTAAAATACATTATTGCTTAATATCATTTAATACAATATGCATCAATGTTAATAATGTTGTTTAATTGTCACATTGTAACATTAAAACATATTGATTAGCCTATTACAAAAGCTTAAAAATAATGAATTTGAAGGAAATTCACAAAAAAGAAAGAAAAAGAAACAAGTTTTCCTTTTTCAGTTTCAGTTTATTGTCCTTAAAGGGATAGTTAACCCCAAAAAGAAAATTCAGTCATTGTTTTCTCACCTCTGTGTTGTTACAACCCGATATGACTTTCTTTCTTTTTCTTAACACAAAGGGAGAAATTGAGGAAAAATGTTGTGTCCTGTGATATCATAGAATGGCAATTAATAGTGAACACATCTTCAAGCTTCAAAAGGATGCAAAAGTATAATTCAGTGGTCTTATAAATGATCCCGTGAGACTCATGATTGTTATGAAAGCATATGATGAGGTATGATGTTTTGTCTCCATTCTGAACCGGTGAGAATTTGTGACAAACTTCTGACTGAAGAGATCGATTCCTCAGCTAGGTGTAACTTTCTCTGCCATATTCAAGTAGTTTTTAAACAGAAAGTTTATTGAGCTCATCACGGCTGGTTAGGACCAAAACTATGATTAACATAGAAAATATACCTTTTATCATGTGTCGTTTGCCGTCAGATTGGGTGTTACTGTGGCTTCCTTCAGCCAGCTGTCTATCTATCTCGGTTTGTTTTGAGTACTCCATTTCAAATAAATAAAGCTGAGCATAGAAATGCATCTATTCTCTGACTATAAACTCATCAGACATATTTAGTAAGCCCGGTTCTCTGGTTTGTGTGCAGCTGTGTTGTGTTCTGTTGTTTCTACTGTATCGCTGTGGTGGAACTATTTTTGCTTGAATGCCCCGTGCTGCGAGCGGAGGATTTTTTTACTTGCTCTCGTGCAGTCTAATGACCATGCAGAGGAGCATGGTCGGTTAACATTTTTACTAAATAATACATTAGATTTCAGTTTGTTTTTTTACCAAAATGTATCTTTTGCTTTCATAATAATCACGAGGCTCATGGAATAATTTATTAGACTTCTGAATTGTAATTTTCTGTCTTTTTGATGCTTGAAGATGTGGTCACCGTAAACTGCCATTGTATGACATCACTGTTTATTATTTTTTCTTTTTCAATTTCTCCCTTTGTGTTAAGAAAAAAAAAAAAGAAAGACAAATGGGGTTATAACAACACAGTGGTGAGTAAACAATGACTGAATTTTCATTTTGGGGTGAACTATCCCCTTAAGGACTAAGGTGTGTAAACAGTAATTGTAAAAAATTTTGGACTAACCTCTGTGCCTTGTGTAAATATAATATTTTCATTTAATCTTGCAATATTACACATTCGATAGAATGTTCTACTGATGCTTCTTATGCACATTGTCCAGACACTGGGAGTGTTCGGTTGGTGGATGGCAACAGTTCTTGTAGTGGAAGAGTGGAGGTTTTACATAATGGACAGTGGGGAACAGTGTGCAGTTATAACTGGGACACAACTGATGCTGCAGTGGTGTGTAAACAGCTGGACTGTGGCGAGGCTTTACAAGCACCAAGAGACGCTACCTTTGGACCAGGATCAGGACCAATTTCCATGGGTAACGTGAGTTGTACTGGATCAGAATCTACTCTGACGAGCTGTAAATCAAATGGATGGGATGCACTGGAGTGTTTTCATATTCATGATGCTGGAGTCATCTGTTCAGGTAAGATGAACAATACCTCTGTGTATCATTAATCTGACTTTCATTTGTAAACATCACATTTGGTCATATAAAATAGCCTACATAGATGCAATGAATTGTAACTGTTTTGCCAACTTAAAACTGTAATGTTAAAATACCTATCACAAAGCTTAACATACAGTGACTTGTATTTTTTATTTTTCTGTACTATTAAAGACAGATTAACTATTTGTGTCTAAATTTATAAAAATGGTTTTGTGTATTGTGCAATTAGTCAAAATCCCAGATATTGAAATACTTTTCAGAACTGTCCAGTTATTAATGACCAAGAAGTGTGCTTGTTTACTTCATGTTTACAGTGAAAATGTAAATTAATCTGACAACAAATACAGTATTGGAAAGTTCCAAGTTATTCCAGTTACACCTCTACTATGATCGACATTTTTAAAGTTTCTGAATTCAAATTTATTTAAATATTTCTTGGGACTTAAAGTAAAAAAAAAAGTCAATGTGGTGACACCTGTGTAACCATCCTATAAATGCAACAAAGTGAAGGCAGAATATATATATATATATATATATATATATATATATATATATATATATATATATATACTTAGTTTGGCATAATATTTTACTATTTTTAATATTTTACTCTTATTATTTCTTAAACAGTATAGCCTAAGTAGTGAACCATTTTTATTAATATTTGAAAAATTTGTTCACCAGATGAATTTCCTGAAATGTCAATGTGCAACATGCCAGAAGGCATTTTACTGTCATGTGACAATGCTTTGTCCTTCAGTATAAATTGATAGATGATTATGAATTATGAATGGGGTTTTGAGAGAATGTGTTGGTTACATACTGTAAATATATAATTAATTCTAGAGGAGTAACTTATAATATATATTCATAGAGATAACTAGAAATATATGGTCATTATAAGGAACAATGAAAAAAGTGACACTTTAATAATAATAATAATAATAATAAACTCATTAAATAGACATGGCATTCTCAGGTTCTGTACAACAGCTTTCAATCCTTTTTTCGCCTACATTATATTTTGAATATAGTGTCAGCAAATTTTAAGTCTCATAATTTTAAATGTAATATTTATGTTCCTTGCAATCTTTTCCTCCAGTTTCACAGACAGAAAGGAGACCAGCACAATCAACACTGATCACTCCTCCACAATCTCCTACAGCAGCTTCTCTCTCCATCTCTCCAGTGGTTGTGTTTGTTCTGGGATCTGTGCTATTACTGCTCTTACTGCCCCTCATCATACTGATTCATCAGTACAAAGTGATGAGAAGAGGTACGTGAGATACACAAATCACATACAAGTTCAGTTCTGACACAGTGCTTCAGCTTGTACTGAAGAATTAAATGTCACAGAAATATTCTACACCCTATTTGTTGGTGCAACAGTGATGCTTGTTTTAATGCCTCTGCATTGTAACTTAATGTTGTCTTATTATCTCTCATTTCTTTATCTGTTGTGAACTGACAGAAAGTTTTTTTTGTCTACACTCAGCTGTGTCTAACATGAGACGCAGGACTCAGATTGAGGCAGAATATGAGATGATTGATCACAGACGTAAAACCGAGGACCCTTATAAGGAGATTTATCACAGAGATGATCTCACATCTCAAAAGGGTGAGTCTTACTGAGTCTAATTACATCAAAATTATGTGTGCAGAAATTCCAAAAACTTGAGAAAGTGAGAAATGAAGAGAAATCCACAAGCAACACCTCTTGAAGATCTGAAGATCAATGGGTCACTTTTAAATTTATATTATGGGGCACATCAGTGTTACAGTTCTGACCCACTACAGACTCCATTCACTGCTTCAGTAAATGAAATCCAATTCAGAAATATTAAAGTCAGTTTCCCTCATGTGTTATTCTTTTGACATGTTTAATTTGTAGATGACAGCTGATGTTCATCTATTATTAGTCTTTTTAAACATCTCGCTTCAAACCAAAGAATTCCTAACAGAAAACCAAACAGCTGCAGGTGCGTGTTTATAGGCGTGCGTGCGGGAAAATCGTGGTAGATGCTGTTTCTGGTTTATTTGTTAAACTGGAAATGGAAGGTCAAGCTGAGCACATTGCATTGTCTGAAACACTACATCATGTAGTGTACTCTGGTTGTATACTCAGTGTTCCCAATGTCATGGAAAACTTGGAAATATCAGGGAATTTTATAAATTGTGATTTCCAGGCCTGGAAAAGTTGTTAAAATTAGTAAAATCTTCAAAGCCATGGACGTCAAAGTTAGATTCGTTTGGATAATATGTATGTTGTTTTCCAAACTCAGGTGCGCATCCGGGAACCACACCCGAGTCCACTTGAAAAGGTGGTCTGGGGTAATGTTCATGCAAACTCCAGTACGGTTTGCCGCTGATATGATTTGAACCACTTGTGATGACGTATAATTTACTTCTTTGCAGACTCCCGATTGCAAATATTACGGTATGATGCATTTCTCATACCTGCTTGTGTCCAAATAAATCCCTTCAGGGAGCAGCTCACATTCTTCACATCTCTGTTGCAGACAAACATAATTGTCATTTTGTTCATGTAATGTTTTGGTGGTAAAACCAAAGAGATGGATACTCTGTGGGGTGCAGTCCAAGCAATCGAACCAAGTGTGAAATGGGAGTGGCGGTGGCGTAGTCGGCTAAAGCACTAAACTGGTAAACAGAAGATTGTCAGTTTGATCCCCACAGCCACCACCATTGTGTCCTTGAGCAAGGCACTTAACTCCAGGTTGCTCCGGAAGGGTTTGTCTCTGTAATAAGGGCTCTGTAAGTCACTTTGGATAAAAGCGTCTGCCAAATGCATAAGGGTAAATATAGATCTCTTGAAATATGGCAGACAAATGCTAATATTCATCACATCATTACACCTTCATATTCTGGTGGTGCCATATTTATGTTGGTGCAGCTATCATTATGAGGACTCTCCACAGACATAATGATTTTTAATGATACTGTACAAACTATAGATTCTATCCCCTAACGCTACCCCTAAATCTAACCCTCATAAAAATCTTTCTGCATTTTATATTTTCAATAAAACATCATTTGGTATGTTTTTTAAGTGAGAATTATGGGGACACTAGAAATGTCCTGTAGGGTATCTTGGTTCAGGTTTGGGGAATGTACAATTAATTTTAATGATCGTAAATCAATGATTAATCATACGGTTTGAACTAGATAACAATACGTACTAAATTGCCCCAAATAGGGCTTATATAGTCCAAGAGTCTGCTTCAGAGATATATATATATATATAATTAAACACAACGAATTATATTTAATTAGGAATATACATCATATGAAGACAGGCTATATTAATTTTCAGAACACCTTAATGGACTTGACCCGTATCGCGACCAACCAGTTCGTCCGCCGAACCACTTTACTCGATACTCTTGATAAATTCTCCAGAAGGTTTATTCTTAGTATAAGCTTACTTAATCAAAGCATGTTAACTTACTTTGATAATATCAGCTCGTAGCTTTAGATCGCACATTAAAGAGGCTTTGTTTTGTGACCAACAAACACAGACAATCAAGCGTATAATTGGGTTTAATACAAGGAACTAGGATATATCACTACACTTAACAAACAAACATTTAACATAGAATAAACATAAAATAAACACAGTAAACACAGTAAGGGAAAATAAAGAATTAGAGGTATAGCAAACTTATTTCCACAGTTAACCTTTCAGAGCCAGCACGGAAGTTACACACTGTAACGCATTTGAATTTCAATGAAATAATACTTGCACAATGGACCTTTGTGTAGCTGAGCAAGACTGCGTGTATTTTACATTTACATTTATGCATTTGGCAGACGCTTTTATCCAAAGCGACTTACAGTGCACTTATTACAGGGACAATCCTGCAACCTGGAGTTAAGTGCCTTGCTCAAGGACACAATGGTGGTGGCTGTGGGGTTTCGAACCAGTGTACTTCTGATTACCAGATTACCAGTTATGATTACCAGTTATGTGCTTAGACCACTACACCACCACCGATCCAGCGTGTATGTCGTGTCCTCGTTGCGTCCTTGAGATGGGCTTTCTGTCAGGGTTTCCAGAGCGTGGGTTGTTCGCGGAAAATTCGAAGCGTCTTAAGAGTAACTGTTGAATAGTTGACGAGTTTTCCGGAGAGTTGGAGAGTGTTCAGGGGAGTCCGAGGGAGGGGAGAGAGAACCGGGTGAGAGAGCAGGACGGAAGAGGAGAGTTGAAATGGGAGCAGCAGAAGAGATGTAAGAGTTGAAATGTTCAGCAGAAGAGAGTGATTCAATGCCGGAGCTTGACTTTTAAGGCAGGGAGGTCACACCTCCTTTGGGAGAAATGACCCAATGAGGCTCCTTTGTTTTGGGCGCGAGATGGTTTCTTTGTCCTACCAAGGCTCTTCATTTGCATGATTTATGACCGGGTCAGGATTTTGGGGTTGAATCACTCAAAAGACAGTAACACATAGCAAAATACCTTTTAATGTAACCTTATATTTATATTCAGCTAGGACAAGTCGTAAGGTTTAATTTGATACCAAGAAATGTGTATTTGGTACACTTAAAAGTGGATATACATTTTAAGACCCTTTATATAAGGCCTCAGAGTTTAACTACACAACTAAACAATCTTAACTAGTTTGATATAACAGAAATACACAAGCATACTGGGGTAAACATATTTCCTTCAAAATAAGCCCTTCTGGGTTTTAAATGAAAGACACACACATTTTTACGTTCAAAGTCTCCCCTTACTTTTCCACATGGTAAGGCACGAGGGTGTGGGGCGAGTCACATGGGTAGGGGGTTTTAGAAGGCACGAGGATTCTCTGTCAATAGTGCATTATACTCCCCAGACTCGCCGGCGCTATTCTAGTGATTTAGATAAGGTTTAACAGTGTGTTCATTGTATTCAGAATCCATGAGTCCATGATTCTCCTCATACTCTACAGTCCTCATAAACCATATTTATAGCATAATACCCTCGTAATTACCAGTTTGTAACCTAAAAAAAAACAGTCCTTGTAAACCACATAAACACACACACACACACACACACACACACACACACACACAAAATTATATAATTTAAATTATTGTGGCTCCGACTCTGATTATGTCAAAGTATTGGCCAAGTCAACTTAAACTGAAACCTCTTGGCATGGATACAGTTTCAAGCAAAAGATATGATTCATATGAATGCTATTCAAAAATTACTTAGTATATCTAACTTCTATTTGCTTACTTTGCATTATATATGTCTGCACTATATGACCTTGGTTGATTGGTCATATATATGTATACTGCTCATTGCAGTTCATGACCACCTCTTCACCCAAGGTGGTGCTTGCTCAATCTGGATTACAACCACCCCACTTAATATTGTACATGAAATATTTAACAAGGTAAAAACAACCTCAACCATATGTTTGAGGATATAACCACTAATTTCAGAATTATAAATACAAATACACATGCAACAAATTGGTACCTTCACATTTTGAAAAAAGGCTTACCTGACATTTCCAAGAGTGGGCCTTCACATGCATAACTGACAGGAATGGCTTCATGTCCTGGAGAGGAGAGAGCTCTGGACAATCCTTAACAACCCTCTGTAGGTATGGCCAGTTCCTGCATATTACGTCAGTGCACATGAACTGTACATTCCTTGGCTTCAACTCATTTTGTAGAAACATGGGATATGCAAAGATTTCCCCCCTCATCGTGTTGAGGCTTCTCAGCAACACAACACATCAACAGACAGCCACCTCAAGGCCCTCCACATCCAGCTTGCTTTTTTTTTTATTCATTACTGACTCTCATGCTGCAGTCCAATGATTCGATCCCATAGACTGTAAAAAAAGATGGACGACACACCCTCGCTCTTTTCCATTGGTGAGAACTGAAGCCGCCAGTGTCCCGATATGACGCTGACACCTTGGGACTCGAGTCTGTGCAGTTGTGATTTCGGGACCAGACCTGCGCAGTAGTGAGCAGGAAGTAAATCTGCGAAATCAAGGCCCCGCCCTCACTCTCGCTGAATCAATCGCAAGCACACGCCCCTGCACTTTTGACTTTTGACTTATGAAGGTGTGAAATAATTAATTACAGAAATTTAGAAATAAAATTTAAAGCTCCAATCTCCTCAGTCCTCCGAAGAAGTCAGTTGGTGCTTCAGTGACTACTTAGCTCAGAGAACCTGTCAATCACAGCTGTCAATCATGATGTCACAGCGCCGTTTTTATAGCATCAAATAACTAACTAAAAACAAACTTATTTTGAAAAAAAACACTTGAAATTACATCAACGTGATAGAAACTACAGTAAATGACAGAAAGTATCTTTGGAAAAAGACATGTGTAGTGTAATTTAATTGTTTAGTTGGACTCACTGTAGTTGGCGGGGTTTATGACCTATACTAGGACCAGTCACCGGGGGGGCGATCGAGACGTTTTGGCTTCACTTTTGAGGGCTTGTGCGGCACACTTGTTCGATCCACACACTCCTTTTCCTACTGACTACAAAAGGGAGAACAAAGTGAAAGGAAAGCAATGTGATACAGCAGACATTTAAAAATACAGGCCATGTTATAGGTGACTACATTATTATGTGTGAAATAATATGCTAAAAGACAAATGATCACAAATTATTTTTTTTTTTATTTACTGCAGTGACAAGCCATAACAAATGGCAAGACATGAAGTTTCAATGCATTGGCTTTAATATTGGAAATGAGGTCAAGTTGAAGAACAGCTTGAACAAATACAAAATGTAAACCAAACTTTCATTAACAGAAACAGTTCAGAATACTTTGCTATGGCCATGCTATTCATAGCATTACATTCCATTTCACTTGTGAAAATATGAAGGACTAATTATTGTAAAATAAATAATTTCAGAGTGTTTTAAGACAAAAGAACAATGCAACCTACATGGTCTTATCATTAATGTAGTCCACAAACGCTCCCTTAAACAAGCCATCGTCATCAGTACTAGAGACTTTTTTTAATGCTTTTTTGACAAACAGATTCGTACCTTCTCTTGAAGTGGTATAATTTACTTTTACCCTCTAATGAGATGGTGAGCATACATGGAGAACAGGATGGACAGTCAAAAACTTTCAAACTGCCAGTATCTCTATTCGAGAAAACTTCATTGAAATGTATCTGTGCAGATCTGTCCATTCTGGAGGGAACATATATACATTACACCTGTGAAAAATAGCACACTAACAAAAATGTACATTGAAAATAATTAATTCAGTTAATTCAATAAATATCCGGCCAAAGAACTCTGTCCATTGTTCCAGCAAACTGGTAAAGGATTGTCTAGTTCTTTATACTTTTCAGATCAAGTACCACCTCTGATAAAATCAGACATTGCCTACTCACCACCTGTTATGAATGAGGCTGGAGTGAAGACAGACGAGGAGGTGCGGATCCAAACGCAGTTTTAACTTTATTGAAATAAATGGACAAACAAAGGAAAACCCACGATGGGGAAACAAACATAAGCAGGGAACTCGGGAAGGAAACACAGAGCAGGCTTAACAAACATTACCAACATTCAACGATCGACAGGGACTGAACAAACGGGCAGGGTATAAATACAAGACAGGACCAATGAACAACCAGAACTCAAAATGACGTGATGAGGTGATGAACAGAAACCAATGGGAAACTAACGAGGACAGGTGAGAACAATGAACAATGAACACAATGGCTAACAAGACTATGGCGGTACAGAAGGTTCAAAAGTGAAAACTATGGAGTGACGAAAGTATCAAAATGGGAGACAAAAGGGAAACAGTAAAACAGGACAAGGTCATACGTTACATAGCCCCCCCTCTAAGGATCGGATCCCAGCCGATCCAAAAACGAGAAAACAAAACCCAATACAAAAACCATAGAAAACAACATGATGGCACCGGGGGCAGACAGACAGACCGGGGGCACAGAGGGCAGGCAGGAAGTCCAAGGGGGGCAACAAGGGGAAATTAAACAGTCCACGGGGGCACAAAGAGACAGGTTTCGATGGTCTGGGAGCTGGCCACCGGGTAGATGCAGGAGGCCTAGGAGGAGACCACTGGACAGGGACTGGGTCAGGGGGCCTGGGAAGAGGCCACGGGACTGGGACTGGGTCAGGAGGTCTGGGGAGAGTCCACGGGACTGGGACTGGGTCAGAAGCCCTGGGAGGAGGCCACAGGACAGGGACCGGGTCAGGAGGCCTGGGAGGAGGCCACGGGACTGGGACTGGGTCAGGAGGTCTGGGGAGAGTCCACAGGACTGGGTCAGAAGCCCTGGGAGGAGGCCACAGGACAGGGACCGGGTCAGGAGGCCTGGGAGGAGGCCACAGGATAGAGGCCAGCTTTGGTGGCCTGGGAGGTGGTCGTGGGCCAAGGGCCGGTTCAGGGGACCTGGGAGGTGACCACAGGACAGAGGCCGGTTTTGGTGGCCTAGGAGATGGAGTGGCCACAAGGGAGGCCGGCGGAGCCGCGTGAGGTGGAACCCAGGAGGACCTCTGAGGTGGAGCCGAGGGAGGTGATGGCTCAGAAGGCCCAGAAGGTGGAGCTGAGGGAGGCTCAGGAGGTGGAGCTGAAGGAGGCTCAGGAGGCGGAGCCGAGGTAGGCGGCGCCGTGGAAGGCTTTAGGAATGGAGACCAGGAAGGCTCTGGATTCTCTGGGGGCAGAGATGTAGGAGGCTCTGAGGGTGGAGCCGTCGACGGCTTGAGTGGCTCGAGAGGCGGAGCCGTAGGAGGCTCGGGAGGCTCTGAAGGCGGAGCCGTCGAAGGCTTGAGTGGCTCGAGAGGCGGAGCCATAGGATGCTCTGGAAGCGGAGCCATAGGAGGCTCTGGAAGCGGAGCTGTAGGAGGCTCTGTGAGCTCAGGAGGCGGAGCTGAGGGAGGCTCTGGGGGCTCAGGAGGCGGGGCTGAGGGAGGCTCAGGAGGCGGGGCTGAGGGAGGCTCAGGAGGTGGAGCCGAGGAAGGTGGCGCCGTAGGGGCCTTTAGAGGCGGAGCCGTAGGAGGCTCGGGAGGCGGAGCTCTAGAAGGTTCTGGAGTCTCTGGGAGCAGAGCCATAGGAGGCTCTGGAGACAGAGCCATAGGAGGCTTGGGGAGTAGAGCCAGAGGGAGGCGGAGCCGAGGAAGGCCTAGGAGGCGGAGCCGAGGGAGGCTCCGGAGTCTCTGGAGGCAGAGCTGTAGGAGGCTCGGGAAGCTCTGAGGGCGGAGCCGTCGGAGGCTCGGGTGGCTCAAGAGGCGGAGCCATAGGAGGCTCTGGAGGCGGAGCCCTGGAAGGCCCGAGAGGCTTGAGGGGCAGTGCCCTGGAAGGCTCGAGAGGCTTGAGGGGCGGAGCCCTGGAAGGCTCGAGAGGCTTGAGGGGCGGAGCCCTGGAAGGCTCGAGAGGCTTGGAGGGGCGGAGCCCTGGAAGGCTCGAGGGGGGCTCTGGAGGCTGAGCGGAGCCCTGGAAGGCTTGAGGGGCGGAGCCCTGGAAGGCTCGAGAGGCTGAGAGGCTTGGAGCTAGAGGCGGAGCCCTGGAAGGCTCGAGAGGCTTGAGAGGCGGAGCCCTGGAAGGCTCGAGAGGCTTGAGAGGCGGAGCCCCGGGAGGCTCGAGAGGCTTGAGAGGCGGAGCTCTGGGAAGCTCGGAGGGCGGAGCTCTGGAAAGCTCGGGAGGCTTGAGAGACGGAGCCCTGGAAGGCTCGAGAGGCTTGGGAGGTGAAGCCCTGGAAGGCTCGAGAGACTCGGGAGGCAGAGCTCTGGAAGGCTCGGGAGGCGGAGCTCTGGAAAGCTCGGGAGACTCGGATGGCGGAGCTCTGGAAAGCTCGGGAAACTCGGATGGCGGAGCTCTGGAAAGCTCGGGAAACTCGGAAGGCGGAGCTCTGGAAAGCTCGGGAAACTCGGAAGGCGGAGCTCTGGAAAGCTTGGGAAACTCGGAAGGTGGGGCTCTGGAAAGCTCGGGAAACTCGGAAGGCGGAGCTCTGGAAAGCTCGGGAAACTCGGAAGGCGGAGCTCTGGAAAGCTCTGGAGGAGGAGCCCTGGAAGACTCGAGAGGTGCTGGCTCTTGGATGATCGAGGCTTCTGGTGCTGGCTCTTGGACGGTCATGGCTACTGGCACTGGCTCTTGGACGGTCTTGGCTACTGGCACTGGCTCGTGGACGGTCGAGGCTACAGGCGCTGGCTCGTGGACGGTCGAGGCTACAGGCGCTGGCTCTGGGACGGTCGAGGCTACAGGCGCTGGCTCTGGGACGGTCGAGGCTACAGGCGCTGGCTCTGGGACGGTCGAGGCTACAGGCGCTGGCTCTGGGACGGTCGAGGCTACAGGCGCTGGCTCTGGGACGGTCGAGGCTACGGGCGCTGGCTCGCTGACATCGGAGGCTACGGGCGCTGGCCCGCAGACATCGGAGGCTACGGGCCCTGGCTCGCTGACATTGGAGGCGACCGGCTCGCTCACCGTGACATGCGTGGGCTCTGGCTCGCTCACAGTGATATGCGTGGGCCGGGAGGCGGAAGCCTGTCTTCTCCTCCTCCTCCGGGCAGACGAAGAGGGTCGCGCTGGCTCGTTGACAGGCGTGAAAGGACGAACCACGGGCGAATGGAGGGTCAATACTGTGGGAGGCGCTACGGGGTTCTCCTCGATGATGTCCACTGTTAAAGGAGAACTGCAGGCCTGTAGGGTCTCCTCAACGAACGCGCGGAGCGTCCAGTCGCGGGTTGCCGGTGGCAACCGCTCCTTCAGCCCGTCACTCAGGTTGCCTCGGAAGAAGACCACAAGCGAGGAATTAGGGAAGTCTGAAACGTTTGCCAGAACAAGAAAGTCGTGGATGTGGTCTTCTATCGGTCGGTCCCCTTGCTTCAGGCAGAGCAGTTCGTAGTTAGCCCGAAAAACTGCTGGATCCATTGTGTGGTCGATCGTTCTGTTATGAATGAGGCTGGAGTGAAGACAGACGAGGAGGTGTGGATCCAAACGCAGTTTTAACTTTATTGAAATAAATGGACAAACAAAGGAAAACCCACGATGGGGAAACAAACATAAGCAGGGAACTCGGAAGGAAACACAGAGCAGGCTTAACAAACATTACCAACATTCAACGATCGACAGGGACTGAACAAACGGGCAGGGTATAAATACAAGACAGGACCAATGAACAACCAGAACTCAAAATGACATGATGAGGTGATGAACAGAAACCAGTGGGAAACTAACGAGGACAGGTGAGAACAATGAACAATGAACACAATGGCTAACAAGACTATGGAGGTACAGAAGGTTCAAAAGTGAAAACTATGGAGTGACGAAAGTATCAAAATGGGAGACAAAAGGGAAACAGTAAAACAGGACAAGGTCATACGTTACACCACCATAGCATAACAAAATTAAAAACTGTATTCGTTTGTAATATTATTATTATTAATATTATATTGTTGTTGTTTTGTGAATGTATTACTTTGCCAACAAATATAAACATTTGAATTTTAAATAGTGATGGTGTCATCATTACTGTATTAAAAAGTGTGTGTGTGTGAGATTTTGTTCATGAAATAAAAAATAGACACATGTGCAGGGCCGCCGCTGGCCAAATTGATGCCCGACATAGAAATATCTCGTGATATGAGCTTGAAGTGATCATCTGTGTTCTGCAACTGCTTTCGGGTCCTTGAATAACGTATAACATGCGAGTAATTAAGGGCAGCCTGTGAACTTTCTGGTGCCCTCCTAGGGTAAAATGGTGACCCCTAGGGAGTTGGTGCCCTACGCAGACTGTGTAGTCTGCTTACAGGGAGCGGCGGTACTGCACGTGTGCATCAGAGGGAGTTCAGGAGTATGATAATGTGAAGAATGTCTATGAAGACATTCAAAGGAAGACACACTTTCTGTTTGGTAGGTCATTGTAAACTTTTTTTTTTTTTTTACCTCACACGCAATGTTTTTGGTTTATTTTCAATAAACATTTCTTGTAATTCATTTATGTAGTCACTATTGCTAATAATAAAGTATTGTAAATGTTGTTGTGTCTATAATATTTCGACTGTATATTATGCACATTGTATACATTTACATACATTTGTTCTTTAATAACAGATGATGATGTGGGGGAGGAGCCAGGCAAACAGGGAGGAACTGAATAAACCACAACCTCATCCTTTTTCAGCTTCTGAAGATGGATGGAGTTAAAGTGATCTTATATACTATTAAGTTATAACTGCAATCCACTGTATTATTTTAAATTCAGTGTTGAAATCTTTCATTGTTTTTTGCTTTTTGACAGTTTCTTTTTTTCTTCTTTGTATGGCCTTTTGATTTAACTTTTTATTCTGTTTTAATTTATGAATATACTATTTTGCCTACAATAGATTTAGTAATACTTACACTTTTGTGTATCCTTTATACTTTACACTTTGAACTTGTTCTGCAGTACATTCACAATGCAACATGGCACTGAGTGCAGAGAATGGATGCTTTTGGGTAATACATAATAAAATTATAAAGTTATGAATATTGAAAATTGCTCTCTAAGTTGATGGATGGATGATATTAAATTCTTGTTCATTATTGTATTGAAGTCGGAGCCACAATAATTTACATTTGTATATTGTTGTATTGTTAAGCACTGTCTGACCACTAGAAGCCCCCTCTGTAGGACATGAAGTAAACAACATTTCTTTCTGCTGTTAGTTAAAATAATTACAGTGCATTCTTTTGAAAGGAGATTCTGCTACTCAAGGTTGTTTAAGTACAAACATTTAGTAAAATTTTACAAAACAATGTATAATAATGGTACATCGAATGGTGGTGGTGTAGTGGTCTAAAGCACTAAACTGTTAATCAGAAGGTCACTGGTTCGATCCACACAGCCACCACGATTGAGTCCTTGAGCAAGGCATTTAACTCCAGGTTGCTCTGGGGGGATTGTCCCTGTAACAAGGGCTCTGTAAGTCGCTTTGGATAAAAGTGTCTGCCAAATGCATAAATGTAAATGTACATCATTAATAGGTAATTATACAGGAATTAATGCAGGACAAATTAGTATTAACACTTTAATTAGAACTATTAACTAATATAAACACAATTAACTAATCATTATGTAATAGTGAACTGATGACTGTGGTAGTTAACTGTTAGTTAATCAATAATTACTGAATTTGACTTGCCTCATTGAGAACAATTTACTAACTTTGGCTAATTTAAAATAATTATGTAATTACTAATAAAAACATTAACATCAGGCTAAAATGTGAATGATTATGTTTTTATTGTGAACAAGGGTCATGGTAACGCATTATTAATTAATGAAAAAACACTTGAATATACACAATGTTTTTTTGTTATGTTTTTTTACAAAATATTTTCACAATGAAAGATTAGTAAAATATATTCTTATATCTTACAAGAAGTGTTTAATTTTATGTGAAGTGCATTTAAAAAGAAAATTCTGAGTATCTTAATGGATCCTCCCAGCACTCCACCTGTATGCTGAGTATTTACAAAATTATTCACGGGCCATGCAATTGCTTGCAATTTCTGATTGTTGGTTGAAATTAATGTACGCATTCCGTTACATGCTCACACCAAAAACACTAAAAGATCTGTCTATTATACAATATTTTGTGTTGTTCAGTGGCGGGCCGTGCATTAAAAGTCTAGGCCTTCAGTGTGATTCATGCCATTAAGAAAACAGATTCACAATGTGTAAGAAACCCTATGCCTTTGGGCATCATACATGCAAGTTAACTAATAATACCAATTGACATTTTAAAACCACTTCAATGCACAAAAGCCAGAACTTGAAATGGCACGTAATGCTCAAGCAAGCCTAATTTTAACTGCAGCATGACTGTTTTGTGAAATGAACGTCTCCCAAACAGACATTCAAAAATCATTATTTTTTATATGATTCTACCAAGGAGGTCTATAATACCTGGCAAAATCAATCTAATAAAATTTGCATTCTAAATTTTGCTCATCAGGGTACACGGTTATGCTGCGTGTGCCACATTAAGTTGGATGTGGGATATTCCTACTTGATATCTCTGACTATAATGGCATTCCATTCCCCGATATTCGGAAGATGATGTTTATGGAAACAAAACTGCAACGCTGCCGTTAGCTTAGCAGGGGATTGTATCTCATTAGAGATTTCTCCTAGCAACCCAACTGATAAACAAGGCTGCAGCACTAGCATTTGTGCGACTATCAAAAGAGATAATAATGTTTTATACACCTGTTTCTGCAGGCGTTTGTTAAACAAGCTTTAATATCATGTGATGTTGAAACAAATTCATTTATCGATGTTACTTAATAAAATGAATGTTTATAATTTACTTTGTATATCTCCCTGAGTGTCGAGATGTTTGTGTAACATCATGCCCCTGCATCTCGGTGAAATCGGAGTTGAGAATTTCTGCACAAGCCTACAAGTTGTAATTCTGACTTCAAGATACTTTCCATTGCACTTTTACTAGTAGGAAATTGTCAAATCTGACTTTCCGAGTTGAATGGAACGCAGCACTCCTTTTGATCTGACAATGAATGCTCAAGCAGCCTAATTTACACTTAGAAAACTCCTGATGTTGCTATAACAATGCAAAAAACACTTACCAATTTACTTGAGGTGAAAATCAGTCCTGCTTTCCTGTTTATTTAATCAGCTTGTGTTTTTAAATCCATAAGGATCTCTTTCTCAATGGCGATTGCGGCAGTGATGACGATATCACACTCTTTGCTTTCAAATTACATACATCACTTAAAGCATGATTGTGTCACTCAAAGCCAGCTAGAAGGCTTCGACCAGGAAATATACTAAAGATCACACCCACCAAGAACAAATAAATCAATCTGATTGGCTGATGAATCGGACAATCTGACTTTAGTTACTCATTCAATTGCACTGTTGAGCTCAGACTCATGTGCTGCTTCAGGCATGTGATTTGTGAAACAGTTGGCATACTTTGTGTGTATGCATCAAGGAATCAATTCTGGCTGGATAAACTTTTAGTTTTTTTCTTTACATGTTTGTAGATTAATTAAGAGTGGAAAGCGATTAAAAATACATAGGCAAAAAGGTGACTGAGAATGAAAGGATGAAAAATATGTAATTATTTGTCATGTTAGACCAGCAGAGAAGGCTTTGCTGGCCCTGAGCATTCGCCACTGGTGTTGTTTAATTTTAAAACGTTATATGAAAGGATTTTTTTTTTTTTTTCAGGTTAACTGAATCAATGCCATTCTTTGTTTTCAAATTATTTTTGAAATGGCCTCACGGACCTTGTACGGCCCTGAGGCCTGATGTTCCTCACCCCTGGTCTAGGGTGAAGTACACATGTGGAATCATTAGCCCACTATGCCACCACCACTCCTCAGAGATACGACTTTTAAAACATGTAACTGTGAGCACCAGCCATTAAAAGCATTATCCTGTTAAAGGTTTGCGAAAAGATATTGTGTTTAGTTAAGTATGCAATTATGTTCAATTATTTCAATGATTCAAAATTTATTGACAGAGTTTATTTTTTATATCTGTGAATGTTTGTTAACTGTTTGATAAAAATGAATAAAATATAGGAAAAAAACACTTGAGTATTCATTACTAACTGACAAGTAACACCTCAGTTACTATTAATGGTTTACAATGTGTTTTCACTTTAGAATAATGGTCCAGATAACCTTTAACTCCCAAGGAAGGAAACCGTAAGATCTCATTAACTGATAATGCGTTACCTTCATATTTATGTGGTAATACTTGACACATTACTTATGGGTTACCAAAATTATTTAAAAAAGACCTCCAGCAATATCAAACCTGCCAAAGTTAATAATATGTAATGAACAGAAGAGATATCCCAAGGAATACACAGGTTGGGCACATATATATAACATATGACATAGATTAACTATGACACTCTAGCAGACACTGTAGCCTTGATTTAAAGAGCAGTTACGTTCATAAATTGATTTCCACAAAGAACACCCAAGAGGTGATTTCTTTTCTGAAGATGCATTTCAAGATCTTGTTCACAATAAAACATAATCATTCAAATTTTTAGGCATATGTTAATGTTTTGATTAGTAATTAATTAATAGCTATTATAAATTAGCCATTGTTAGTTAATAGTTCTCAATGAGACAAATAAAATTCAGTTATTGTTGACTACCTAACATTGAACTACCTCAGTCATCAGTTCATTATTACTTACTGATTAATTAATCATGTTTCCATATTGGTTAATAGCAGTAACTAAAGTGTTAATGTAGTACTACGCATTTGTCCTGCATTAATTCCTGCATAATTACCTATTAATGATGGACCATTATTATAAATTGTTACCAACATGATTTATAAAAAAATTGGCTCGTTTGCATTAGGTGGTCCACCATTATTTGGTCTATATTTAAAATTAATGATATTTTTCACTCTGCTGAGGTTTAGAATTTCTTTAAATGTTCAATCAAAGGTTATTTTTTAATAACAAGAATGTACATGAAGGTAAACTTCCTGTTCATTTATCTTGATTCTAATTGTTTGTGTAGTGAGATATAGTAACATTAAAATATATATATTTTTTTATTTCTTTTTCTTAGCATATTACTGACAACAAGTAGCAGGTACTGTTTTTGTAAATATTTTTTTGTTTCTTTTGTGTAAATTATTATCGTTACATTGACAATCTTGTCTCAATATTGTATTTATGTGAACTCAAAGCCAAAGTTGTTATCAGAGTTAGTTGTCAGCAGTTAGGTATCAGTTCTTGAATCTCTTCTGTGCAGGTGACAGACTTTTTCGCACTGTATGTACACTGAAGTGTTGCCAATCTCTACAATCATTCACACAACAGCTGGGTGACTTTGTCAGCATTTTGTGTGGCTCTCTTCAGTCAAGTGTCTCTTTACGTTGGAGGAGGAGTCTTGTTCATCAGCACTGAAGTTCTCTTGAATATATATGGTAAAAATGAAAAATACTTTGTCTGATTTGTCACTGAAAATCTCTGGTAACTCTTAAAAGGTATCAAGAAGTGTGATTGGCAGTTGTCAGAAGCCAAAACCCCACCCCATCTCTCTTTGACTCTTTAAGGGAATGAGAAATCTTCTTTCCTTCACACTTTAAGAGGGACTCAGAGAAGTAAGCGCTGAGTTTATCAAACAGTGTGTGAAGAGCAGTGGGACATGTATAGCTCTGTAACTGTTCTTTTAATGTCCACATTGGTCACAGTCACCACTTCTGGTAAGTGCACATAGTGTACAGTTAAGTGTCAAAATTTATTTCATTTCAAAATATGTGACATTAGTATAGTTCCTGTGTGCTGTCAATACTTTAAATTTGATTCCATTTGAGTAGTTGACTGCCGTGTTCTGTTTGATATGCTATATTTTATTAAACTGCTTTACTACCTAAATAAATTAAAAACATATTTCTGACTCTTATATAATTATTTGACATGCAATTTTGGGACCACCTATTAAACTAGAGCCTACGTAGAATGTTTGTACTTTGATAAATTTATTTGTCACACCGTATGACCATTTGGGTGAACTGCAACCAAGACACCTAAAATGTATAAAATATTTAAATATTAACTTAAAATCCAGCTGTTAACTACCCATTTCTATTAGTATGACATTGTAGTAATTAAATGCATTTATTTCATGTACTGTGTAGACATTCCTGGTTTTATTTCAGTAGGTTTTGTGAGAATAATTGTCACTCACTGTGTGTGTATAGGCAGCGTGAGGTTGGTTGGAGGTAACAGTCCCTGTAAAGGAAGAGTGGAGGTTCTTCATAATGGCCAATGGGGAACAGTGTGTGATGATGGCTGGAGTAAAGATGATGCTGAAGTGGTGTGTAGAGAGCTGGGCTGTGGGAAGGCATTACGTGCAGTTGGCATAGCACATTTTGGACATGGATCAGGACCAGTCTGGTTGGATGAAGTGGCGTGCAATGGATCAGAGTCTACACTGGTGAAGTGTAAATCAAGTAAATGGAATAATAATAATTGTGGTCATAATGAAGATTCTGGAGTCATCTGCACAGGTAAGCAAGTCCGAATCCAATATATTGCAACATTTTTACATCAAACTCTCATACTTCCAGATGAAGTTCCACAACAGGTTATGAAAAGCAATCTTATTGGTCCGGCTAAATTGTTCCAGTCTTATGGTTACCATGATGGTGACCAATAGTTTGGTGAATTTTGTCTGCTTAACATACTTAATTGTTTTGTTTAAAATCATATGATGACCATGAATTTTGTAACCACATATAATGATAGAAGTGGAAATGTTCTAATAATTAAATTGATTGTTCATATATCCTTACCAACACAGTTTTTGTTACAATTTAGATCGCCTCCCCAGACTTGTCAATGGATCCCACCTGTGTTCTGGGAGATTAGAAATACAGCAAGTGAAGACATGGGTTTCAGTGTGTGATGCTGGCTTTGACCAGCAGGATGCAGAGGTTGTGTGTAGAGAGCTGGGTTGTGGGGCTCCTGTACAGGTGCTGGGAGCAGCTGCTTTTGGCAAAGGAGAGGGTCAGATGTGGACAAAAGAGATTAAGTGTAGAGGAAGTGAATCATACTTTGTATTCTGTCCAACATCTTTGTCACATACAGACATCTGTTCCCATGACAACGATGTGGGACTGATATGCTCTGGTTAAGTAACATATATAACCTCTTTTTACATATATTGCACACATCCTGAATGTAACTTTCTTTTTCAAGTGCTTTATGATTATGATGATTTTTGCTGTTAACCTTACACAATTCCATTATTCTTCGTCCTGTTCTTTGTCCAGGTTACTTAAAGCTTAAACTGGTAAATGGTTCAGACTCTTGTTCTGGTCGAGTGGAGCTTCAGTATCTCAGGGAATGGGGAACAGTGTGTGATACATGCTGGGATATGAAGGCTGCCAGTGTCCTCTGTAGACATCTGAATTGTGGGATTGCTGTGTCTGTTGTGGGATCGGACTGGTTTGGAGAGGGAAGTGGTGAAATCTGGGCTGATGTGTTTGATTGTCAGGGGAATGAAACACAACTCTCACAATGTCCCATCTCTTCATGGAGTCGAGCTGAACATTCTCATAGTAAAGATGTTGGAGTCATCTGCTCTGGTAAACCTTTTGAAAATTACAAAATTTATAGGGGTGAAAACTTTTTCTGTGTTCGGACCACATTACTTAATTATAACAATATCAAATCTTCTCTTCAGATTCCTCTCTGGCTCTTCATGATGGGCGAGTGCGATTGCCTGGAGACAGAGAGTGTGAGGGGGAAGTGGAAGTTTACATCCATCAGGTCTGGAGAAGAGTTCTGCTGGATTCCTGGAGTCTCACTGAATCCTCTGTGGTCTGCAGACAGCTGGGCTGTGGCTCTGTGCTGAACTTCTACAGCTCCTCTTCATTCAGTCCTGAACAGAGTCATGAGTGTGTGATGGGCTTCCAGTGTTCTGGGAGTGAAGCTCATCTGGGGAACTGTAGCTCTCCACAAACTCTCAACTGCAGCTCTACACAACAGCTGTCAATCACCTGCCTTGGTCAGAACAACGATATCTGGGCTATTTTTATTCACTGATAATAAATGAATGTGAATTAACATGCATTTCTTTCTATATGTATATCTGAACTCAGGTCCTGGGTCCGTCAGGCTGGTGGGTTCTGGAGGAGATTGTGCAGGGAGGCTGGAGGTTTTTCACAATGGCTCATGGGGGACAGTGTGTGATGACTCCTGGGATATTAAAGATGCCCATGTGGTGTGCAGACAGCTGCAGTGTGGAGTGGCCCTCAGTAACCTGCTGGTACCAGCCTGGTTTGGTCCTGGTTCTGGACCCATATGGCTGGATGAGGTGAACTGTGAGGGGAATGAGTCATCCCTGTGGAACTGCTCTTCTCAGGTCTGGGGAAAACATGACTGTCAACACAAGGAGGATGTAGGAGTCGTGTGTTCAGGTAATGTGGTCCAAAAAAGTAAAAAGAATGTTTATTTTGAATTTATAGTATACATATAAAGAATACATTTCTCACAAATTTTTATAACCAGTGCATATAATTGTCCAGCAGTCACTTTCAGTGTCTGAACAACATATTTTCAATAACATTAATGTCGGGGCTTTGAGTAACAGTAGTATTTACCTGATTTATAAATGGTCTTAAAAGTAAACATAGCTGAATTAATTTAAGCCTCTTTCATCTAGAGTTCAAAGAGCTTAGGTTGACTGATGGTTGTAAAGGGAATGTGGAAGTTTTCTACAATGGATCGTGGGGTAATGTATGCTTAAATCAGATGGACAAAGACACAGCGAGTCTGATCTGTCAAGAGCTGAACTGTGGAAGATCTGGCAGTGAACCCACATATTCAGTGGAGCTGACATCTGCTCCTAATTGGTTGGATCATCTTAAATGTCGAAAGCATGACATGACACTGTGGCAGTGCCTTTCTTTACCATGGGGCAAGAACAACTGTTATTATGATGAGGTGGCCAATATCACTTGCTTTGGTAAGACTCTATTTTAATGATTTCATAATTAAGTTATTTTCAATGTTGCTGTTTCTACAAAACCAGATTTTTGTACATTAAATCAAGGAATAATAAGTATAGCACATTATTTGTTAAGTTTTCATGAAGGTTATATCTAACATAGAGGTTTTTCCATTTCAAAATCTCAGAGGAAGAAAGTAATGATTCTCCACAGAGTCATCTGACATGTTCTACGTCTCCTCTCCAGAGACAGTGTTCAAGTAAGTTTATTTCAAAGTAGGTTGCATTGTGTATTAATGAGAGCAATAAAATATTTATTTCCATGTGCTTGTCATTTCATTTCATTTGATGGTTAAACCTTCCCAAGAAGTGATAAAGCAAGTAAGTGTTGGTTACTTTATGTGATTCAGAGCATGTTCCTCTGAGACTGAGTGGAGGGAAGGGCCGGTGCTCTGGGAGGCTGGAGGTGTATCATAACGCTGTGTGGGGTTCAGTTTGTGATGATCAGTGGGATATCAGGGATGCTCAGGTGGTCTGCAGGCAGCTGGGTTGTGGAGCAGCACTGAGTGCTGATGGGAATGCAGCCTTTGGTGCTGGTGAAGGTGTTGTGTGGCTAAACAGAGTCGAGTGCAGAGGGAATGAGATTCACCTGTGGGACTGTCCTCTCTCCCTAAATAACCACACTGACTGCTCACTTAAAAAAGACGCTGGACTCACCTGTGCAGGTGAGATTATTATGCTGTGTTGAAACCAGAACTGCATTCATTTGAAATACTTGGAATAGATGGCAATGATTTCAAACAATAATGTGTTTGTTTTTACATTGACAGATTTGTCTGTGTCCACTACTACTGCCCAAAGAACATCAACTTTTCCTCCAGTTTCACAGACAGAAAGGGGACCAGTGCGATCAACATCGATCCCTCCTCCACAAATTCCTCCATCAGATACTCTCTCCATCCCTCCAGTGGTTGTGTTTGTTCTGGTATCTGTGCTCTTACTGATCTTACTGCCACTCATTGTACTGATTCAGCAGAACAGAGTGATGAGAAGAGGTATGTGAGATACAGTTGAAAATCTTTTTAAAACTAGATTGTGACTTATAATGTAATATTGTCATGTGTTGTGAACTGAGAGCAGGTTTGTGTTTCTACACACACAGCACTCTTGAACAGTAAACGCAGGACTCTGACTGAAGCAGTTTATGAGGAGATTGATCACAGACTCTTCACAAACAGAGACAATCACATTACTCACATGGGTTTGTCAACTAATTCATGTTTTTTAAATCCAGGAATGCAAGTCAATGGGTTCTAAAACGTTTAAGATCCAAACAGGACATAAAATGTTCCAAGCAGGCAGCATAAAATTAATCCATATGTATAAAGTGGTTTAATCCATGTCTTCTGAAGAAATACTATCACTTTGGGTGAGGAAAAAAAATCCTTCACCAAAAGCTTGCATTGTTATGCTTTTTCCCCTTTCAGTGTAAAAATAATGAAAACACTTTAAAAGGAGCGAATAGTCAAAGAATGCTGAATTTATATTTCAGAGTTTTTGTCAGCATTGGCTTATATCATGCTGAAGTACTTAATAACACTTCCACAGGAAGAAGTCTTTTAGACAGTTGAAATTTAACTATGTTAATCCTGTTAGGCCTCCTACTTTTAACCACATAAGTCAGCAGTGAAAACCACAGAGTGAGTAACTAAACAGGTGTTACTGTTAGAGGAGATTTGAAGTGTATGTGTGTGTGTGCGTGCGTGCGTACTGTATCTATATCTAGCTGTTTTTTTTTGTTTTGTCTCATGTCTATGTCTGCATCCATGTCAACGTTTATCAGTTTGTCTATACTTTATTTATTGATGCAGACAAAATGGACAAAGATGCTGCACTAGAGGAATTTGATGTCATTACTGATGGACTTGACTGTGAGAATTACAATTACTGTGAATTGCATTGAAATATTCCATAATGAAATCTAGTGCATTAAGACAGTAAATACACCTTAGTGTTTGTTTAGAGTGTGATGGTATCTCTGTATTTTTTTTTTTTTTTTTTTTGTAGATAACACAAACGAGTCCTATGATGATGCCTCCAACATAAGAGCAGGTGTTTATTTTTTCTTTTACACTTTTAATGTTTTATTGTTTGATCAAATATATATTACATATTTACATCACTGCATCTGCTGTAAAACCTTGTTTAGATGAACCGCTGGAGACATATGATGATATCATGTCATGTGGATAAAGTGAAGGAGTTGTTACGGGTGAGTCTTTAAATCAGACATACAGTATCTCCTCATTATTTCCCCTGGCAGCTAAATAACCAAAAAATGCTTTTGTTTATTTTAGTTTTTCATTTACTCCAAACACTGCATATCCATGAAGACTTACACTAAGATTGACAATTTTCAATTTCATAACAAATATCCATCAAATTAAATGTTTGAATGTTTGACAAAATTCAGATTTTTTTTTTTGTTAAACATCACTCAATTCAATTTGATGGAATTATGTTATGAAATTGTTATGACATCTTAAAATTAGTTTTTTGAGTGTAGAATACTAATGTTATTCATGCAGAGATTAATTTGCTTTTGTTTCTAAATAACATAGAATGAAGAAGAGGAGCTGAATAAAGATGGAGAGAGCGAGAGAGTGAAAGAGAGGGGGGTGAACTGAGCACAATTACTGCAGTTTCTTTTGTTTTCTTTTCTTTTGTACTGGGCTGAGTTTAAGCTTCAAAATGTAAGTGCAAGTGCTTTTTTGTGCTTATATATATATATATATATATATATATATACCACCTTTAATAAACCATTATGATAAAACATTTCATGAGTCATTTTTGTCACAGAGGTAGTGAAAAAGTGATGAAAACGTGACAGAAATCTTAATAACAATGGCAAAAGTTTAGCTCTTTAGTATTATTTAGGTCATGCTGTGAAGCCTTGGTAACCTTCCAATGGTGAAAACTTGGCTCCTGAATATTTATTGTGCGAATGTTTTTGCTTGGTAACCTTGCAGTGGATGTGAGGTTCATTAATATTAAACCCTAGCAGGATTCCAGCAGCACGTCCGTGATTCAACGGGACTTTGGTGCTGAATTGTACCGGACGCTGTCCATGGTGCTGTCTCTGTGCAGTGCTGCTCGTTTCTGTTACAGTTTTCATGGAATAAGTGGCCCCAGACAAACAAAATCCCCAGAAGGATCCTCACAGCTAATTTGAATTAATCCTAGTTTAAATGTAGTGTAAATACAAGTTACATACTGTAATAGTCTAACTTTATATGTCATTAAATTGATAAACAGCTTACTATTAGGCCTATCTTATTGTTTTTGCGAGAAGATTGTGTAGATTTAATTATGATGTAGGCCTATCTCTTGGCATTTACATTCAGAAAACAACGTGTCATCTGTTTAATTACGCCAAACCACTTCTTTTCCCAACATACACAGTTTAAATAAAGGTTACGTAGTTTGTGAAGCCTCAGTGGAGTGAATAAATATCCAAGTGCATAGATAAACAAAGCATACATGTACACGCGATTAAATTAACGTAAAGAAAGTGCGACTCGACTTCCCCCTCGTGTGGTCAAATTAAGAACATGCTCGTCTTTTCTTTACTGACAGACACCATTACTTCGAACTGCAATTGAATGAAATTATAATAATTTTAGAAGACAGATGAGATAATAAAAACAACATTTTGTGTTCTTCATTCAAAAATATTCTTTCTCTCTTCTCATGTTTGTTTGTTTTTTCATGTAATTCTCTCGTTGTGATTATTTTATCATATACTGATCTGATGATAAACATATTCTTACCAGTTGGGTTTCAAGGAAAAGTATTATCTATTAAATGTGTGTGTGTGTTTTTTTTAAACAGTGTGGTGAAAAAAGTTTCAGTCTCTGAAATGAGCAGATAGTTATCAGTGCTTTCATCTTTGCTTTGCGAGTGTGAGTTTCTGATGCTTTACACAAACTGGTGTGTTTTAAAACAAGACTGGAGCATGTACCTAACTTTATCACAACGCATACTTTTGCACAAACAAACAAAACAGTCTGTGAAACCAAGGACCTCTATAACAGCAAGACGTTCACGCCCGTTTCACACATACTCCGTTTGCAGTGCGTATGCGGTGCGTATGCAGTGCGTATTTTTTTCCGTTCCCATGTTAACAGGTTAGAGCTACACTGCATGCGGATGCAGTCCGTCGATCCGTTCCAGTTGCGGTGCGTATACAGCAGTGCAGCGACCGTTTACGGACCGAGTCTATTTTTGCTGTGCAGCACCGCACTGAATTAAAGTGGCAGCGCATTGTTCACATTAAAATAGACATATATTGTCAAGAAACTGTAATAATTTCATCATATACGCATAATTTCAGTTAATGTGTTCTACAGTTACTAAATTACAGGGTCAAGAAAAACATAAAAGTATGATTATAGTCCCAAAAGTTGCAAAATGGCATCATATATGATTCGATGGACGCACGATACGTTGTGGTTTGCCTTGTGATGTCTGCTCCAACCAGAGAAAGAACATTATCCATCTGTTCGGCACTCATCCGAAAGTATTTTAGGTGCCGGTCACTGTAAATTCGAAGTTCTGAGACAAGCACCAAACTGTCTCCTGCCTCGTTTGACTGAGTGAACCCAAATGCATCTCGTTCTTCTCCTTCTTAGCAAAAGATATAGCGCGATAGTTTTTCTTCTGTCAACAACTCGAACTACATGTAAAACAAAGAATCACAATGATTAAAATTAATTTTCATACTGTTTCAATGTCTTAAACAATGTCAAAGTTAACGTTTGGATTTAAAATCAAAATTACTAATACATTTTTGATTTTGTGGCACACAGAAACTGCGGATCAGTAGCGCACTGCAAACGCAGCACATGTGAAAGCACTATAGCACATACTGCTCCTGTACCGCATACTCACCGCATACGCAACGCATACGCACCGCAAACGGAGTATGTGTGAAACGGGCGCCTTCACTCAACGTAATGTATATCTAGTACACAGTATGTACAGTTGATGGGGTAATTCCGTGTGTGTGTGTGTGTGTGTGTGTAGAACTGGATTGCTGACATAACATTAAACTGCAAGCAGGAGGTGAAGCCACCGGAAGTGTTCGAGCGGCCATTTTTAGTATGCCAATGCCTCTACTGACAATCACGTTTAATGTTTAATTAGCTTGTATCCGTTACGCTGTAGAAGATATACGTGGATCTAGACCCCGAAGCCGCCGCCAGGCGCCGCCATTTGCGCCATTTAGAATTTCAGCCGCCGCCAGCCAATAATTTCGTAAGCCAAATTGAGCCGCCATCTGATAAAGTTTGGCTGAGCCGGCTAGAATTATTTGCATCAAATAATAATTATATCACATAGAGACATACACACACGAAATATATAAACAATACACGAGATCTATTTTCCCACTGGATTCATAACAGCGCAGTCTTGTGCCCGTTGCTACGATACACAGACTCACTAGTGAATTGACGACCAATTAAAATTGCTCGTTTTCCGTACAGAAGAAGCGATGCATGTTTTTCTCGCACTGAGGTGAAATGGCGGAAAGAAGCAAGCAAGCAAGGTAATTTTGATCTCACTTCTCACATACTTTCCTAATTCCTACTTACTTTTTTCTTAACTTAGGCCTACCCAGACTTTTGTTAAATCTTCAGGGCACGGTTGCACAAACACCTGAATCAAAGATTGATGTTATGAACCAAATATTCTGGAACGGAGAGATTTATAGCACTGAACGTGATATTACTGCAGTAACAAACCACCGTTTCCACATTGCTAATTCACGACGCATGCTTCAGTGTACATTGAAGTGAAATGTGCAAAACTTTGTCCAAAATAATACTGATAACAGTGTGTGTTTATATTAAGGCGAGACACGGCAGGCAAAAACATATTTTTTTTTTTTACTGGTCAATTTTGAGATTTTTGGATATTTGTCTTCAATAACATGTCTTCTTTCAGACTTGTGGTGAAAAAAAGTCCGAAATACACATTTAGGTCTTTATTTTACTACACTTCGTCTGTTTGCGTCTGTAGATTTCTCATAAAATTCAACAAAAGTTTGCATTCTTAATCAAGGTGTAATATGATAAGCTTCATCCATGATAATGCCAAGTTATTGTATACAGCTTAGCCTACATACATTTAGCCTAAACACAACACATTGTAGGCTATTTGAAAATGTTTAGTAGCATACAGACTACAAAATAAATATGTACATACGTTGTGAAAGTAAAATCTGGTGTTTTCTTTATTACATTGTATTGCATTTTGTAGAAATATAGTGTAAGCCATGCATTGCTTGGAAATATTGAGATCTAATAAATCAGTATAACATAGACAGTGGTGGACGAAGTACACATACCATGTACTTGAGTTAAAGTAAAGATACTCAAGGTAAAATATTACTTAAGTAAAAGTAGAAGTGCTGCCTTTAAAAATTCACTTGAGTAAAAGTACAAAAGTATTTGCCTTCAAATGTACTTAAGTATTCAAGTACTATGATTTTTTATGGCCATAATGTCCTATTATAATTTGTCACAAGGCTCTTGCTTAACTCAGTCTACATGAAGACTAATGTCACTCTTGGCACACCAATCTATTAATAATATGACATTAATTAGTCAGATGTGTGTGTATATATATATATATATATATATATATATATATATATATATATATATATATATATATATATATATATATATATATATATATATTATATTTGAATTGAATACATTTTTTGTGTGTTTAATTTTGGAGGGAAGGGACTGTTCCCATAAGGTATAATACATTTACAGTATTTACTGTATATATTTTTCTCGAGCGTCTATGGTCATAATTATTAACATCCTAATGTTATGATACATTCACATAAACCTGCACAACACCATTAAATATATATATATATATATATATATATATATATATATATATATACATACACACACACACACACACGCACGCACACGCACACACACACATACATAGAATATATATATATATGTATTCTATGTTATGGGAGCAGCCAATTTCCCTCCAAAATTAAACACAAAAACGTATTAATGCAGTGTTTCTGCTACTCCCCAGAAAAAAATGCTATTATATGCAAGTCATTTTAGTGTCAACATAATAAGCAATGTACATTATGCGTCAATATTTACCGATAATTGCTGCAATAATAGCTGCTGCTCTCTGCCCCGCTTAAAATAATTGGCAACGCAATTTGTTTGGAACTATTGAGAGCTACACGAATCACGTGACCACGCGGCGGCGAGATCACTGTCGCAACCGTCTATGTTCGCAACTCTCATATTTAACGGCTCTGGGGTGCGTTTCCCGTACAACAACGTAACTTGCTGCTCCACTACCGTAGTACGATGCACTGTTGAAGAAATCAACTTGCTAGTCACGACTGTTTCCCGAAACCGTATTGTCGCAAATTGGTTGTTCAACCACGTTGGTTAATGATGTCACACATGTGGTGGATTAAAAACTACTTTTAATGAATCTGTTCGAATTAATGATCGAATTAATGCTAGATGTTTTGCTATAAATTACGGACATTTCATCTGAGGACTATCTCATATTTTTCTCAGTTATTTGCTTTATTTCCAGATTCAATCATAGGCTCGTTCTTACGCACTAGAGCACGTTCACACATGCGCACCCTTCAAAAACGGTGCTTTAAATCTATTGACAAACTAAAAGACATAAAGGACATTTGTATGTCTTCTAAATAAAAGATACTGATTGTACTGAATGTCATCTTGCTTATTTGGCTCAAGATAATAATTTATTAAGCCCACATGTTATAATAACAAGAAACTCTGCTTCTAACCACAGGTCGAGAGCTGTCAATCCAACCACACAACTCTGAGATGCTGTTTGGGAATGTTCGTTGGAACGATGGTTTCGGGAAACACCGACTCGTTGAACTATGATGATAACGACGGAACTTGCTACCATAGTTGGCTAACGATGCTTTTGGGAAACGCACCCCTGGTTCGCGCTTAGTAGATGCCGCCAAGGCAAGTTCAAAACAAAGCGCGCGTGCTGTACTGTGATTGGTGGCTCGTTTGACCAGTTACATTTTTATCCACTCATAAATAAAAAGGAACGACTGATTTTGAAAATGTAGTAGAGTAAAAAGTAAGATATTTGACTTTGAAATGTAGTGGAGTTAAAGTAAAAGTCTCCCCAAATTTAAATACTTCAGTAAAGTACAGATACACAAAAAAGCTACTTAAGTACAGTAACGAATTACATTTACTTCGTTACTGTCCACCACTGAACATAGACATCTGTAGACATGAAGTGGCAGCTTCAGCCATTTGCAGCTATGAAAAGTTTGGCGGCTGCAGCAGCCATTTAGGTTTTGGCTGAGCCGGCTAGCCAGCCAATAACTTCATCAGCCAGCCATTATTCTCAAAACAAATGGCTTCGGGCTCTACGTGGATCAGTATATCAGTGCAGCACAACGATCACCAAAGGAAGTGGCAAAACTGTCCACAAGTTGTAATGTAAGTAGGAAAAGCTGTAATATCTGCTTGGTTTTTTTGGGGGGAAACAACATGTCCATTTGCCTCGGAGCGTCCTTAAAAAAGTTAAACCGGGATTTCTAAATTGCCTTTAATGCCCGGGATTTTCTTGTTTTCATATTGAAGTGCTCTCTGTAGTCACACATGGATACATGTCATAAATACATGTTCGTTTGATATTTAAATCTATAACAGTTTAATTTTAACCAACTTTGCTTTGCTTGTCTTTGAGAAAGAGCGCATGCTCTTATTCAAGTGACCTCAAGAAAAAGGCACTTTTTTTTATGAAAAATTAAAACTCTGAACAAACACTTCGATGTTCACAATAAATCAGTCTGAACTTGTTTGTATTAAGCTGATCTGTTCGCTGATGAAGTTTGATAGAGGTGGATACTGTTTGGTGGATAAACATAATTCCCTCGGGCTTTCAAGAAACAGGAAAAATTCCAGACATGTACATGCAGATTTCAGATATAAAATCGGTGATTTAATGATTCATGTTTACTCTCTGAATTTAGATGATTTCCAATTAAGTCAATATGGACATTGGAATGTTTGGGCATAGCAATGTGGTGGCGCAGTGGTTTCACTGATATGGCATCATGGGCAATCCAGTTCCATATATATATATATATATATATATATATATATATATATATATATATATATATAATGCACTGGGTCATTCTAGGGTCCGATGTGGTTACAGCAGGCAACCATGTTCAAATGCAATTCTCATTTTGATCACTAGGTGGAAACATGTGACTGAGCAGATCTATACGACTGAATTGCTGTATCTCTCTATCCGATCATTCGTCATGAAATAAGCAAACAAGCAACAAAATTAACATGCATCACACTATTCGTTGCTCATGCGTTCAATTGCATTCCATAAAAAACGAAGGGCAAAACAATAAAAATAAATAAATAAAATGGCCGGGCTGGAATACTTTTGGGTCACATCGATCTGCTATTGTCAGCAAAGGAAATTCACAGCTTTGCACCACAACACAGATATCTGTTCATATTTACCATTGATGTATTCACTGCAGTTTAGCTGCTTGAACTTGTAATATGAAGTGATACTCATGAACAATTAAATCACAAGTGCACTCCAGAAATAAAGGATGAGTTCTCAAAGAAAGCTGTGACTGACACCAGCTTTATCTGCCTTCTGGTCACCGTGGGAACACAGGTATACCTATTAAATTCTTACAGAGGCTGCTGAGGCAGACAGGGGGTTTCCATAGAGACCATAAGAACAATAAGAAACCCCTAAAACTATCTTTACACCCTACAGCTTAAACCTTCCCTCAAACTTCCCAGTCTTTATTGAAGTGTTGGTTGAATGGAATGATGGATGGATGGATCTGGCTTGAATATAAAACAGCTGTTTATTTATTATCCCTTCAACAGCAGTGAGACTTGCAACATTAACTGGAATATATTTGAAATGCAGAGAGGATTGGTTGGCAATGAGTGTAATTATTGAAGTTTCTGTGTAAATGTGAGTGTGTATTAGTTTTTTGCGTATATGTTTGATAGGCCGTGCATGATCTCTGATTGTATGGAAATAACTGCCTACTCTCTGCACTGCATGTGTCATGGTCTGTGTACAGGCACTATGAACCCATGCGCCATATAATACATAATGCTGCAAATGAAGACAGTTGCATGTTTTACTGAAGATTTTCTTACAGTATATGCATCTTGCATTACCACATTGCACTGTGTTTCTTATCATTCTATTGGCGCCAGGATGGATGGATTGGTTCAGCACACACCGCTTGCAGGCTTATCTCCACTGCTCACCAAATTGAGATGGGACCCGTGTCTAGCCGATGGTATCAAACAGCTTTAGCCTGACCATGAGGGCATCAATCTACCTCCCCCTTGATGATCCTTATTTTCAAATTCCTAGCCTGTTGCTGCTCAAGCCAATGGCAGAAGATTGCTTTCCCATAATGGACATTAAACTCTGACCACAGATGTTTTGCCCCTTTTAAAAAGTCTGATGATCATATGCCAGATGGTGAGCAGTCTCACTTTAGGGCATATTACAAATATTTGCTAAACTACTTCCAGGCCCAGAATCACCTGCCTTTGTCTGCTTTTTTCTTCACTCCACTTAGACCAAGTGACAAAGCTAAACATAGTGAGAAAGAATTAGGGGTTGTTTGCAGAGTACAAGTTGTGCTGGCACTATATTTCAAGCAACCGACTACACAATGAAAGGAATTACAATTTTCAACTATCAACTCTTAGCTTACATATGGAAATAATAATTTTATTTTAACATCGCAAATTGTTTATTTGAATGCATTCTAATACAGCTGTGTAATAGTGTGTGTTGGTGAACATGTTTGTGAGAGTCAACTCAGGTTATATCTCCCAAGGCAACAATCATCTAAAAATGCACTCACTCTGAGAACACCAAGCTTCAGTCAATGAATCACAATGTGTAGAGTGGGTGTCCAGATACTCATTCATAGAAATACAATTTCTTACTGACAGAGCTTACTGTGTAAGTGCCGATAGGTAATTCAAACAGAAAAAAAAGTTTTCTAATGTTTAATATTCAGCTATTGGCTCTTTCTCTGACTGCATTTATTATTTAGAACACAGTGGCACACCTTGCAAACACACAATGGTGAAAGACTTGAAAGCTTCTCATAAAACTACTTTATAAAAAAAAAACTAGAATACATGTCCAGCATTAATAGGTAGACCAAAATGAGGAATACTCCATTTAAAAGTTGAGTTTCTTTTTCATTTTTAATCGAGCTAATAATGAAAAAGGAAACTGGGCCATTTGCAATTTTATGTGTACAACGAATAGCCCATTTATGTGTGTATGAGAGCAAGACAGTGTGTGCATCTCAAAGTGAGAGAGAGAAATAGATGGGGCTGTATTTACCAAGATGGCTTACTCTTCATTGATCACTGTAATGAATGTCACCATTAAAATTCACCATCACGTTTCTTGGTTCTTGCAAGCAATTTACGGTATAGCATCCTCAGATCAGACTTGGTAATAAGAATAAGAATGCTTGATGTCAAGACCTGGGTGAATGTGACTGTATGAATGTGACATACTTGTATTTAAAAAAATACAAAAAATAAATAAAGAATTGTTTAGTGCCATCAACATGCTGTGATTTTGAGCCAGAGTTAAATGTATAATTCCAGGGAAATAGAGCTGAGCCCTCAGTGATACGGATGCTGTCATAACACATGCACTGAAAGTCTTCACTTATCATAGAGAGTTTCATAGCTGTGAGCAGTCTTTATAGGGCATACACTAAATATATAGGACTTGTGTCTGAACAAATGTATCTGTTTTTCTGGAATATCATTAAAGCTGAAGTGTGTAATTTCTGCACCAGTAGCATCATAAAACAGAATTGCAAAAATAATTATTGCTTTCAATCAGGTTTCCTGAATACTGTCCCAATCTGTCATTGGTCAGGCAAGAAGTCCCAAACCAGATTCATTGGATAAGCCAATGTTGCTGTGTTGGACAGGTCAGGATGCTCAAACATACAGAGCAATGTTTTGGTTGCGCTTTTTGTGGACTCAAAATACAAATGGCTTAATTATAACAATAGTCTTTGCACATTAAAAGCTGGGATAGGAGGAAGTATATTAGCACACCCCAGCTTTAATCATTCCTTCAATCTACACAAATATAAGAAAAATCGATTAATGCGCCCCTGGGTGATTCGACTGCTAAAAGAGTACATTTCCTCTAAAAGAGTTCGCACTGACGGATAGCGTATTTTTAAAGACGCAAACATTCCGTCTGTGTGTATTTCCTGGTTGTGGTCACTATCTCTCTGCTTCTGACGGCTATGAGCGCTGCCTCATGTGTCTGGGCCACAGTCACGTTGAAGCAGCTTTCGTGGATGGTTCGTGTTCTCACTGAAAGAACATAACCATGACAACGTTGCGGTCGCGGCTTTCCTTCTACCTACGGGTATGAGGCCAGGTCAGCTTGCGCTGGAGGCGATTTGGGAACTCCAATGGCTACGGCTCTGCTAGGTAATCCACCGCGGACCGCCCACTCCCCAGCACGCTCGTTTGCACTGGTTGAGTTCTGGGATGAGACAGGCAGCTCGCCTCAGTGTCAGCTTAATGTCTCTTTCAGAGGTCGCGATCAGGATGAGGTTTCGATCGCATCATCGGAGAACATGTTGGCGATGTCGGACGCTGAGGACTCAACTGGGCTAGCTCCTTCCCGTAGCTGAGTCGGACGGTCCTGGCCAGCCAACGCGACGGGTTGGAAAGCCCAAGCCACGTGTCCAAGGGGCACCAAGGGGACAATCGCTTCTGACGTACCTGGGGGTAGGGTTCGCCAAGCACTCTCTCCGGTTCAGCGGCATCCGCTTCGGTTCAGCGGCATCCGCTTCACTTCAGTGATGGGTGAGAACGTTGCCGTCCAGCGTGCGGAGATTGCGATCCTTCTGCAGAAGGACGCGATAGAGCCTGTCCCTCCAGCCAAGATGAAGAAAGGGTTCTACAGCCCTTACTTCATCGTGCCAAAGAAAGGTGGTGGGTTGTGGCCAATCTTAGACCAGCGAGTTCTGGACCGGGCTTTGCACAGACTCACACTCAAGATGCTGAAGCAGAAGCACATTTTGGTGCGCGTACAGCATCAAAATTGGTTCACGGCGGTAGACCTGAAGGATACGTTCTTTCATGTCTCGGTTCTACCTTGATACAGACCCTTCCTATGGTTTGATTTTGATGGCCGGGCATATCAGTACAAGGTCCTCCCCTTCGGCCTGTCCCTGTCCCCTCGCATCTTCATGAAGTTCACAGAGGCAGCTCTTGCCCCATTACATGAAGTGGGCATCCGCACACACAACTACCTCAATGACTGGATGATTCTAGCGCATTCTCGAGAGTTGCTGTGTGCACACAGCACACCATCTAGGGCTTCGGGTCAACTGGGAAAGGAGCAAGCTGTCCCCGGTTCAGAGCATCTCTTTTCTCAGCATGGAGTTTGACTCGGTCTCGATGACAGCGCCTCACAAGCGAGCACGCTCAGTCGATGCTGAACTGCCGGAAGTAATTAAGGCGGAGTTCCACTGAAACGCTTTCAGAGGCTGCAATATGGCATCCTCGGCAGCGGTCACGCCATTAGGGTTGATGCATATGAGACTGCTCCAGCACTGGCTTCAGACTCTAGATGGTCATGGTGCCACAGCACACATCATGTGGCCATCACACCGGTCTGCCACCACTTGTTCAGACCTTGCATTTCAGCGGGCAGGAGTCCTGCTACAGCAAGTGTCCCATCACGTTGTGGTTACGACAGATACCTCCAAATTAGGCTGGGGCTCCGTGTGTAATGGGCACGCAGCCGCTGGCTCTTGTACAGGACCACGGCTGTGGTGGCACATCAACTGCCTTGAGTTGCTGGCAGTACTGCTCACCCTGCGGAGGCTATTACTGTTGATACAGGGCAAGCACGTGTTGGTCCGGATGGACAACGGCGGAGGGGTTTGCAGCCGGACACAGTACATGTGCTAACATGCCCTGTACTGGGGTAGGTGCTCCACAGGTGCCTGTTACTTAGGTAACCCCCTGTGATGCATTTTCTGTGGTATGGTCTCCCTATTGGCAGACCTGCGTCTCCTTCTCTGCCCGGTCACTGTGTTTGTAGAGCTCCTCCCCTTCGAGGCAGGTCCTACCACCGTGCCTCTTCCATGTGTTGCTGGTGAGCCCGCATGACGTATTTGCCACATGCTAACCTCCTTTTTGGGCAGGATGTGGTATCCGCGGGGTCTTTTCCCCCTGAAAGAATACTCTGTGGAGAGAAAACATAGTGTTTGGGGCTCCCAAGAGTGACTCCTAGTGTCACTACATCGACACAATTCAGGGAACAAAGGTTATGACAGTAACCAAGACATTTCTAGTGTTATGTCAGTGCTACATAAAAATAGTTTTATGTCAATAATATTCAAAACACCAGATGATGATCCATAAAAATGTTATCATGTCCAGTTTCATGTGCAAAAACAGTTTTTTTCTATCCAAGCACACACAAGACCGGTTTATTTATGTGTGTGCATGAAACAGTTTTTTTCTATCCATGCACACACATAAATAAACCGGTCTTGTTTATTCATGAGTTGTGTTTCTGTGTGTGTGTGTGTGTGTGTGTGTGTGTGTCAAAGTATATCAGCCAAGAGAGCTCTAATGAAAGATGATTTCTGTGCTCCGATCCAAGGGGCAAAATGTCTATTTCTTGTTCCTCATATCAATACATTAGCACCGCCGGCACCTCTGTTGGAAGCTTGGAAAGTAGGCACTACAATGTTTCATATTTGGAAGAGCTCTCACCAGCTTATCAACAGAAAAAGGGCAATAATGGAATGATTTATTACAAAAAACTGTATAATATTAATTGAGAACACTGATATAGATTCTTTGAGAAGTTGCTAGTGGTAATATATATATATATATATATATTGAAATAAGATACTTTAATTTAGTTTATTAATTTAATCTTTGTGCTTATCTGTAATGTTTGTTTTAAAGAATGTATCCTATTTAGTTTGCTTCATTTAATATTCATTCCATTTTAAAATCATTTTAATATTGCAGCCTAAACTGCACTGGCATGCAGTAGGATACAGTTTGACACTTACTCAGTTTCTTTTTATGATTTCGTTGCTGGTTCAGAATTGCTTTTTTATTTTTATGTGATTTTATTATGTGATAATATCTGGTGATACTTGTTCCTTTAAACTTGTGGCATTGTTTCTGTTTGTTCATTTTAAATTAAATATTTATTCTATGATACAATTTCATGCCTTTTATTTAGGTGTTTTATGCTTATATAGAGAGTATATTTGATGGAATTTATAGACTTGATTTGCAGTTTATCCTGTCGGATGCATTATAAAATCCTAGATGCAGGAAACCAGTCACTGTAGCTGCCAGATAGTGCACCTTGACAGTGACTGCTCAAGTAGAGTGAGTTGAATATAAAAAATGAGAATTGTGATGTCCTCTAATAATTAAACCATAAAATGACATGACAGCTCTTAGCTGATGATTATAGATAGAGACATGTCATATTTATGAGTCAGATGCATATGGAAGTATTGCATCCACACTGAGCCATGCACGACAATGCCGGTGAACCATGCTGACTGTGACGACCCCATAATGGAGAGATGTCCATTATTTCCCTTCAACATGACAACACTCGTAGAATAACCTCTGGCTCACACTGTGACAGTGCAAATGCAAAATCAAACAAGTAGTGTGGCAAAATACATCACAGGACAGTTTTTTTTTTTAAATTATTATTAGCAATGCTTAAATACTGCGAGGGTGTAATCTAATGAATAATTCAAGTAAGTATTAGAGACCCAAAATATTTGAAATAAACAGGAAGTTGAGTTCAAAATATGTTTGTGAACTGCTAAACTACTGAAGAAGTTCTCTCTTGCTATGAAAACACCAGTATGCACAATCTACCAAACAAACCAAGCCTTGACAGCATTTGTTCATATTCCTCTGTTTTTGTTCAGACATGTACATTACTGTTAGTCAAGAGTTTTGAAGGGCATTTTTTTTAACCTGGACTGACAAGTTTTTTCCCAAACCATAATAGGGCAGTTGACCGCTACCTGGCATGCTAATAGATGCCATAAGGCCTAATCAGAGACCTGATCATACTCCTTGTGAAATAGCTATGACTTAGTTTAGTAACTTTGAAGAAAATGTCTCATTGTCCAAAAGGGGAAAAAAACTATTATAAAGCTTTTACTTTAATATCCCAAATTAAAAGTCACTCTGTTTCAAAGTGGATCAATCAAACCGTCCAGATGTCTACCCGATACAAAATTTGAAATTGTTTAAAATTAAATGGTCTGTTACCTTAAAACACAGAGACACACACACACACACTGTCGGTGCAGCTATCATTATGAGGACTCTCCATAGACATAATGATTTTTATACTGTACAAACTATTGATTCTAACCCTACTCCTAAACCTAACCCTCACAAAAAAACTTTCTGCATTTTTTACATTTTCAAAATAACATAATTTAGTATGGTTTTTTTTAAGCAATTTGAATTATGGGGACACTAGAAATGTCCTCATAAACCATATTTATAGCATAATACACTTGTAAGGGCTGCAAATACAAATGACAGTTTAGAAGAAAGACTCTGCACTTAATTATGATCTATTCAATTTCAGGATATACGTGTAGGTTTCCAGTCAGTTTGTTGGCCAAAACCCAACATGTTACGTGTCAGACTTTCCAAACCTGCTGGAAGAAAGATAAGTTATAACAGAGGAACAGTGAAAATAGAGATCTCCCCTACAAGTCTGCTGCCTATGTGAAAATTACATTTAGCTTAAGATGCAATAGGATGTTCACCGAGCTAAAAGCTTATATTATTTGTGTTCTGTCATTCAAGTGCAAACCCCAGTGATGATAATAACAGTACACAGAAACCAAACCAAGGGGAATATAGTGCCTTGTTGTAACAAAAGTAGACTTGTTGCAGAAATAAACATTCTGTATGTAATGTTTTCATTGTTAAAAGATGTGGTCTTTTCCAGTATAATGTGCATGGACAACTATTAGTCAGCAATTAATAAGTTGATTTGACAAGCGATGTTGGCTCAACCACTGGTGTTGGTTTGTGATTGGTTTATCTAAATAGATGCACTCAGGATGAGTGTTTGGGAAAACTCTTATTTTTACAATTCTGTTATATGCAAAAAATTGCACAAAGCATGTAACTAAACTGCTGTATTATATGCTGGTTGTTACAATGGTCTAGATATAACTTTACATTAAGCACTATACATTATGCAGTTCCTCTTTCAAGGGCTGAATAACCACCTAAATGTTTTAACCGAACACACCTCAGGACTGTGTTGTGTTCACAGTTCATAGCTCATGGTAACAAGTTATAAGCTCAAAATTAGAACCAACTGGTTTCCTTTCATTTCTCTCCACAGCAGGTTGAATGGATTGTTGTCCACTGAGGTAGAGGACTCTTTGATATCCGCAGAGATGAAGGAAATGGCAGTTGCCTGTCAGACTGATCAAGGTTTTCTTAGGTGCACCAGGCTTTTGATGAGGCACCTATCAACAGTTAAAGGCTCAGTGGTAAGATAGAAAGCATCCCCTCATTTGAGCAGCATCTCTTGCATGCTTTGTGTAAAGCATGTTGTTCGCTCTTCAATATATGCATCATCTTTAATGATGATTGGTGCTTCTATCTTCCCTGTTGGCAATTCAGCACTGGTCTCTTGTTTAACTCTGCCTTGATGTGGGTCAAATGCACATATCTCAAAATGTTCAGTTTCTCCTTCAGAGCCAATTAATGTTAAGATGTTTTATTCCAGCACAATGGGACACAGAAAAGGGCTGCAACATCATATTGAGGAACCATTTGTTCACTAAAATGTGATCAAATCAGAGGCACTTGACAAACTGCTGAGATTCTTTACCTTTCATGTTCTTAAATGGCTCAAAATCTTTTTCTCTTCTCTCTTTCTCTCCCAATCTATCTGTGTCATTAATTATTAAATATCGAGAAAGCCTAATTACACACCTGAACAGTGTGACGCCATTAAGTACAGTAAATTGTCTGAAAAATGGAGACTGCACACCATACAGAGCTTTTCACCTTTGGTTGCCGCTATGTGAAAGACATGTCCATCTTCCATTCTGAAAGTACCATATCAATCTTGTATGCTTAATGGACCTTTTCAGGACCTCTCAGTTCACTTACCATTGCAGAGATTGTTAAGCCAAATATCTGTGAAATGCAAAAGACAAAGATCTCAGCTTGGAATTTCCATAATGTATTCAGAAAAATCAGAAAACAATCAGACTGGGTTGTTATAGGGAGAAAACCCAACGTTGTTTGTTAATTCTGCATGTTAGGGAGCCTATAGAAATATAAAAAGTTTAACGTTCAACCTAATATGCAACCAAATGTAAAAACCTTACATTTGCAATGTTCCTTGGTTTATACAAAAATTTAACTCCATGTAAAGACAACGGTGTTACATCCTCCTAAAACTGTCTATTGTAACTGACACAGACGCAACACATACAGTAGACATCAGGTTCAAAACAACCCGGAATATTCAGATAACAGCACTGGATTTTGCTTGAAATTTCTGCTTCATAAAAATGATAGTTGCAAATACTGTGTAAAATTTGTTACAGATGTGACATTCATCCAGCTAAGTGTATGTTTTTCAGCTTTTCAGCTTTAATGCTAAAACTTTAAGCGGCAAATAAATGTAATATACAACACTTTAAAAAATACACTGACAATTCAGTTTATTTAGTTAAAATACATTTGAAACATCCAGTAAAATTATATTTCAAATATTTACTGCATTTATTTTTTACAAAAGTTATCACAAACTGTACACATCATAACAACATATAGCAATTGTGTTTGTTGTCAGGTGCAAGTATGACAAAGAATTACTGTTTTACTAAGAAGCAATTCATCAATAGCTCAACAAGAAGTAATCTCAGGAAGTAGAATGTTAATCAAAACAGGTGTACATTTTGAGAAGCCATAACACAATACGGTATATGCAAATAGAATATGCAAAAGTTATTCATGATCACATGCCCATAGTACAAATCACCACCAAACAACCCATAGAAATGCACTTTAACAAGATATCAATTGTTAAAGAAATTTTCAAGTACTATATATATATACACGTCGGCACTGGCAAATCTAAACAAAATAATAACTCTGAGGAGTAATAGGAGTTTACATTTCTAAATGTTATCTATCAAGTCTAGGTACTGGTATCAGCATGCTACGATAATGAATACATTATCTTTGTTCTATTACTCTGACCGAGCTCTGGGGAAGAAGCACTGTCTTAATGTGCAAATCAAAGTTAACAGTACACAGCCATTTGTGTAATTGCCATGTTTGATTGCATTATTACTTATGGACACACCAGTAATACCCAGACCCTGTCGTAAAGGTCCAGCTGTAAAAAGATACAGTAGGTGTGCTATTATAGTGGTGTACCATATTATTTCCATTCCAATGAACAGGATGATTTCACACAATGAATAATCCTCTGCAAATTCATCAAAACAAAATTCAACCACATCAGGAACTAATCAACAGGACAAAGTTGTGTTTTTTTTTCTCTATTGTCTCTATATTGTTCATCCATTTACCACAATGTATAAATATTTAATTAATTGTATGTTTTGTGCAATTGATCATGCTTCTCCTTTTCGCAGTTCTTTACATGAGAGAAAGAAAAATATGTCATTGCTTTAGATGTTATTGATTCAAAATGTATAAATCTTAAAAAATGCAAGTTTTATTAATTACGTTTTCTTCAAGACCATTCAATTCAATTAAATGGAAATTTGTTATTAAATTGAAATGGATACATCTTAAAAATAGGCTCAAATATTTTTTTGACTGTAGATGATTTTTTATATAGATTTGAAATAAAGATGGATATGAGGATTTCATGTTTGGAAAGTGTTTCATGTATTTGAAGAGATTACATATCTTAATATGAATTCATCAAAATAATATACTGGATATTGATAAAACTTGAATAATCAATAATTACAGATGTTTTGTTCTGAAGTGAGGTAAACTCCCCTCTAAACAACAACAACAACAACAAAACATGCTACATCATCTGGCTACTGTGTGAGTCCCTTTAGACCATAATTTTCAGCACATACTTGCAGAAGAGTTATAAGCTGTTTTGATGCAGAGCAATCTTGGAAAATCCATTATTTTTATGCTTTCAAATGGATTTCAATTTGTTCAATTAAAAGTGTGTCAATTCTGGGGCAGTTTGGCACATCATGGCAACTCATAGAAGCATTTAATCTAAACAATGGCCTAGTCAAGACTTCAGAAGATTTTGGAGCCTACATCCATATAAAATGTTTTTATATCTCCGTTCATAATTTTGTCTTTAATTTTCATGGTTACTTTGATCCATGTTTCCATGGCAGTAGATGTCAAAAGTTAGAAATTTCAGCTTCTCTAATTTTATTTATCGGATTAATTTTATTATTGGATTTTTTTTCTTAAGGTGAGGTGCAGACACCACTTGTGGGACATTCAGTTGCCACTGGTGGCCAAAAGTTTGGAATAATGTACAGATTTTGCGCTTATGGAAATAAATTGGTACTTTTATTCACCAAAGTGGCATTCAACCGATCACAATGTATAATCACAATTAAATATAATTATTAATAATTACAATTAAAATATTACTACTTATATATAACTACTTCAGAGTTCTCATAAAAAAAAATCCTCCATGTTCAGTAATGACAGCTTTGCAGATTCTTGGCATTCTAGCTATCAGTTTGTCCAGATACTCGGGTGACATTTCACCCCACACTTCCTGTAGCACTTGCCATAGATGTGGCAGTCTTGCTGATCCCACAAAAGCTCAATGGGGTTAAGACACATTTTCCAATTACTGTATATGTTATCCAATGTCTGTGATTCAAAAGTGTCTTTTTCTTTGCAATTCTTCCCATAAGGTCTGCACCCCTGAGTCTTCTCTTTATTGCTGTACATGAAACTAGTGTTGAGCAGGTAGAATTCAATGAAGCTGTCAGCTGAGGACATGCGCGGCATCTATTTCTCAAACTAGAGACTCTGATGTACTTATTCTCTTGTTTATTTGTACATCTGGCCTTCCAATCCTCTTTCTGTTCTTGTTAGAGACTGTTGTTCTTTGTCTTTGCTTGATGCTTGAAGTCTTCAATCTCAAGCATTGTATAGCTTTCATTCCTCAAAATAATGATTGACTGATGAGTCTCTAGAGAAAGTGGTTTCTTTTTTTTACCATTTTTGACCTAATATTGACCTTAAGACATGCCAGTCTATTGCATACACAAACAAACACAAAAACAATATTAAGCTTAATTTAACAAACCAAATGGCTTTCAGCAATGTTTGATTGATAGAAAATTAGCAGGATTACTCAAGGATAAGGTGTTGGAGTGATGGCTGCTGGAAATGGGGTCTGTCTAGGTTTGAATGACTTGTGACCACAAGAAATTACTTTTTTCAAATAGTGATGGTGACATTACATCAGTAATGTCCTGATTATGTTTGAATGCCACTTTGGGGAATAAAGGTACCAATTTCTTTCCATAAGATCAAAATATGTATATTATTCCAAACTTCTGGCCACCAGTGTATACTATAGCTATTTAGAAGAAATCAACAAGCAAAATGTTACAATTATATATTTAGAAAAATAACTAGACTCATATGTTTTAAACTTCTCTCAATTCTTCTGTTTTTTTTTTTTCATATAAAGAATATCAAGCCTGCATAATACACAAAGATCAGTCTGCCATGGATAAAGCACATTGTGGTATGCCTGTTACAAGACATTTCTAGTGACAGATGTGTCTTTTGTGGTGAAACTATTCTTTTCTAACTAATCTAAAGTTCATGTAAAGAAAGATGTTTTAGAGGCTTGATAAGTAACTGTAGCAATCTTGATATAATTTGTAAGTGTAGATCACAAGAATTTGGTCACATGATTGTTTGATTAATGTTTAATTAACTCTTTTTCATTGTAAACTCCATACCAAAGAAGTCTTGATTTAATGTTTCAAAGCCTTCTTTTTACTTCCCTAACCCTGCATCAAATGTGTCAGATATTTTCACCAGGAGAACATTTGTCAAAAACTCAAGAATACGAAATGATAAGCACTGTCATTTCATGTGTCAGTAAAATGACATGGCATCATTATGCTGTCAAACAGGAAGAATTTTCCCTGTTTCACTGTAAGCGTCAAAGTGACCTGAAAACTATTGTTTTAGGAGCCCAGAATCTCAGCACCAGTTTAAAAAGAAAGAAAAATGATTGAGAAACTCTGAGATTAAGATACTTGTTTGTTTGTGTAGCAGGGATACCAGTACTGTATATTGAAATTAAAATGCAGTGTTACAAGCTACAGCTAGAGAAAACATACCCATTTAATCATACAAACCAATTGTGTTTTGTAATTAGGACTGTAACTCCTGGTTCTTATGGGGTCTGTTGGGGTTTGGGGGATGGACATGATCCTTGACTCTCAAAACTGGATGCTCTTCCTGGCCACTGCAGAGACAGATGATAACAAAATATCACTACAAAGTAGCTTAGGACATATTAGACTTAAAATAATATTCTGGGTTAAATACAATTTAAGATCAATTGACATCATTTGTGGCATAATGTTGATTACCACAAACATTTATTTAGCCTTGTCCCTCCTTTTCTTTAAAAAAGCAAAAATCTTACAATGGGAGTGAATGGGCTACTCATCTTTGTGTACATTTTTATCCAATATGACAACTTCATTGCCATGACGACATGGTATCGTAAACTTTACAGCTTTTTTTAAATTTGTTTACAGAATTTACAGTTCAAATAATGCTCAAGTTTTAACAGAAGAAATAATTGAAGTGCTTTTATACAGAATAACATATTCACTTCCATTGTAAGTGCCTCACTGTATCATCAATATTTGTTTTTCTTTTCTTTTTTTTAAAGGGGTTATGAGTCATTTTTTTTTTTTTTTGTGGTGATCAATATTATGCTACAATTGCTGTCAATTGAGTTCAACTTGTATTGAACCCAGAATATTACTTAAATAAATCAGAATCAGTCCAAAAGCACCACACCAGGCCTAAATAAACATTGTACGGCAACATGGAATCATCTATTGAAGTCTTGCAAAAGGTCAAATCTAATATTTTTGATAACTGTAGAGGATGTAGTATGTTCCAAATGTTTCAACTCTATTGTGTCATCACCAAAAAGCCTGGAAGACTCACTTCCTACTCACCTCATTCAGTGCATGCCAGTGGGTGATGGGCTTCCGTGGGTAAGCTAGCATCTCGTTCCAATGGTCCCTCCCAAGACCCTCCGCATCTGGCCCTGCCCTGCACACCCCTATCACTTCATTGTGTCCAACTCTGAAAGTGAAACAAAATAGAGGGCTTTCTTATAAAAAAAATTAAATAAAAAAAGCAGTTTTTTGATGAGTGGTTCAGAACATTCTAGATGTTCACATCCATATATAACATAATGACTTGACAAAGAATTGAACTTACTTGACCTGCACTGAATGCAAAGACAACAGGAACATTGCATAAACAGTTCCATTCACCTGCATATAATATTTAGCTACAGGTACTTGATGGTTGAGCAATGTTTTGATGGCATAATCTGCTGATAATTACAGCGCAGCCACATGCAGAAAAGGACTGTGGCTAATTTAATAAATTCACAGCAGGGTTTTGCAGGGCCAGTCTGAAAGTAATGCTTGATTAAGATATTTGCTGCAAATATTTGAACAATAACTGCCAAGCATGCATATCTGACTTAATGTCAACAGTGTTGTGTGTCATGTCAGATTAAATTGCATTTAACATCATAAAATTTGTTTGTCTATTGTTTTTCTATGACTATGACGTCTGAAAATGCAGGCACTGACCTGTCATAATCCATCACCATGATTGACAGGCTGACCTGCTCCACATTCTCAGGTGGTATGTCGAAAATGATGGCCTCGTTATAGACAGGGTTGAGTGTGTTCTTTTTGGTGGTCGTCTTCCGCTTCTTAAGTCTCCGGCCATCACATATGAGGGAGACTTTAACATAAGGATCTGAGTACAGAAACATATTGTGAAACCGTTTTAGAGATTTGCAGGTCCAAATCAAATATAAAACTGCCACTCAACTGATTTCAGTGATTCAGTATATTGATCACTGTGATATCTTATGCACAGAACAACGTAGCATTACTTGCATTTTTACTTGCATTTTTGGTCTTAACACTGACCTGAGTATCCAGTTATGTCCATGGCTTTTAGATTACGACATTTGATTACGGTAAGAGTCATGCGTCCAGCCGTGGGAAGATAGCAAAGGGAGTACATGATTTCACCCAGATCCACACTCTCCTGAGAGAAAGAAAGAAATAATGCAGTTGCATATATTGTCTCTATATATGATCAACCAATATAATTTGTTATTGTCTGTACTGCAGTGTGCTAAAATAGCATTACAAGTTATTGATTAAATGATTTTGGAAAAAAATCTCACTTTTCAGCAAATATTGAAAGATGATTTTCTCTTCAGAGTCTCTCCAGAGAACCCTTGAAAAGACTACAAACAAAACCCTTATTGACTGACACTCTAAATAAACTTTTTTTTGCCTTTTCAATGACAACTCAGACCTAGCTTGGGAGATATTGGACGAAATGTATGCTCATCAGGTTTAAACAAAGCCTTACTCTTAATTAGATCTAAAGAGCAGAAATGTTTCTTTGGCAATAAAAAATCTAATAAAAAGTCAGGGACTCAAAAACAACTATATTGTTGTGAACAGAAATATTACTCTTCTCAGATAGTGAGCTATTTCCATAGAAGACTTTCATAATGGCTGTTATAGCCTGTGTGGACGTTTCACTGTGGAACATTCTGTATGGTTTGGGTGGCTTGTTCTTGTGTGATTAAAAAACAGTTTTGAATGAGACCAATAGCTTCCCTTACCTTAATTAGATTTGCAGAGGCATTAACGTTTATTCTAAAAGGCCAGTGTGTATTCACAGCTTCTTAGTACAGGCTTCACTAATTTGCATCGATTAATCTTTCAAAGACATGCTGAATATAATGATTAATCTGTCCAAGTAAACATTCAAAACAGATTACATAACAAACTTACACTTCATACATAACCTCTGTTGTACTGGTAAGTTAGGGTTTCTACATTTCAAACCTTTCAATGTCTTGTAGCAGGTCTATTAGATTATTATTCAGCCTTCCAAAGCACATGCTAGTTCTTCAATACCATTGATTACATATCAAACGGTATTATATATAGTTGTAATGGTACCTATGTTGACATCAACAGTCTCCCTGTCACATCTTACCCCCTTCTGACTGCTCTCATTATCCACAATACAAGTGGTGAATACAGAGAGCTGCAAGTCAAGTTCAGGAGTCTCACATTCTAGTGGTTCTAGTAGTTTAATTTCTGACCACAACAATTCACAAATCTTTTTGGGGCAATAATACTCTTCCTGTTTTGACTCCCCAACTTCCCCTCCTTCAGAGCTGACTGGCCTTGCACAAAGTGGCAATTTGCTCCAAATTAGAGAACAAAATTAGACCTTCAAATGTCAACTAAAGGCAAAATAGAGGGTTTCAGTGTGCAGTCAGAAGCACAACAGAGCAAGGCTGCAATCTATGGATCTGACTATTTTGGGAATTGAGAGTTACTAGCCTCTTTCCACAGTCGGAAACCATAGAACAGCTGGTCTGCTTCTAAGAGTCAATTTTATCCCTACGGGGCTGTAGTAATACTCTCATAACTGAGCAAAACATGTCGAAACCTCTCCACTGCCTTTGCAAACCTGCTAATCAATCATTTTGAATTGTAGCTACAAGGGAAAGCGATAGTCAGTGAAGAGAATGAGAAGAAAACTGCACGAGAGTGATCCAAACATTAACAAAAGGGGAGCAAAAATACAACAACATCAGAACATGAGCAAAATGACAGTAACAAAATCGCATGTCCCCATCAACCAAACAACAAGAAGAACAGCAACAAAAGGATTAAACATGCGGAAAACAAAACAATCAGTAAATTAATGAGCCTGAAAGAGACTGATGCGTCAAACAAGGACGAGGAGGAGATTACATTTTCCAAACAGGAATGACTCACCCAAGCATAGCTCAACAAGAATAAGAATAAAATGCTGTCACCACTCATTTAGTTTTTGTAGCAGAAAGGCAGTGAGAGTCAATGTAAGTGAGGTGAGTGTGATTGACAAGATGTCTTTCACCTTAAAGAATCTCTAATTATTTATGTAATAATGCACAACAAAAGGTCAAAATTGTACACAGACTACCATTTTTACTGTAGGTTAATATTACAGGTCTATGGAGAAAACACAGCAAAATCTTAGTACACAAACCTTTTTATAGAACTACCTCAGGCCTTAAACCTTTTAGTATATGCTCAGCCAAGGGCTAAACACGGTCATAAATTTAATTACATTTTAGCACTAAATATGAAGAACATTTGCCCATCTAGTTCCTGCTTTAAGATGACCAAGTTCACCTATGGACACTAGGGGTGGTAAGATTCACCGATTTGCATTGGTGCATCAGCATAAAAAATAACAACGCGATGCATCAATTTAAAAAAGTGCGCATTGGATACAAGTTGGCATTTGTATTGCGATACATTGTTTCTAACATATTTGCATCAGTAAAAACTGATTTATTTATATATAATTATTAGTAGATGCACTATACTTTTATTATTTAGAAAGTGACCAATAATTGTGACCAATATTTTATATGTAGATTGATTTCTCCTCTCTAAACTATTTCTCAAGTGCATTCTCTCATCACCACTGCTGCTACGTGAATATGACGCATCACTAAACTATGGAGACGGAGGCGTGTCTTGAGAGTCACATAGAATATAGATTAACATGGCAGCGGTAGAGCTGCATCTTCCACCAAATAATTACAAATCCACAGTTTGTAAACACTTTGGGTTTTATAAGAGAGATGGACATTTTGATAAACCCATGCAATTTGTAAAACATGTCCTGCCGCTATAAAATATACAGGCAGTACGACTAATGTAACAACACACTTGAAGCAGCGACACAATGTGAGTGCAGAGACGTCTGCCTCCCCCTCCTTGCCCTTGGCCTCGGATTCAGCTGTAGCTACTCGCTGCTGCGGTACCACTAGCAGGACACCGGGTGAGCAAACGATTAAAACTTTTTTTCACTCCCAGCTGACTAACAGCTATCCAAGGCAATTACCAACACAATCAATGTATTATTTGTAAAGATATTCAGCCTTACAGCGTTACAGAGAATGAGGGCTTCTAATAACTCCTCCACGCCTGGCAAGTTACGGAACATTTCTTCATTGTTTATCCCTGAGCATCCTTAAATTGTTTCACTGTTAAATGTGTTAGCAGTTAAAAGTGTAACTGGAGACAGAACAGGAAAAGAATGTCTGGTTTTATTTCATCTTTTTTTTTTTTTTTTTCAAGGGCCATGCGTTAGAAGTCAGAAGGCACATAAGTTAATTTATGATTTGCTGTCTGTCTGAACCAAAGAAATAAAAGCGAACTATCTGTACCATATTGAATTGCATAGCATCATATTTTTTTCCATTTGAATCGCATTGTGTTGAATCGAATCGAAATCGGATCGCACTGCATCGTAATAGGGGTGAATATCACATCGGTAGCTGCTTCATATGTATCTTTTAACGTATCGTATCCTTGGCTATGCATCGAGATACGTATCACATCGGCCTCAGTTATGGAGATGCACATCCCTAATGGACACACAGTAGGTCTGTGACTTCATCGATGTCAGCTAAAATCATATTTTTTTTAATTATTGTTATTGGTCTGAAAACGGACAAAATTGGAAGATAATATTATCAAAGAGTAAACACTTTTTTATGCCAAGTTACAAAAGTACAATACAGTTTTTCATCTATTTTTTTGTACATTTAAAATGATTCTGTCTGATTTTACTTGTTGCATGCAAAAGTGTGGATCTTCATTTTTAAACAACAGACAAAATAATATTAGGTATGTAATATCTATTATAGAGCTGTGCCATAGCACAAACATATTTGTCAGTTATCATGTATTTGGCCACATAGCACCCATAGGTTCACTACTTTCACCAATGTTAGCCTTGAAAAATCCCAGAGAGCAGGCTTATTTGTCCTTAAAATTCATCAGAAACAACATGACTGAGGCAGTTACATAAGCCATGATATATTTACTGAGGCATAATTTTTGAGTGGGCTAAATTATAATGGGACCCAATAAGATTAAGGAGCCAATCCAGAAAAAAAGAAGAAGAAGAAAATCCAGAAATGTCCCCAGTAGCCAATTTCAGAACTACAGGAAAGAAACCTATGCAATTTCCTCCTTTGTATATACAAGGGAGGAAACTGCATAGGTTTCTTGTAGTTTCGAAATTGGCTACTGGGGACATTTCTTATTGTGCTCTGATGTCAGTGGGACAAACTCAATTCCACACCTGTTGGATTAGTCATGGCTGCTGTTTGAAGGGTCTGGCTTGATAATCATGCTTCCTTCAGCATTGGAAACTAGCAATTGGGTCTATTTTTGGAAGGGATATGTGGGTGCCCTGAGTCAGTTTGGAGATGAGCCCTCACACCTGGCAAAGGCTTTACATAACAGATCAATCTATCTGTTAATGAGACCTATGAAAGGGTCTTCATACTTGTGCAGTCCATTTTACTATGTGGAGCTTAATTTGATTGACTTGTGAGTATCTGACAAGTTGGTTTAAAAGACAATAAAATTGTTCTCGTATTTCTTATAAAACAGTTTTTCTCTTCTTGGTTTGAGCACATGTCCAAAATGATGGTCTCAATAAGATAAAGGCAATTTATAACCTATGGTAAGTAATGCAACATAACTATCTGATTATATTGTTTACATCTTCTGGCTATAATTTTAAAACAGTGAGTGTTTTAACATTTAAGAACTGGCTCTATTCACTTCCATTGTAAGTGTAAAAAAGTAAATATAGTTTTTTTTATTATGAATATTATGAACAAAAGATTGAGTTTGACTTTTATTTAACACAAAATATTGTCTAAGCTTAAAAAAAAAATGCCCCATGGTGTTGATTTTATGAGGGCATTTTTTTGAACCATTTATAAACACACTATGTGCCATTCTTTTTTTTTTTTTTTTGTCTAATGCTTATAAATTTATTGGAATAAGTCTGTAAAATGAACACCTGAATAATATTTAGGCCTATAATAGAATTTTACTAAACAGACAAATAAAGAACACAGAAGAATTCAATCCTGTGGAATTATTTGGTTTTTTTTATATATTGGTGGCACTTTTGCAACTTTTGGTAGCATTTTTTCCACAAGCTCACGTTCGCTTCTGAATTGGCATGTAAATGACCAGACAAACGCATGCCATACTCACTGTAGTGGCGGCAAGGATGTCCTTCCAAACCACAGCTTCACGTGATAGGTCAGAAAGCTCAAACAGGTTATCAACCACCACTTCACCGATCATGTCATGACTCGTGAAGCGGTCAAAGTCGTACACGCTGAAGTGCAACTTGCGATTGCACAGCTCACTGTACTCCACAGAGAAGTAGAACACCTCATCAAATGTGGGGTTGAGCGTCTTGCGGTGGACCCTTGTCTGAAATTTCTTTTTGCGCTCAGGAAGCAGGTAGATCTTCACGTAGGGGTCGGAGGTGCCTGTGAAGTCCTTAGCAGGCAGATCCAGGGCCTTTAGAATGCGAACCACAAGAGCCTGCTCCTCATAGTCGTAGTTGAGGGCGAAGCTCAGCTTCCCACAGGTTTCCACCGGCTCCTTGGTCCCGTCTTCAGAGTCCACTGACTTCTGCTTGTAAAGCTCAGGTTTGATACGGCCAATACTGACCGTAGAAGACTGCCGCACAGGTAGAGTATCCATGGGGAAATCCATGCTGGTCACATTCATCTGCCGTGGCAGGTGTCGGCGGAAAGAATTGTGCCTTGAAAAGAAGAACGAAGAAGAACATTTGTTGATAATTATTTAAAACAAATAGTATCTTAGCTCCTTAGGTTCCCTTGTAAAGGTTTTCACAAACCAGTGGACAACAAGCACTTGAGTGCCCTGTGTCAAACTCTTTGGTTTCGATCTTTTAGCAAATTGAATGTTGCAGATTTCAAAATTGTCATTTACAATCGTTAGGCCTGGATCTTCACTCTATAAAACCTAATCCCAACACTTGTCATGACTCCTATTCTATGAGGAAACCATAGTTCTCTCCTTATCCTTGGTGTTTCCTAGCAACTACCACCTTTTGGAAGATGACAACAGACATATGACAATGACAGCATGTTCCAAAAAAAATAAAAATGGATAAAGCATTTGAACATAGACTAATTAATAGTGGTACAGTTCTGTGGTTTACATTCTTTATTCTTTTTTCCACACAATCCTCTTGTTTTTTGTTTGTCTTGATTGAGCTCTCCTTATCACTGTCAATCAGTCTATCTCTCTCAAATTTGTTTAACCCCTCTTTGTTACATGCAAATGTTTCCTGCACATTGTGCCCTGCAATTTTCAAAAATACCCCAGCACAATGCAATTATATAAATTTAAGAGATAGAGTAATTATGCTTTCTTCAGATTTTTAAGGCAGCTTCTTCTTAAATCCAGTGTTCGATGGCTGTGTTTCTGAGATACTGTATCTTGCCAACCATTCTGAATGAGTCAGAATTCAGAATTGGTATTTCTACTCTTTCTTGGAAGAGAATGAAGATTGCATAAGGAGAAAAAAGTTGAGGTCTTATCAGTGCAGACGTCAACAGTCAGACACTTGTTGTAGAATCCACTAATGACTGACAGCTTGATGTGAACAAACCATTCTTTCAATTCATTTGAGCGGAGATGTCAACTTGGTTTTAGGTCATGATATGTAATCTGAAAATTTGGTTTTGTCATATTACAGCAAAAGGAAACAAATTTTTAAGGCATGGATATCATAACACGTCTGTTTTAGTGGATTGTTGAATAAATAGGACGTAAGCAATGTACATACTTCAATAAAAGGTTTTGATTACAGCACTCTACATATTTACCTATAAGAGATATTAAAAACTGACCTGAATTTCAGCTAATATACAAAAGGGTCACATCTATTCTTTGGCATTTAATGGATATTTGAGTACATAAGTTTTTTGAAATCTTTGCAAATGTATTAAATCAAAATCACATGTACATAAGTATTCACAGCCTTTGCTCAATACTTTGTTGAAGCATCTTTGGCACCAATTACAGCCTCAAGTCTTTTTGTGTATGATTCTACAAGCTTGGCACACTTATTTTTGGGCAGTTTCTCCCATTCTTCTTTGCAGGACCTCTCAAGCTCCATCAGGTTAGATGGGGAGCGTCGGTGCACAGCCATTTTCAGATCTCTCCTGAGATGTTCAATCGGGTTCAAGTCTGGGTCTTGCTGGGCCACTAAAGGACATTCACAGAGTTGTCCTGTAGCCACTCCTTTGATATCTTGGCTGTGTGCTTAGGGTTGTTCTCCTGTTGAAAGATGAACTTTCGCCCCAGTCTGAGGTCCAGAGCGCTCTGGAGCAGGTTTTCATCAAGGATGTCTCTGTACATTGCTGCATTCATATTTCCCTCGATCCAGACTAGTCTCCCAGTTCCTGCCGCTGAAAAACATCCCCACAGCATAATGCTGCGACCACCATGCTTCACTGTAGGGATGGTATTGGCCAGGTGATAAGCGGTGCCTGGTTTCCCCCAGACATGACACTTGCCATTCAGGCCAAAGAGTTCAATCTTTGTTTCATCAGACCAGAGAATTTTGTTTCTCATGGTCTGAGAGTCCTTCAGGTGCCTTTTGGCAAACTCCAGGCAGGCTGTCATGTGCCTTTTACTGAGGAGTGGCTTCCGTCTGGCCACTCTACCATACAGGCCTGATTGGTGGAGTGCTGTAGAGATGGTTGTTCTTCTGGAAGTTTCTCCTCTCTCCACAGAGAAATGATGGAACTCTGTCAGAGTGACCATCGAGTTCTTGCTCACCTCCCTGACTCCCCGATCGCTGAGTTGGCCGGGCGACCAGTTCTATGGAGAGTCCTGGTGGTTCCAAACAACTTCCATTTACGGATGATGGAAGCCTCATTGGGACCTTCAATGATAAAAAAAAATGTTTCTGTACCCTTCCCCAGATCTGTGCCTCGATACAATCCTGTCTTGGAGGTCTACAGACAATTCCTTGGACTTCATGGCTTGGTTTATGCTCTGACATGCACTGTTAACTGTGGGACCTTATATAGACAGGTGTGTGCCTTTCCAAATCATGTCCAATCAACTGAATTTAGTTGTAGAAACATCTTAAGGATGATCAGTGGAAACAGGATGCACCTGAGCTCAATTTTGAGTGTCATGGCAAAGGCTGTGAATACTTATGTACATGTGATTTGTTTTTATTTTTTTTTTTTATAAATTTGCAAAGATTTAAAACAAACTTCTTTCATGTTGTCATTATGGGGTATTGTTTGGAGAATTTTGAGGAAAATAATTAATTTAATCAATTTTGGAATAAGGTTGTAACATAACAAAATGTGGAAAAAGTGAAGCGTTGTGAATACTTTCCGGATGCGCTGTATATCCTTCATAGCACAATAGTGCATTATTATTATTATTATTATTATTATTATTTTAGTAATTCTTGTCAGCAAAAATTAAATAGCTACCCAGTCTAAGCAACACTTCGGCATCTGTGCATAGTTCAGCTCACTTTAGTGATCACGCTAATGTAAAATGAACATTTCAAAGAAACGTTCAATTTTTCAGACTATAATTAAAGGGATAGTTCACCCAAAATTTTTAGTCCTTTCATAACTGAATCACCCCTGAAAAAGTATTCCTTTCTTTCTGCAGTGGAACACAAAATGAGATGTTAGGCAGTACTGTATGTTACCCTCAGTCACCATTCACTTTCAATGTATCTTTTACAATTAAAATGAATAGTGACTGAGGCTGTCATTCTGCTTAACATCTCCTTTAGTGTTCTATGAGGGAAAGAAAGACATGTGGGTTTGGGACAACTTGAAGATGATTAAATGATGTTTCTTGGAGATGTTATGCTGTTCTCGCATGGCATATCTTCCGTTTAAAAAAAAAAGAGTTAGGAGTGAAAAAAATAAATAATCAATGTGATGAGTGTACTTCCAGAAAGAATTTAGACATAGTCAAAATTAACATTAAAGAAATAACAGAGGAAATAAATGGAATAAGGATTCAGCAAAAGGTGCCAACCCAGGGACACCCAAACTGTATTTCACATTAACCTTTAAGCAGCTTCATTTGGCCTTTTTGTGTACCCTATTAATATGTAATTTATGAGGAGGACAGCTTGTTTGTTACACTGCATCAAAGTCTTAATGTTAGTTCTGTGTCAAGTCAATAATGGATTCCACAAGGAACCGAACACAGCAGTTCATCACTTCCCTAGTCGGACACTGTGACAGTTCCACTGTGTGGTAACAATAATTACATCCCTGTTTGCTTTTGACACGGTGCTACATGAAACAAAGAGAAGAAGAGCTGATTGTTTAATTGCTGGGGTCACTTAATGATGTTGCCATGGTAATGCGACACAGGGCTCTGATTGGTGAGCTGTACTGATTAATGGGCATATGCAGAACCTAGGAGACATGCCATTACCCTGTCAACCAGAAGTAAATTAGTGAAAATAAGGGAGCTGTGATAATATTAGCACAGAATTTATAAAATATTGAATTATTTAAAGATTTCCAGAGTCATGAATGGATATCATCTAATTAACTGATAGAATTATGCAGTATGGGGTATATATAGTGTGATATTGCTTTTATACAACAATTTTACAATCAATAAGGTAGTTTTGAGTAACTTAAATACAGTATTAGACACAATATGGCCAGATATTTTGTATATTTTTGCTTTGCTATCCAAAATAGTTCCAAACAAAGCCAAAGTAGGCTTATCCATTGTGTGTCACCAAGCAATGTACAGACTGACAGCCTGTCTGAAACACCGCAAGCACAGATAAGCAGGGTAATGCATACAGTGAAGCGTCCCAGTGTTGTTATACCTAACAGCAATCTTGGAATGCCATTTGCCCAATCATATTAGAGGACCATAGCGAACTGTACTTTAAAATGTAATGTAATGTATGTAAAAGGCAGGAGTATGATACTCAGAGGTGTATTTTACCTGGAGGAAGAGGTAGGTTCAGTAGTCTGCCGCTGGATCTTGCCCTGCTTACTCAGACGGTCACGCAGAGCCTGCTGTACCTCAGCAGGAATGTCTGGTGACGTCTGACTGATCTTCATGGCTGCCTCCAGAAGCTTAACCGAGCTGCGGCCATTGACCTTTACCTCCGGCACCTTTCTTTTCTTCTCATCCTCATCGTCCAGCTGGTGTTGCGATAGCTGTCTTCCTGCAATTGCAACTGCCTTGGCATCAGGAGGAGGAGAAACAGAACGAGACACCAGATGCAGGGCCGGGGGTGCCTCAGGTAGCACCCCCTGGGGGCAGTTGTCAGCATTGGTCAAGAGCGCCTTGCTTCTCCAAATGGGCCAGCACAGCTTCCAAAATACAAAGAGAGAGACTACCAAAAGGGCCAGCCCACAGAAACCTACAACCACAGCTAGGAGACTTACAGAGATGTCTACAGGTAACAAGAAAAATGAGAGCAAATAGAGGGATGGGGAACGTATATTAAGATGAAGAAAGATGAAGAAAGGGTAGAGTGTTGAAAGGAGAGTGGGAATTATGGAGAACAGAAGGTGAGAGATAGATAATGAAGAACAGACAGGGAGACAGAGGACCAGTGGCATTAAATTATGCATGAGAGACAAACAGGAGAGAGAGAGAGAGAGAGAGAGAGAGAGAGAGAGAGAGAGAGAGAGAGAGAGAGGGCAAGGTATAAGAAAAAGAAGACTGAAATGCCTTTATTTAGTAAAGCAGAGCTCATTGTCAATTTTCTCCCATTTCAGTGGTCCAAAGAAAATTATCTGGATGACTTTCTATTTTTAAAATAGAAAGTATAATGTGTAGTAAGTCAATTCACATGCATTTATCAAACTTGTGCTGTAGAATTGGTTACTGGATCAAATTCTTTTCATTATTTATTTATATATACACTGTCGGACAAAAAGATTTTGCTGTTTCGGAAGGAAATTGGTACTTTAATTCACCAAAGTGGCATTCAACTGATCACAAAGTAGTCAGGTCATTACTGATGTAAAAAACAGCACCATCACTATTTAAAAATGGTTTTTTTTTGATCAAATCTAGACAGACCCCATTTCCAGCAGCCATCACTCCAACATCTTATCCTTGAGTAATCATGCTAAATTGCTAATTTGGTACTAGAAAATCACTTGCCAGTATATAAATCATGGTTGAAATCTATTTGGTTCGTCAAATGAAGTTTAACATTGTCTTTGTGTTTGTTTTTGAGTTGCCACAGTATGCAAAAGTCAAAAATGGTAAAAATAAATAAAATAAATAAAAATCCTCTTTCTATAGAAACTCATCAGTCAATCATTGTTTTGAGGAATGAAGTCCATACAATGTTTGAAATTGCCAAAAAACTGAAGATTTCATACAAAGGTGTAAACTACGGTCTTCAAAGACAAAGGACAACTGGCTCTAACAAGGACAGAAAGAGATGTGGAAGGCCAGATGTACAACTAAACAAGAGGATAAGTACATCAGAGTCTCTAGTTTGAGAAATAGATGCCTCACATGTCCTCAGCTGACAGCTTCATTGAATTCTACCTGCTCAACACCAGTTTTATGTACAACAGTAAAGAGAAGACTCAGGAGTGCAGGCCTTATGGGAAGAATTGCAAAGAAAAAGCCACTTTTGAAAAAACAACAAAAAAAGGTTAGAGTGTGCAAAGAAACACAGACATTGGACAACAGATAATTGGAAAAGAGTGTTATGGATCTTAACCACATTGAGCTTTTGTGGGATCAGTTAGACTGTAAGGTGCCCGACAAGACAGACACATCTATGGCAAGTGTTACAGGAAGTGTGGGGTGAAATGTCACATGAGTATCTGGACAAACTGACAGCTAGAATGTCAAGGATCTGCAAAGCTGTCATTACTGCATGTGGAGGATTTTGTTTTTATGATAATTTTTTTAATTTAAGAAGTTCTGAAATTTGTTTTCAAATTGTAATAGTATTTTTTTACGTTATTAATGTCCTGACTATACATTGTGATCAGTTGATACGTTTGAAAAAAGAAAATGCGCGAGTTTTAGAGTTTCAATACAGAAAATGGACAAATGTGCCACTTACGACCTGTTGCGCACTTATAAGTTACAGGTGGGAAAAGTCTGCTCGTGCGATGTCTACATTTCTGCAGTATATGTTACAGCGAATCTTTCTTTGTCCATGGAATGTGAGACAGACTTTTCATACTTTAAGAAGTCTTCTTTTACTTTACACGTACTTGTTCTTGTGAAAAAGTTGCACGTTAACTTTCTAGCATAAAGAACAACTTAATAAAAGAAAAAGTAGAATAACGTTATTTAAGTTAAATTTACCTGAATTCCCTTTACCTGGTATGTTGCTCTCCAGTGGAAATATACCCGCGCATTTCTCCTGATCGACGTGCCCGGCGAGGCACAGCTCCGTTACTATTTGGAGAGCCCTTTGGCACAGGCTTATGCCGTCCTCTGTGCGGACATTCATGTCTTTCCTGTTAATCCATTGTATGTTGGACGATCCGTGAGAGCGTGTGTTCATTTGGGAATCATGTGAGCTGCCGAGTGCAGCTGATGCGTATAAGAATCAAGAGAGGGTGTGAAGCGTTAAAGTCCATATCCTTTGCGCAAAAGCGCAAGCAGAGACTGGTGGTGGATTCTTTGGCGCGCTGGAACATTGTAGGGACATTTTGACTCTGCCCAATAGGAAACATGCGTTGTCTCAAGAGGGAGGATCATAAACAACACGCAAATATTTATCCTATTTTCGTTAAGATAAAATGAATCTCTTCCAATGGAACATATGCTATTGAGCATCTGCTTTTTTGATAGACAAAGAGGCTGTAAATAGTAAATACAGTGCATTAGACAACGTATTGAAACATTTCACAACTCTAGTTTCTGCTTTAGTAAATTATAAAAAAGTATGTCCCCCCAGTGTAGTTGCTTAACTAGACTTTGGTATGTTTATTGTTTTTGCCATCCACTTGGTTTTTGAATATTCAATAGTGTATAAAAAGTTTATAAATTACTCTATCTGTATTCACTTTCTACCTTGGTAATATGTAGATTTTTGCTTCTGCTTACATGTCACATTAACAATAAAATGGAGTTTCCAAATGTAGCTGTCAGAAAAACAGTGCAAGATGAAAAAATACATGTAATTTTGTAGAGGTAACGAGGACTGGGAATGCCTGTCTGATGAATTAGAGTACACCATGTACTTGGCTCAGTGCTGCTCATAGAGTCCGACAATCTCCTTGACAACCAAACGCAAACTGGGGAGCAGTTGAGGTATCGTCCTCATGCAGACTCATGTGTATGTGACTCTGCCCTGAGCAACCATTACATTCTCATGGTTCACAGATGTGCATAGTTTTGCTTGAATTATTACACAGTCAAACACTGCATACAGAACAAAGGTTTGTGGGTTCACACAAGCCTAGACTGACCCAACAATATTTGTTGACTTTTCTTTACTGAAATTTAAAACACTGCCCCAAAGGGTAAGCATGGTTGGGTTTATGTAACGTGTGAGCTCCACTCCCTGTTAAAATGTCCATGGAGGACCACCAAAAGTGATTTGTAAAGCAAGTTATTTTTTAGCTGTACATGATGTAATACAGTGAAGAGCAGCACTTGTATTATAAACTGTACTCCCCAAACACATTAATGGATTAAAAGTTGAATGTTAGGGTAAAAATGCATCCTCAAAATCACACTCGTCACTGATTACGCAAATGCAATTGCTTCCTGGTTTCAATGTGGGATGCAAACCCGGATCTCCCACGCTCCTGATGCAACCCCTTCGGTTGCGCCACATAGGAAGGTTAACTGCTTGAGCCGATGCAAACATGTCTGATAGGAGATTGCACTTGTCAGTGAGTTGGCATAATGTGGCAGATCATAGGGTACTGGAGCTTTCAGAAACAACATGCCGACTTCTTGTGTGATCATATTTGAGAAAACAGAATTTAAGTATTCCGACTGTTTCCCAAATCAGTTGTGAATTAGCCTGCCTTCTGTGTGGTTAGGAACTGAGGTTAATGGTGTGTGATTTTAAAAATATATTTTTTTAATGTTAAAATACTTTGTCCTAACTCAACTTAAAATGCAGTGTCTTATAAGAAAGCCATTCATAGGTTGATTTCCCAAAAAAGTGTGATTCTGTGGTGCTATCAAAACGTTTGAGCATCCCAAATAAACTAAATTGCAATGGCAGGATTTTGGGGTGGAACTGTCTGTTTTTCCAACCAATAGTAAACACAGAGTACTGGGGAAGGCACTATAGTATGTAGTTTCCTTTTGGTGACACTAGTGATGCAGAAATGACACACTTTGCAGAAATGACACACTAACTATTATTCATATCTCATGGTCATACAGAGTTCATTGGAACATACAATCTACACTAACTGCTTAGTGTGGAGATCAAATTTAGAAAGTCAAAATGTCCACCTATACTTGGCTATCCTCAGTCGACATTATATTTTAATTTCTTTGAATTGTTACATTACGTTTTTAAGGTAACTTTGAGTTATAAGAATATCTAGAATCTTGTTTCGTTTCCATTAGGATGTGGTCATGTTCTGGTTGGCCCTTATGCTCTCATGGCTCATATCTCTGAAAACATCCATTAGAGCAGCATGAAGATTTTCTATGCAGAAACCCCAGCTTACTTACTGCATTTGTTGATCCTGATACAAGAAAAATGTAAAAAAAATAAAAAAGCGACCTGAAGTTACTATAGGTGTGTGTGCTGGGAATGTCTCTTCCCAGAAATGCTCACGCTGAAAAGATTGCCATTAAAACTGACTTACACTTAGGCTTAAAATGCGTGTTTTTCGTTCATGAAGGCTCCTCAATGTGTCGTGGCAGAAGGAGCTGTCCATGGTGCTGAAATTTAATTATAACGCACTGTACTTACAGCTGAGTGCCACTTCTGCGCTGGATAAAGTTCAGATAAATGTTAATGTGCACAGGCCAATGCTAAAAATGCAATACTTTTTGTTTTACTTAAATCAATGTGGATAAATGTCAATCATAATGCCCAGCATTTGCAATGTATGGTATTGCCATTGAACATTGACATATAGCATTATTGTAGGGGAGGTTATGGCAGCTTCTCCTTATCAGATGTATTTATTTTAGCACTATGAACATTTGACAGTATTTTGCTTTGCACTTGTTAAAGAAATGTAACAAAGAAACCAGAATGTTTCAATTTATGAGACACATTCTTATAAATATAAACAAATGTCTAAGGTAATTCACACAAAACTTGTCTATAGCTTTTTTTTATCAACATCAAGAATTTAGGTTAAAATTTCAAAAATGTGTAAGAGAAAGTGTATTTTGTAGGTCCAGTAACTGTTTTCATAATATTTATTAAACTTTCTGCTTTACTAGTTTGCTTTGCATGATTTGAAATGGCCCTGTGTGTAACAAATGAAACGTTCAATGTATAAACACTCATTCCATAGTCTTTTAATTAATATGACGTCATAAAAGCTAAATGCATACAAATGATAAAATCAACATTATTGTAAATACTTTTTAAAATACAGTAGTTTTAAATGGAGCACACCATGTCTGCAGGACATGTCAACTTCCCAAATTAATTTTATGTCAACCATTCCAAAATAGATTCATGAAATAAAATATCTCTTATTTATGACAACTGGACTCATTTAGTGTTTAAGTGAAAAGAAATAGTGAAACAGAAAGACGATTTCCACCTTTTGAAACAGAAAAACAGCAGGAAACTGAAAAACAGGATACAGTGAATCACAGCTGCTTTAGCCACACCCTTTGTTTATGTCCATTATAGGATAATCAAACTAATGTATTTATACCAAATCAAATACTGTGGCTTATTCCTAAACAACCAATCATAAATGCTAAAAATTTTATGATAAGTGATATCAATAAGCATTTTGTTTGTTTGGATCTTATGGCATGCCATTAAGCACAGAAACTCTCATGGCTCACATCTTGGAAAACCTCCATTAGAGCAGCAGGAACATTCTCTATGCAGAAACCCAAATTACTCAAATTGCTCTTTATTTACAGAGAAAATATCACTCTCTCACCACAGAGGAAGTAGACATGATCACTTATGTTTTTTACATGACATTGAGAGCCAGTTGCACAATTAAGAAGTCTAAAGAGTGTGGCTTGTTCTTGAAAGTTAGCACATGTCAGGGAATTACACAAGAGTATTAACAGATTTATAAAATAGGTTTACAGCATATCTTTGTATCCATCTATTTTTTTAACTACAAAATTGTACAGTTTTCTTTGTGAAATCATACTCTGTAATTGAGGTTTATTTTTTTACTTATACAACCAAAAAAATATATATTTTGTTTTTTATGGGAGTTTGCTTATGATCACCATTTTTTCACGTGGGCTATATATCATTTAAAGGAATGAAACATAGCAACATACAGTATGTGTGTAGTCAGTGACCAAGATCATATTGTGTGTATTTCTGTAAATAAAGGAATGTAAAAGGAAAAAGTATATGACATACACATGCTAAAGCAAATTTTATTTAAGGCAGCATTTAAATATCTCCAAGCACCTACAGTAACAGAAATATTAGGTGTTTTGTTTTTTGTTTTTATTTCAAAAGAACCATGTTGACCTTTAACAAAGTCAAATGTAAGCACTTGTTTCTCCTACCTTTGATAGACCACTAATTAGAAGCTATTGTTTTTCTTTAATCACATGCTTAATAGACAGTATCCTAGGGCCACACGTATAATTTGCTACATCACTTCTCATTCTTTTAAAGGTTACATGAATTCTTCATCTGTGTGATGGTTCAATGCGCAAGAATCCCATTGTAAGATGAATTCCCTGGCAAACTAGGAAGTGAATTGCATCAAAACATAGCAAGATCCTACCAAATAAAGTGGCTACTGCAATGATATACTATTTGGGACTTTCTCTGTGTATAAATTGAATATGCATACTGCAAAGTTAATGTATTATTAAAGTCACAATGGAGAACCAATCACTTAAAAAAAAAAAAAAAAAAAAAGCCCACATGCTCTAAAAGAGTCTAAAAGTTCTGTTCATTTTTCAACACTAAATCATATTTTCATATGCACACACATCTAAAGATGAGCTGAGGTTAGTGAGAGCCACATACTGGGCTGTTCTGACTGATTACCTCCGCATGGCTAGCCCTCTGTTCACCCCCTGGGTAGTCATTATACAAAAAAAGCAGCAATTTTCATGAATTTTGCTCAATGCTGAATTTAAAAAAATAATATAACATTACTTTGTACATGTCAATCAATCAGTATCTGACAATTATAATGCATTATAGCAATATTTGTAGTATGCTTCTTGTAAGCTATAGCTAATCATTTCTGAATTCAGCTTTCAGTTCCTTTTGAAAATAAAGGCATTTTGAATGAGAAAATAATTATTGTACTAATTGTTTTGTCATTTTCAAACACAAATACTGAAATATTAGATTTTCATTCAAAAAAATTGTGCCTGCCCCTTTGTCCAAAAAGAAGAAATCAAATAAAGGAGAGAGCAAGAGTGCAAAAATCAATTCTTGCATCCTCTTGTTTGTGCTATCATTTCAAGGATCACCATGGTAACAAATGACATTAAAATGTCAAAACACAGAGCAAATTGGAAAATGCACACATATGGAAGTATCTACTGTTACAACCATGTTAGTGTAGTAGTTAAATATTTGACCGTAGAAATATCTTGGTCTCTCTAACTTGTCTTCATTCAATATGTGATCATAATGATAACAAAATAATTTCTATTGTAAAAATATAAGTAATTAGGCTGGCAGCCTCCCTTTTAGATTTGTGAAACTGAGCAGATGTGTAACCCCACAGTTCAAGCTGTGATAATCTGGTGTGAATCCTTTCCTGTCTGTGTAACCTTCTCTATTTAATCAGTTATGTGCATTGCCTTACAAACACACAGGAAGTAATTTAATCTGAAAATATCCTGGTCAATGCATGTGATCTGTCTGGAACTAAACATCTAACGCTTGAAAAACTAATCTGTAGTCCTAGACTTAAAAGGATAGTTAACCCTAAAATTGATATTGTTTCATTTGTTTACTCACCCTCATGTTGTTCCAAACATGTATGACTTACTTTCTCCTTTCTTCATTACTTTCTTTCCCATGGGTTTGTAAACAATTATTTGGGTGAACTATCCTTTTAAAGGGATAGTTCACCACAAATGAAAATTATCTCATCATTTACTCACCCTCATGCCATCCCACATCTTTCTTCAGCTAAACACTTTTTTTGATTTGAAAGATTTTTTGAAGAATATTTAAGCTCTGTTGGTCCAAACAATGCAAGTGAAGACCTATAGAGCTGAAAGATTTTTCAAAGTATCTTCATTTGTGTTCTGCTGAAGAAAGAAAGTCACCCACATCTTTGATAGCAAGAGGGTGAGTACACGATAATAAGAGAATATTTGGGTGAGCTATCCCTTTAAAAGGATAGCTTTCCCAAAGAATTCTGGAAAATCTGTAATTATATACTCACCCTCATGTTGTTTTCAAACCCATGTGAAAGAAATTAAGAAAAGAGGAAGAAAGTCATATGAGAGAGAGCAAAACAGGCATGTGCAGTATTATGTAGTTTATTTAACATTTTACAATTTGATCTAATAGGATCTAATATATATGTATTTCATTATTTAATACAGTTTCCTAACAAGTCCCCCAAAACCCACATATGGCTTAACCTTTATGCATGTGTGTGTGAATGCTCTGGACCACAGTTTGACTTAGAAACGTTCAACCATTCATCAGCCTTGCTCTTTGATTGCCCAGTAGCCAAGGCAACCCTGTCGCCAGTCAATACTGGTTGGGGAGTGCCGGTGGAAGTCTTCCCTACCGCCTAGCTGGGCTATAATTAAATTCCAATAAGAACAAGCGTTCACCGCCAATCTCCACCACCAGCTTTTTTGCAAAGCGCGTGTAAGCGGTGGGCAGAGATGGAGAGGAGTACTATATCTCAGCATGAGCACCGTACGTGTGGTTAATGGATGTGGACAAGCACAACAGAGCATAATACACTAGCAACAATCACCCTGCTCTGCATCTGATAATGGAAACATAGGAATGAGATAATAGGAAACGGGACAGTGGAGAAATGCATGATTTTATGCTTTCATCCAAAAAAGCTATAAATGTGGTGGACATTTGCAAGATCAGATCACTTGGAGTGGCTTAGAACCAAGAGCTTAGAAGCACAATGATAGAAAAACATGACTGTGACCTCAGTAACTCACTCATTCACCAGAGCGATTAAACCTTACAGCAGGCTGTGCAGATCTTTGGCTTTAAGACTAACATCACCTTAGTGACTAACATCACCTGTGCAGAGTCATGCCGGAGAGTTATGCTTGTCAGTTTGTGGCTCTTAAATGTCATTTGCATTCTTATATGTTTAGCTATAAAATACCTGCTTATTACTCAGCGAAAACAGTAAATCAGAGCATTAAAAAAATAAAAAATTGTGTATGCGTGTAGATGCCTTTAAATGTGATGTTTGTCATTTCTGTGCCTCTAGATGCACCATAATAATATATATTATAATTAAATTATAATTATAACAGTAATAATATTTCAATTGTTTTAAACAAATTTCCCGAACACTTCCTCGGTCTGAAAGTAGTCAACAAACACATAGTTTTGATGTGTTCGGTTGGTTGGGATTCTCGAAACATATAGATACATTTTTTGATAATGCCACAGAGGCACAGCATTTACACTTTTCGGGGAAATCATCCTATCAATTGCTTACTAATGACTTACTTATTGGACTCAGAACAGTTTGAAATGCACCTTATTTTCATCCTAACTCCATCTAAAGCCTCTGAAAGCAACATTTTTCAGCTTTTGGTTGAACCCATTGATTTTCAATATGAAAATGCACAGTAAATATAAACTAATGCTTTTACTAATGTTAATTAATAGTACCGTGTTGTACAGTTATAACAAAATAAAATGTTGATTTGGAGTCGCACAAGGATAAACCTCGTGTGTATCTCTGCATCAATGTTTGGTCATTTTGTCTAATTTGATGAAAACATAAAACATGTCTCCCGCATTCAAACAGCTTTGATTTGCATTATGAAACTGGCCTTGCAGCTCTTGAAAACCTCATAGATGACATTGCTTTTTTAAAGTCTGTAATGTTTCTGTCAAGGGTTGTTATTAACATCTTAACAACAGATTTTTAGCAAGCCATTCATGAGTAACAAATTCACCTTTATAAAATCTGTTCAAACTGAGCCACAGTGTTTACTAATACAAGGGCTGCAACGGTACATCTATCCACGCCCAACCAAATGGATACAGGGCCTCCAATGTGGTACATGCAGTCACATGAATGATTACATATCTTAGCATGCATGCAACTAATATTAAAACAACATATAATGAACAACACAAACCGCGTAGAACTATTATAAAAAGATTGCGGAGCAACATGGAACAGAACAAAGCACTACACAGTACAGTAGAAACTGTAGATCAGATAGAGTTAATGGATTTGAAATTTATACTAGCAAGCTTTTTCCATCTGTGATAGAACTAAACAAATATTATGGCATAATATAAATATGTCAGACTTAAATAAGACAGAGATTGAAGACCCACCACCATCTCAAAAATCTATTGTTTAGGAGCATTATGGTTTCACAGTAAACTATAGTTACACTGGGCAATGAGTAGTGAACAGGACGAAGGCTCTGTGTTGGCTCTGTTTCACCGAAGCCGGGTATGTCAGGAAGCACATCTAACATGATGACTCGTTTGCTGGGACATCATCACACATGTCTCTTGAGCTTACGGGAGTAAACAGCCTGTGCAAATTAGTTTTAACACAGCGTTCAAGCAGCCTCTCAAGCTCAGACAGAGCTAAAGCGATAACAAACACCATAGGAGTATTTATTGCTGCAGATCATAGCGGCCATACTCAGTCGTTGAGAACACAGGATTTATGCTTTTTTAATACACATTTCAGCAATGTTGTAATGCCCATTCTATACAAACAAGCACTTGCTGTAATTGTCCATGAATTGTCCTCTCCTCTGATAATGTGGATATTCTCATTTTCCTGCAGAAAAAAAACTTGAAAACTGAGTGATAAGTACAAGTGGTGAGCTGAAAGGCAAAAGACACAGAAATTTGGGAAAATGCACAGATAATATTGAGTTAATGTATGACTCATGTTTAGCTAAGCCATTCATTAAAGACTGTCACATCAGCAACTAATAAAGAGTCTGTCTGATTAATATGTTAAGTCATATATGAATTGCTATTATATACAGTAAATGTGTCATCATGGACTAATTCCCTAACAACTTATTGTATGAACTAATAGTAACAGTATACAAGAAAAATAAATGAAAATTGAAATCTAAAAAAAGGCATCGAAGGTTTGATAATTGTAATGTAAATGTAATGTTTTTCATGTTAATAAAATCTACTTTAGATTCTTTGTACTGAGCACTAAGCATCTTGCTGAAGCATTCCTCTGAAACATTCTAAAATGAAAACATTTGATCAAGCGTGACCACTGAGGGCTGTATTGCTTTTACTGCATATTAAGTCATGACTAACAAATCCATGCCACATAAAACCTTCACTCAGCAAGGGCTTACTGGGGTGAAATATTAAAAGATATTTATATTCATTCTCCTCTGATACCAACCCACTATCACGGCCACTAGAGAGTCTATTCATGAATTCTAGCTGATATCCTCAATTTAAAGCACCCCAATCACTTCCCTTCAATAGAGGCTTGTTAGAGTGGGTCCGTGACAGAGGCGTGCAGGTTATATATGGAGGTTCTGAGGCTGGTTAAACTTTTCTCTACACCTTATATAGAAGTTATCTCTTACGTGCTTCTTATATAATCATGTGCACTGGGTTATGTAACAGGGCATTATATAAAATCATTGAACAGGTCGATCGAAGGATCGCACTTACTGGGAAGATTTCCAGTGAATGAACAGCTGATTAATCATTATAAAGATTAGTGGAATTTCGATTCTTTGTTTGGAAACACTAATGCTCTTTAAGAATGAAAAGAGAATGCTCTTTCCACCTTTACTCTGTCTCCCTCATGTACTGGATGGATGTATCAGTAGTTTCAAGTAGACTATGAGTCTTTGGTAATAATCTTTAAAGGGCAAGTTCACCCAAAACCAAAAATTCTGTCATCATTTACTCACCCTCATGCTTTCTAGCTGTGTATGGCTTTCTTTCTTCAGCCGAACACATCAGAAGAAAAAATAGAAAAATATCTCAGCTCAGTAGATCCAAAAAACGCAAGGGGATAGTGATCAGACTTTTAAAGCTCCCAAAAGAACAGACAGTAAGCATAAACATCCTCCATACGACTCCAATGGTTTAATGTCTTCTAAACCGATACGGTCATTTTTTTTTGGCAAAAATTAAATAAATATCTTATTTAAATAGAGCTTTTTAAATAGAAATGATCACGTCTGGTCAGCATATATTTTCTATATACAGTAGATATGTATTTTTCTTCATTTGTGATCTGCTGAAGAATGAAAGTCATACACATCTGGGATGACATGAGGGTTAGTAAATAATGAGAGAATTTTTGTTTTTGGGTGAACTATCCCTAAGAAATTTTTTTGAGTGAGTAATTGAATTAGGCAAACCTATACAGTAGTTTGCAAACCAAGGCAACAGTGTTCATCAGCTTCTATTTATTAGGGTTCCCATGGTCATAAAATAATTGGAATGATCTTTTTGCAAACTGATTTTTACATGGCTCGTAGTTTGTATCATGGCAGTTTCCTGGTGAAATGAACACTAGAGGCACTAAAATAACAGTTACTTTTAATCCCTTTCATGTTTATCACAAGTAAAAGGGCAGGTTACATTTATAAGCTTGTTAGAGCGCAATCAAATTGTGCAGTAGCATTACAATTGTGATGCAAAGGATCGTGGTATGAGTCCTGAAGGATGTGTCATAGAAGCACCACAAAATGATGTGGTTGCTTCAGCAATTGCATTTTTCATTACACATTTGCTTTTTATGACACTATCGGTTAGGTTTAAGGTTTAGGGTACTGTAGGTTTTGTTTATTTAAAACTCATAAGAGCAAGAACTCTCCTTAAAAACCTCATCTGGAAGAACATTTAACCTACTTTAACTCTTATAATAGCAAAGATTTAGTGGATATTTAAATCCGGAACTTACATGTAAGGACCCACGTAATATAATTTAGCTAAAAATCACTATTGTCATGAAATGTTCATGAGATCAGACTCGAAATATGAGGGAATTATAAAAATTGTATTGTTAGGCTGTTAAATTAAGTAATGAAAACAGAGCCACCACTTGAAGAGTGTTGCGCAACTGCTATTGTGTCCTTTAATAAAGTTTAGTGTGCAAAGAAGGGTAGATGGTGGACTTATTGGCACACCACCCCCCACCCAAGAGGTTGGTGCCCTACACAGACTGCATGGACATTCCTAAAGTGATGTGTATTTTCCAAGTTTTCCACTGCTATAAAATATTTCATCAGCTAGAAATGGCTCTTAGTGTGTGTTTGTAGAACTTAAGAAATTGAAAAATCCTTTATCAGGAACAATGAAAATGTATTAGTCAAAAAATGTGGGACCTATGAATTAAACAAAAATCTTAAAAACCGAATGAAACCAAACACAATTAAATAAATATAATAAATAAAAACGTGACTTTAACCACTATAGACAATGAGGGGGAATAATGGTTAATTTTTCATCAATCTGGGTTTTTCAATGACCAAAAACATTTGTTTCCCCTCAATCTTGGACATTTGGTTACATCCTTGTGTAAAATTATATCAAAAATGCATTCAATATTTCGATACATAGAAATGGATTGAAACTCCTTATAACATTCAGTAATTGTAAATTAAAACCTGGATTTAAAACCATAGACATGTGCATAGAAATAATAAGGAACAACAGTTCTTGTCATTTAAATGCAGTAGCAAACGCATGAAGCTTTGATGTGTGTATGCGTGAGGTGTATTGTGCTGCTGCACTACAGGTATTCTATCTAACGGCAGCAGCTGTACATGTTCCAATGCAGTCCTTTATGTGCACACTGGCCATCTGATGTCTGCTGTATATGTTATCAGACTGTTTCCATCAATATGCCATGTCAACCTGACAGGGAGATACTTTGGAGACCAAAGGTGAGCCAAGCCTGTTATCATTGTAAAGAAAAGGTTCGGAGACTTTGTGGTTTCCTGTTTAACTTTATCTGTTTGCTCGCTCAAGTTTATCTGGACACCCTTTCCCACTGAGATGGATTCTTCTAAAGTATAACAGAAGCCAGGGAAGATGAAACAGAGGAGCCAGTTCCATTTCAATGCACACACATTTATGTGTGATTGGATGTCTTGTGCATGGGAAAGAGATTATGTAGATATGTGTATAAATGTAAATTTGAAATATTATTGAATTCATTTTAATGCAAAACACATTAAACTGCATGTATACTCTTACCTCCACTTACAGCACACTGCATACGGAACGTTGAAATAAAAGTGTACTGTATTATTTATATAGTGTACCCTGTATATGGCATAAATTTGTCATATTGAACGATGGCTGGAAGGATGTCTGTACAACTGGATGGCAGTTACAAAAACAATATGGCATGTTGAACATAGCCGTAAAACAGCACAAAGTCAGTAGTGTAAAATTGTAGGTGCATTTCAGACTTTTTTGTGGATTGAAGAACTTGAAGGTTCTTCGTGACAGAAGATAAATGAACCAGGATTGCAATTTACAGACAATGTCAGGGAGAGAACGTCTTGGATAGGACGCTATCACCTCTGTGCTTCTCCTCTTACTTATTGGCATTAGTGTAGTGAGCAAAGTGCTGTTAAAGTATCATGCCTGCTGGCATTAGCATAAGCACAGTGTAAACTGCATTGCACCATTACATATGCAGAAATAAATAGGCCTTAGAAGCATGCAAGGAACATAAGCATTTTCAATGAGTATTGAGGGACAAGGACTATACAACTTTTAGTGTATTTGAGCATCCTGATCAGCCCAACACAGCTACATTGGTTCAACCAATGGCATCGGTTTGAGGCCGGATGACCTGTTTGTCCCACCGATGAAAGAATGAGTGAATGTATGAGAAAGATTATTATTTTTGCTGTTGTGTCCCCTCGTCCATATGTGTGGAAGTTGTATTTTGGATTCACTATACGCAACGCATGATTTAAATGAATTAATACCGACTCAATACTGTTTGCAAGACACTGTCATTTAAGGGTTGATCTTGGCGCACTGCATCACATGACATAACATCATGACGTTGATGGAAGCAGCTCTAACAATAGTGCCTCTGGTAAGAAACCCCTAGCATGTCTAGTTTAGTTTGAAATGCTGCTTTAAAAAAAATCCACTCATGTTTTGTACGTCAGCGCACTGATTAAGTCTACATATGTGGAAAATAGGACGCCATTCCCTCAACAAAAAAAAAGGCAAAAAAAAACAACATGTTAGTTATTTTGAATAATAAACACATCTGTGTGTCATTTTTCTTCCTTTTAATATACATTTTGTTATATTTTATTTTGTTATCACTGTAAAATATTGTTCTATTCAATAACATTAGTAAAAGCATGCCTATATATTTACTATGCATTTCAAATTAAGAATAAAATGTATATGGAGTTGATGAAAATAAGGTGCATTTCAAACTGCTCTTGGACCAGTGCAGACAGACAGCACACTGGAGGTTAAGTTATTCACTATATAGGAAGCAAAGGAGCAAGATGACATCCTACAGCTTTTTATGCAGCTAAGTGCATTCACTACAAAACTCCTACCAAAAGTTCCACTTTAGGCTGCAGATGATTTTTGGATCACTCAACATGTTTGGCAGACATGGGAAAATGGTAATCAGTAATTCAATTCAGAATTTTATAATGCACATTTTTATTTTAACATGGTTGGCAGTGATATATAATGTCTCATAAACATGAATAATCAACACTCATGGACACATAATAAACTATTTGATTAAACAAATCTGACTTTCTATAGCTTGATATTACTTAAAATTTCACAACTTAGTCCTGCTGTCTGCTGTATATGTGGACATACATTTTTAGGAAACCTAATTGCAATTTTTTATTTATTGGCTTGCTTATTAGATGCTACTAGTTGCAAATCAAAAAGGTAAATAAGGGGTCTCGGGAGGTTAATTCCACTTGAGGCACATAAACTTAGAGGGTGTTGAGGCTTGTTTCCATATCCTTTTTTTCATTTTGTTGCAACTAATTCAGCTTGTACCAATTCCATTCAAACTTTGTTTTGTAGATAATTTCAAAACCTTAAAGTCTGAAAACCTACCATTTGACTTTAACAAAATTTAACAAGCAACAATGATGTTGTAATATTTGCATGCTGAATTCTTATGATTTGCATTTAACTGCATACTGATTTTTATTGATAATTTGTTAAAAGCATGCAAAGCAATGACTCCGCATAAGAGTTATATGAATTGAAACTGGTGAAAAGTGGCCTACTGCGAGAACTGATTAGAAAGCGATACTGTAGGAGTCCTAACTTCACCTCCAGCATGGGAGAGATTCTGTGTTAAGGAGAGCATTCAGTGTGTGTGGACTGAGAATTGCAATCATGAAAAAGGCAGCCAGCATGACATCAATAACGGCCCCTTATAGCTGCTCCGAATAAGAATTTAGCACTTTTGCATGGAAGGTTCTCTCTGTTGCTTCTAGGCACATTTAATTGGGACCTTTAGTGGATTAGAGGATGGCTCAAAAGCGTGACTCTTTAGCTTAACATGTTAAAACCAACAATAATCCTTGTTACTCCACTAATTAATCTTTCAATGCACAACAATAATATTTATTCGTACACAAAGCTGAGTGATTTTGTTCCTTAAATAAGCCTGAAAGAATCCATTGATGCTTTGTTTCTGAAAAGACAGTCGAGGTAAGCTTCAGATCAGCATGGTGAATCATTATGATGATTTAGTTTGAATTTCATTATCTCCATTTCTTCCCTTCAAAGGACCTCTTGTTTATGAATTGACCCAAATGGAAAAGGCAGTAATCATAATTTGGGGCATGGAACATGTTTAAAATGGAAAAGATGTTGAGTCACGCATGATTGGACCATGCTCAGATTCAATGCACTATAAAAAGATCATGTTTATGAGAGCTGAACTGGTTTTACTTCTTGAATGTGAATGATTGTATTATGAGTCCATAATGGAGGTAAAATTCTTGGGTTGACCCAGAAGCTCTTTTTTTAAAGGAGTTCAGAAAGACATTCTGTTTGTGTTGTGCAGGTGATGATGTCTGTAATTCACGGATGATGAATGGTCTTCTTTTTGTCAGATATCTACCATAACTTTTGTAAATAAAAGCATGCAGAAAGTTTCTTAATGTTCTATTGACCTTGGTTAAGCGAAGCCAAGGAGTCAGGGCTTGGTGGTTTAATATGGCCCAGCTAGCATCTGCTGATAGATACCGTCATTACACCATATGAAAGGAAATATATTTTCTTCTGAAATAATATGTTTGGGACAAAGGTGAATTGAGACTCATGACACACCATTACACTATTGGCCTTCTTGGGATATCAATTGCATTTCTTGTTAATTCTCTTAGTGTTCCATCTGAAGACCTAACCATTATCCCTCCTCATTAAACTGGGTATCAGATTGTGTAATTATGTGCTAAGGAGCTATAAAGTGCCTCCCTCTCCACAGCCATCTCATTCGGCTAAAGTGCCAAGCACGATGGGCCGAGGGGGAATAGAACTAAAAATAAATCTAGTGTTCTCTCCTTTATTCAATGTATCAAATATTTATTTTAGCAGTGCCAAAACTTTATCTGAATAATCCAGAGTGTGCTCACCCTCTCGAATACTGCATAATGTCAAGAGATACTGAGACAGGATAAACCTGTGTGGAGCAAGCTGGATAATTTTTGCAGAGTTGTTGTGTTTAGGCATTTGTTTGCCAAACGTGATGTTATACTTTGAATCTAGTAATAGTGATGATACCGCCAGGAAGAAGTTTTACAGAAAGTTAAAATAATGATGACACAGTGGTCCCACAAAGTAGGCTATTTTAGAGACCAAAGACACTTAAAATGTATGAATGCCATTGCATAAGATAACAAAATATCAAACCCAATGCCATTTATAAAGATAAAAAAACAAACAATAATGTAAGCACACATCCACTAAGAATACATTAGGACCAGTTGATTAAAAGTAATTGCAAAATGGCTAAGAAAAGGGAAGTTAGTAATGAGAACACTTTTATTATTTGATATTCTGTTATAATGTCATTCATGCAGCTCAAGTGTCCAAATTCTTTGCGGGGCCACGTATAATTGATTTTCAGATGAGTGTTATCATGAAAAGCTCCTTTAATTTGGCCTGAGTTCAGTTTCGGCTTTGATGCATTGTCCTTCATTCACCCTCTCTTTAGAGTTCCTCACATTATTGAATCAAGCCTGCTTTTACATACATCAGCAACCTACCAGAGCATTTTTATTTTTATCCTGGCTTCTGGGTACCCTCTAATATTCAAAACAGTGTTGGTAACTCATAGCCAGATGTTATTCATTACAGCCAAACTGAAAATGGCCTACTTTAAAGGTTTGCTAACAGACGCTGGGTGCTGATTATATTTAAGCTGCTTTAAGTTATTTACTTCACAAGCTGCCTTATGTCTAGTGCATGAACAATATGCATGAAGCTTCTGGTTTTACAAGCAAAAATGATGCAGATTAACATCAAAGTTGAAGATTTTTTTTAATGATGTTTTGCAATGATGATGAGGCACAAGGTACAATTATAAAAATTAGGGAGTGGCGTGATTTGTGATACTCATTTTAGATTTGTCACACCGATGAATCGCAAATGCACGCAAACATGAAAGATCATGACTGTGACTGTGCCAGGGGATTCACCCCTCTAACCTTTGCATTTATATAAATTCCTCAAGCTGGGCGGTGTCTATTCTAGCACCCTAAATGTTAATTGATTTCTCCCCTTGTGCACGGGAAACTCCAGAACCTTGGCATGAATAATAAAACGGGCTGCGACTGGCATAGGCGCACCAGGTGATCCTCACCCCAGATGGCAATATTAGACATCTTAGTGCTGTATAGTGACCATATTATTGCGAGAATTATTTATCTTTTGAGGAGATACAGTGGGGTCAACATGTCTGCATTGAACATATGTATTCAATATCAATCTAACTATTTAAAAATGTAAATAAATAAGAAATGAAATGAGAAGTTAATGAAATTACCATGTTAACTCTTTTGTTCAAAAGTTCAGATCTCCTTCCATTAAAGCACAAAAGATGCATGTTGGGATAACAGGGATCATCAGATTTTGCACAAACTATGCATTAGAAATGAGAACATACTGTATCTATGGAACGATGTTTGCGGGACTTTTAGAAATGACTAGTGCCATAGAAGAAAATCCAATTATCATGGCAAAAAAGTGCTCTATAGAGCTATAGCTTCACATATTACATTTGCAATTCAGAGGCTACGAAACATTTCGTGCAATATGATTTTAAAGGTGCACTATTTTTTATTTGTTTATGTTTCACTGGCCGAAATGGCAGTGGTCTTTATACATGACTTTGTGTAAATACCCACTGGCGTGAATGCAGCATCACTCAGACATAAATGTTTTCAGTTACTGATTCAAGTGCTGAAATAACCTATTCATGGGTATAAGAAAATAGTATACAGATGATCATGTGATCTCAATATTGCGGCCACCAAATGAGAGTAGAATAAAAACTTTTTCCATCCTACTAATATGCCTTCATCTCATGTGAGTGTGCATCATTTCAAGCATATTTCTCAAATATGCTATTAATTTCTTTTGGTGTAAAACTCTTTTTAGTTAGTGAAAAAAATACTTGATTTTTGCATGAATTATCCCAGGTTCTCACATGATAAAATCCTATGCAAATATAGAGCATATGTAAAGGGCAGGCACTGCATGTTCCGTTTCTGACAAGAGGTCTACATCTCACCAAAGAGCCATCGCATAATGAAAGATGAAAATCTCATCCTTCAGGCCACAAAGTAAAGGTCTCCACAGCCACTAATTCTCTGTTTGGGGTCAAATAAATATCATGAACAAGGCTTCTAAACTCAGACAAGTTATATTTGCTTGTTTGGCCTTTCTTTGCATTTTTCAGCAATTCTTTCACTCACCTGCTGTGTGCATCTCTCACCTGCTTTCAGCTGGTCAATAAGCAGGAGGCTAAATCTATGGCAGTGCCCAATAGAGTCTCGCCAGATCGATTGGTGACACTTTAATACCTGCAGTGACTCTTTCACACACTATAGGTGTCAAACAGTGAATTCACAGTTTAAGAGAATCAAAATGTTTGGGTTTAGCAAATCAGACACACCTACGCAATTATTTTTACCAACAGGCCTGGAATTCTTCACAAAATAGAAAATGAGTGAGAAATATACAGTAAAGAAACCCAACCCTTCCAAACCCATTTAGAGTCAGTTGCTGTTCCAAACCCATTTAGAATTTTTGAAGAATGCCTCAGTCTCAATTTAGTTTCATTATATGAGAAAGAGCAGTGTGAACATTCTTCAAAATGTCATCTTTTGTGTTTTATGGGGGATAACACAATTAAATGGCAAGAAATGGCAAATTGATTTCTTGGCTGACAACAGTGCACATGTGCACATTATGATCAAGCACAGCAAGAAGAAACATGCCTGCAATCCACCGCTGGCGAGATTGATAGTGAATGGGCCAGGCAGCTTTGGTTACTGGACGCCAACGGGAAATGCTATGTGTAAATCAGCCAGGCAGAAAATCTTTTCAGCTTCCATCTTGTGCCTGTCTAGGGGTATCAAAGCAGAAAACTTGACAACAAATGCATCTTAGCAATAAAGAAACAAATACCTTTTGACATAAATTGAGCACAAAAAACTATGTAATTTACTATAAATAAAATCATATGAAACATTATTAAAAACATTTTACAGAATAAACAGAAAATAAAATAAGTAATACTGTAAATAAACCCCCCAAAAAATAATACCAATGTATTTAAGAGTATAATGGATCCACGGATTTATTTTTGAAATGATTCAGAGGGCAAAAGATTATACATTTCATTAAGAAAATGGAATGGGTTGGATATTATTTTTTGGGATTGCCTCAGTTCAGTCTGCACATGTATTGACTGATAGGATCGATGCTCTTTCCAACCTATGATTTTCATGGCAATCTGCACAAGGCAAGCAAGCTGAGATTTCAACTGACCCGTTAAGTCCCCATACCATTCTGTAATTTCATACCTAATTAGACTTCAAAGACAGACTATTAAAATAAAAACATGATCATTAGGTTTACCCCATATAACGCAATAAATGCATCCTCTGCTGCAATTTCAAATTAAAACTTTGCTTTTACCTTGGAGCAAAAACCAAGTTGTAAAACATAAATCATTTTATTTAATAGTAATTTTAGGAACTGAGCACTGAGCACGAAACTCACATTTTGCTAAGCTAAATCATTCTACATGCAAAGCCACACACTAGAATAAAATATCATATGATGTCAAACAATGATCTTATTACATTATATAAACACTGAAAACTGTAACAGAAACACGTCATCACATTAGCTCCTTTAGTTTTTGTCTAATACAAGATGGCGTATGAATAAGATTTCCATTAAGATTTATTTAAAATCCTTAACCCTTTCACGGATTTCTCAACCAATTGCTAGACCATTTCATAGCAGAAAACAAGTGAACAATCACTGCATTTAACTTGGATCTGATTTGTCAGTTTTTGACCCCTGATAGCAAAGTCAAAGTTAAGAAGCAAATGTTTTCAGTGCCTGCATCATTGATTTTTGGTGTCTTTTGAACAACACTGAAGGAAGAGTAGAAGCCAAAAAGCATCGCTTATAAAACATGCATTCCTTTTCTCTGTATTACTGCCGGTACGGTTGAAAACAACTCTATTCATAACTCGCTTTTGGCACCCCACTGTGGAAATTACACCTGGAAAATTTTGTCAAAGACAATTCAACCTACTGTTTCAGTGTGAGATCAGTCTGCCCTCTTGGCAGAATTGGCACATTTTAATTAAAGTACTTTGGTTGTTCTCACTGTTCACCAGTAGTGTAAAACTCTCAGCACTGAGATGCTTTACCATTTCAGTGACACTGCAGAAAGTTCAGTGGCATGAGGAAACAAAGACAAATCGAGACAGAAGTAAGGTAGCTGCTGGCAGGGGCAGAGTGAAATGAAATCAAGCATAGAAAAATAATCCAGACGCTTGCTGATTGGTAATAAGTAGTCTGAGGTTATGCTCCATATGCTCAGGAGTCCCGAGTCAAGAAACACGAGAACCCTGCATTCACATGTTGACGTTCAGTTTGACAGACATCCAAGAAGAAGGAATGCCTGTTGTTCCTTGGACTCCAACGATGAAGACTAAGTGTCAGTGCCTTGAATCAATTGATTGCAGTTCAAATCAATGCCCAATGACATGATGTAGACTGTTACAACTCTTTGTACAAGACATTCATAAAAGCAGCCATTCAAACATATATCAGATTCACAACAGGTGAGTATATTAGTCTGTTCCTTGCCACACATTGCTATAGTGATATTGAACAATGAGTGCCTTGTTTCCTAAAAATTATGATGGCTCAAAGCATTATAAGAGCTGCAGATAAACCAAGAATATTGTACATTAAGATTGTTAGTACATTTTTCCATTTCAGTTGTTCATAATCATTAAAACAGCAGGAAATAAGCACATACTAATGATTTAGCTCTGTTTTAAGCAGCAGCGGGCCATGGCTTTTAAGTGTAGGCCTTCAGTGTGATTCATGCCATTAAGAAAACACAGTTTCACAATGAATCATACATTACGTGGCAGTCAACTAATAATACCAACTGACATTTTAAAAACATGTCCACGCACGAAAGCCAAAACTTGAAACAACACTCAATGCTCAAGCAAGCATAATTTAAACTGCAGCATGACTGTTTTGTGAATTGAATGTCAAAAATCATTATTTTTCATATGAATCTACCAAGGAGGTCTATAATACCTGGAAAAATCTATCTAATAATATTTGTGATTTAAATGTTGCTTGCAATACATTTCGTTTCGTCAGGGTACACGGTTATGCTGCGTTCCATTAAAGTTGGATGTAGGATATTCCTACTTGATATCGCCGACCATAAATACATTCCATTCCCTGATATTCGGAACTGCAACGCTCCCATTAGCTTAGGAGGGGTTTGACTTTCATTAGAGATGTCTCCTAGCAACCCAACTGGAATGCAGCACTACTTTTCAAAACTTGATCCGACACTGAATGCTCAAGCTGCATAATTTGCACTTTTAAATGTCCTGATGTTGCTTTAACAATGCAAAAAGCACTTACCAATTTACTTTAAGTGAAAATCAGTCCAGTGTAGCTGTTTACGAAGCACCACCCACACAGAGGTCACCGGCAAACCAAACACCTTCATATAGGTCAACGCGCCGATTTTGACTGTCAAAGACAAGTTCACCAAACTTGAACTCGAGACTAAAAAAATGTAAGCATAGATTGATCTCACTGTGAATTTGGCGACAGTAGGTAAAAAGTTTGTTAGATTAAATTGGTCTGTGTGTCACAAAATTCGAAGCACTGCCCCCAGTGGCTGAAGCTGGAAGTGTTGTTGAATGTATGGGCATTTGTGAGGTCCAGTTTACATTTATTTACACAATGTAAATAAAAATGAGCACATAAAATTAAGATCATGTAAAAGCAATCCTAAAATAAAATGTTTTAAGAAGAGATTTAAAAGTCACTAATGTTTTTGCTTCCCTGATGTCGGCCGGAAGGGAATTCCAGAGCTTAGGAGCATAGACAGAAAATGCTCGGTCACCCCACGTATGAAGCCGTGTCCTCGGAACAACCAAAAGACCACTCTGAGTGGAGCGCAGATTGTGACGTGGTGTGTAAGGGATTAATAAATCAGTCAAATACTTATCTTCTCAAGTAAAGGATATTTTTACTTTAAAGGGGACCTATTATGCAAAATTCACTTTCACATGGTGTTTGTACATAAATGTGAGTCGGCAGTGTGTGTACACAACCACCCTACAATGTTAAAAGTCCACTGTGACCGGGAGGAGGGCGGGGCCGGGTCGTGAGTCTACACACCCGGTCCCTTATCAGGCTAATCAAGCCTCCGAGAGGGATAAAGGCCGACTGCAGAGGATGGTGAGGAAGAGAGAGATCGTTTACGGACATGTCCATCATGTGTGTGTTTTTGTCTTTTGTTTAAGTTTATCATTAAAATATTTTTGATGTCGTCAAGCCGGTTCTCGCCTCCTCCTTTCCATTGAACTGCATTACACTGGCAGCGGTTCTCCCACTCCAGGCTGTCGGCAGCAAGCCCCTCCCCACTCTCAGACCCCGCCACGTTTCAGCGGCTGGTAGGAGACTCCTCCGCCTCCAGGAGGTCGGTTAGGAGCCCCTTCTCCCCTCGCGGTCGGCGGCCGTTCCTCTGCCCTGCCACATCCACCCACTCCTCTTTCTTATATTTCTATTAATCAAAAACAGTGTGTCAAAATGAATGGTTTTCGTTTCTGCTCTAAAGTGACGTCAAGTTAGACCAGGCCTCATCCACGACTGGTGACGGACTACACCCTATTATCATAGATCCTCCCCTGAGTGATCTACACACAGTCTGCCATTGTTTTCCACACTGGAGCAGATACAGTGAGAAGAATATTGTCTCAGCTTCATAAGCATCATAAAGTGTTCTGTTGTTGGCTGTAAAAGTTAACATAAGAGCATAACATGCACTCCCGGCTTCAGAGCCACTGAAGATGAAGTGGACAATTTTTGTTTTGAAAGAAATGTGCCCCAAAACATAAAAACATTTGTGTATGTTTGTGCAAATCATTTTACACCAGACTGTTTTGTGAATGAGTGTCAATATAAAGCAGGATTTTCAAAAAAATTTATTATCTAGCATGGATCAGTACCAATTGTTCGTATTCCAACTTTATATACTGAAAATGTATGTATCGCACTTTATATTATGTGAAAGTTTGTAAATCGCCTGCCGACTGTGCTTGTTAGCTGATTCCATGGCTAATGCAGCTAAAGTTACCATTGTCTCTGATTGTATTCATGGAGACTAGATATACATATATTCATACATAGAAGGCTGAACTCTGGTATTTATGCTATCAGTCATATTGGTTCTGATTTGTTGTTGCTGTAATAGTATCAAGCAGGAGCTGTAAATGCACAGCCCTCTTCCAGAAAGAGGGCGGGGAGCAGCAGCTCATTTGCATTTAAAGAGGCACACATGAAATCAGCATGTTTTTGATTCCATTCAAAAAGAGGCATTTATAACATGGTATAATAAATGATCCATGGGGTATTTTGAGCTAAAACTTCACAGACACATTCTGGGGACACCTGAGACTTATATTAAATCTTGTAAAAGGGGGCATAATAGGTCTCCTTTAAGACAATAATACTTTTTGTGCACTTTGAAAGGAAATACGCTTCTCAAACTTTTATCAATTACAATAATGTTTTCAAGCTGAAGATTCTGTCTTCAAGAAATCAAGCAAATCAACAGCTGTGCATGCTCAAGCATTTTGTTGGACTGTGCATACACCACTAACTGCCAACTGCTCTGATAGACCTGGCAGCATAATGTCACTCACACAAATACACACAGACAAAACAGGACCACAAACCCTCTTTCTCTATCCTCTCTGCCCTTGTCTCACCTTTTTAATTAACCTTTAGTCCACCCTTAAATAAATTCACACTGCCAAGTCCGCCTCACTGATAACCTATGGTTTTCCTCTGAGCCCTTCTATGATTGGCTGCCTCTCCCTCAGTACTTCCTGACTGCTTGACAAACACCCCTCTGATCGTGGGGATTGTCAAGGCGACAGAGACAGTTTTGCTGCAGCAATAGCTAAAATTGGAAATCGGGCTGGTTCTGTTTACTGCATTCAAGTAACATACGGTATAGGAGTCATTTCCTTCTACCCCACAGAGCTGCCAGTGCTGGCATTTGTAGAGGAATGGGGACAAGGACTCTCAGAAAATTTCAACCTGTCCCCTTTTGATCACTGTAAGTCCAGTAATGGGAATCTGCTTTTGTTTTAATTGGTCGTTATTAGCTGATCTGTTTCTATTGAATAGCTGCAGAGCAACCTTTGGAACTATTACAGTTGATTGTGGTCAAATGTTAATTGCAGAGAAGTTCTCATATGCACAGCTGTCCATGAATCGAATTATGAGAGCAGAGATCTACATGACTGTGTCAACACAATCGAAGCAGGGGGCAGATGAGCCTCTGTTTAATGATACAACTTGTGACAGGGAAATACAGTTTCTCTGCTTTTATTGCTATGCTGTGGCAACAGAGATTTCTAGATTGTTTTTTAAAGTTTTCTCTGGTGTCTGAACAATAACTCTCAAGTCTTTGTGTGCTGACCTGAAGGAATAAATGTGATGGATAAACAATCTTGTTGTTCTATTGGTGTCATGATGTGAGCTGTTCTGTTTGCATTATTGGAAGTGGCCTCTAAGATAGTTCTTACCTCTTCATTCTTAAAGGGATAGTTCACCCAAAATTGAAAGTTCTGTAATCATCCTCATTTTGTTTCAAAATCATATGAAATTTTTTCTTCATTCAGGTCGGATAATATTTACGATGTTAGGCAGAACGTTAATGTCAGTCACCATTCACTTTCACTGCATTTCTTTTCAATACATTTAAAGTAATGTAAATAAGAACTGAGACTAATATTCTGCGTAACATATTTCATGTTCTGCAGAAGAAATAAGTCATATAGATTTGGGAAAAAATGAGAATGAGTAAATAATAGAATTTACATTTTCCGATGAACTATCCATTTAAGTCAAGAAGATAAAGACCTGGTTGATCAGAGCTTCTATTTTAGCATTGCTGTATATTACTGTTTTCTCTGTTAGAGAAAGCCTTAAAGCCTTCTGTTAAGCCCCACCTTAAAAGCATTTCTGACCAATCCTGTTTTAGCAACTATTGCTACCATTGACGACAATCTCCCATTCATTCCTATGAGTTCTGCAGAACTTGTCAGAGAGAGCAACCATAACTAAGGGGGGTGGAGCTTTGTGAAGGGTCAGTTATGTTTGTGAACAAATAATCAGAGCCAGGAATATTTAGATTACAATTTTGATTACATTCGAGGGTGAAAATTTTGATATCCTAACAGTTTTCCAAATATTACAACGTATTTCAATTTAGAGCATGTTGAAATTTAAACATCTATTACTATTTAAATTCTTTGGTTTTCAGTAGACCAAAACAAAAAGGCTGAATAAATACTGAATTTCAGCTTTCTGCACTCCTAATATGACCTGGACAATAATATGGCACTTAGGCATGTGACGGTATAAAATTTTCACATCAAGATAATTGCTGAAGCTTTTATCATGGTATATGGTATTATCACGGTATTGAATGACATTACAAAAACAGGTTGAATAATAAACTTAATTTTTGTTCTGTTAATAACAAGTTTAATTACTTGTTCATTACAAAACTGGCCTTTAAATGAACAGATAACGTAGAACATTGAAAAGAACCCTGAACCTTTAAAACACTACCATCAAAACCATATATATAGCCAAATATTTAGTTGATGTCTTAATATTTAAAAGGTCATTATGACACATGGGCACTGATCATAAGAGATCAGTACAGACCTTGTCTTGTTGAGGCTATTGTTAAAATAATGCTAGACTTATTTTATCAAGCCAGATACTAGGCTTCAGTATATGTTTTTTCTTTCTTGATAGTAAGGCAGTTGCTAATATATACAAATGTAAAACCACAAGTTCACTCACACTGTATGGCAACGTTCGGATGCGTGGCTTTCCAACATGAAATTAATATTGAAATCATTGTGCCACACTGACATTAATAACTACAGGAATTAGTATTATCTGATTCCAACTGTATGTTACTAACTGATGCAAACGTTACTGTGCAGCTAGCTGAGTTTTAGTGTACTACATTCCATTAACTGCAAATGACAACAAGAGTTAAATTTCTTTGTCATCTTAGTTGTCACTTAGCTAATTGAGTGTTACCTCTTAGTTATCAAAAACAGTTTGGAAAAATGAACAACAGAACTGTCACAACTTACCTCTCATTGAACTGAATGGAATGATTGTCCCGCAGATGTGCCTACATGTTGGAGATGTTTCCGAGTTTAGCTGCCACTTTTCTGCCACATGTTTTACACAAAGGGAAACCATCCAACCAACAATCCCTCTGAATTTTTATGGAACCCAAAATACTTCCTCACTTCCGACTTAACCCTTTTAGAAGGCAGATATATGGTTGGGTACGTTCGTCCTTCAGCCATGCTGCTAGTCCATGCTGGTTTGTTTTCATCAGAGTGATCATGTGACATTTATGCCGCATAAACATAGTGTTATGAATCTTGATACGTTGATAGGATAAAAAAAACTACTGTGCGATCAGACAAATAAAAATTGGCTAAAAGGTTATCTAGAATTATTTAACATATTTTGAAGTGCCCACGATAACAATATTGTGCATGTCAATAACCGTGATGTATGTACCATATAACCAAATACCATCGCATGCCTAATGGCACCTTAGTTTAATTTTCGCTAGCACAGGCTTTGGGCAATATACTGTAACTACAATGAAACACTTCCTAAAGCCATTAATGGCCTTCCTAAACCCCTCTTCTGGCAATTTGGTCAGGCTTCTTTTGCAAACTGCTCCAGTTCTCTCAGATTTTAAGGGTACTGAAACTTCTTCCAACAGCTGTTTTCCAACTGCATTATTACAATACAAGGGTGACAATATTGGCCACAACTATACATCAAAAACGTTTTGAATGCCAACCATGGACATACAGCTCTGCCCTCACAATGTTGCGTAAGTCTCAGAAGGTTTAGGTGACTTGGCAGAAATGATCCGCAGCTACAGCTGGACGCACAGTAGGTTGTGAATGGCTTTGTGAATGTGCTCTTAGCATGGTACCATACTCGTTAGAGCTGTGCTCTCAAACAGAAGGGCATGATGGGAGAAAAGTGTGATGATGTAAGTGTATTATGGGGGCTTTATGGACTCAGTTGCTAAAACACATACTTTTCAACCTTTCAGACCTCACACCAAGTTCAAAATAGAAAGAGTATATGTGTGTAAGCTGCAGGGGCCAGGCCAGGTGTGAGATTACACAGAACAAAAAAGAAAAAGAGATAATTACTAAAAAGAACAGAAAACACACAGTATGTGTGATTTGTGTGTTATACTGTATATCTGTCCAGGTGTCTGTCCGTTTGATTGTCTTTCAGAGAGTAATGAAGGACAAAGGGGCCAGAAGAGATTTAGAAAAGGTTTCAAAGTGGCAGCCACTAATTGCTCTCTCTCTCTCTCTCTCTCTCTCTCTCTCTCTCTCTCTCTCTCTCTCTCTCTGTCTTTGTAAACAGGGAGGACAGGTTGCACACTGTGGAGCTGATTAAGACTTTCTAATGGCCTTGAAATGTCTTATTTACTTCAAAAAGCTGGTGTTTGTTCTTTTCTATGAATTTGAGATAGCAAAAAAAGTGTGTCTATATTTGTTATTTTTACTTCATTTGCAGCAGTCAACAGAGTGTATGCAACATGAAAATGAGTATTAATTAGTTATAGTGTAATAAAACCTAAATGTTAAGGCTGTATATTAGGATATTACCAACTGACAATTTCTGTCATCGTTGTTTTACCCTTATGTTGGTCCAAACCTGTATGAATTTCATTCTTCTGTAGAACACAAAAAGAGAATGTTCACACTGCTCTCTACAATGCAATGAAAGTGGATAGGGACCAGGGGCTGTCAAGCACTAAACAAAGCACAATAAGGCACTATATTCCAAGACTTCTTAAACCATCATTAAAAATGTAAATTTTTCACAAAAAAATCTTGCTAGACAGCCGTGGCCACCATTTACTTTGATTGCATGGAAAAGAACAACTTGTACGTTCTATTATAAATAAGACTTCTAAATGCGTGAGGGTGACTAAATGATGACAGAACCTTCATTTTGTGTGAACTTTTCCTATAAGTGGATGATTAAAATGAATATTGACTTTAGAGGGCAATGACAAAACCTGTTTGTTATTGAAAATTGAGAAATAGTGTTGCTTGACCCAAAAAGAAAAAAAATGCCTTTTGAATTAAAGTGCTGCTTGACTTGTTGACAGCAATGTATTTAACAGACATAAAGACATGAAAGAACTCAATACATTACTAAATAATCACATAAATAAAAAATCTTTGAGGTTATGAAGAGAAGATTGATGGTCTATGGGTAACATAACTAAAATATATATATACTCTTTAGAGAATTTTAAACCTTTGAAAGAACTTTAGTAAACCACTTAGTCTGCTTACATTGTGAAATATACTAACCGAGAAACACACCTCTGTGTTTAACTTCTTATAAATGTTAAAATGTCCATATGGTCTGTCATTCTTGTGATTTTTTTTCAAGGGCAATTGCAGATTTTTCAAACAGTAACAAATAGATTTATGAAGATTTAATTATTTTAATGCAAGGCAGACTAAGGTTTGAAGTCATGACCATTTTGTACAAGGAACAAAAAAGCTTTGCAATTACGAGTGTCACTCCTCTTCACTTAAGTGCAGTGTTTTGTGTGTGTATGCAGATGTAATTGCTCAAAACCTGTCCTTGAACATTTGCAATATCATTATAAAGCACATATTTAGCTGTATATACTCAGGTTTTTAGGAAAAGCTTCATAGTAATTTTTTTAAATACATTTTTTATTATCTCTCGAAGTTTCAAGTGGACTTGATATTTGGAACTCTTTGAAATGAATGAATGAATAAATAATGTTTTAATAATATATAATACACATAGATAATAAAGAAATACTGCAAGAATGTGTCACAATAAAAATAGAAGATGGAAAATGTATTTTACTGTACATTTTGGGTTTATGATATGACTCTAAGCTCCAGTAGATACAATATGATCAAATAGTAATTACATTTGTTTTAAACATATTTATTGTGGAATTGCTGGTGTTGTCCTGATCCAGCATATTAACGAAATGTATTTGTTTTTTTGGCATTTGGTTAAGAAACGCTGAGGGTGTCTAGACCAGGGGGTCAGGAATTGGCTGGTGGGGCCGGTTGCACCAGCTATACGTAAGTTACAACTTAGCCTAGTTGTGGCATAAATTGCCGTAATTTGAGCATTGCACCATTGAACTTAGGTAGAATGTAACCCTATGTATAAACTAAATATTGGTGGAAGCTTTTGACCAGGAGTAATTGTTGGAAAAATAAAAGTAGACTAAAATTTTAGGACATCAATGAGCTCTCAACATACAGGCTTTTGACATACAGTTTGATGTTAACATTTACACTCATTTACATTTACGAGAGAGAAAAAAAGAAAAGTTGTTATGGCTTAAATATTATTAACAACTATTTAAGTTAACGAGGCATTGCAGTTACTGTATTATTAAAGGTGCTGTAAGCTATTTTAGCATTCTGAAGCTTTCATGTGACTGAGCTGTTGGATTAGACACACCCCCAATTACAAACCCTAAAGATAACTGAGACCAAAACTGAACAAAAGAGCAGCATTGTTCGTTCCTGTGGCTGTCAAATTCAACAGTGGCACAATAGCGCACTCAACTGACAAACATTATGAATCATTGCCTCAGTGATCTGCTTCAAATACAACACTATGAGAACAAGCAAAATAAATTGACAGGTGAAAATCATCAATGTCCATGGTACGCTGACAAATATTTGTTTGCTGTTTACAAAGTCTCAGTTGTCACAGGGACCAGTGAGAGCTCTCAGGACACTTATTTCATTAATATCTTTAAGGGAGTAAGAAAATGTTTTGCATACTTTTCCATGATAAATAGATTACAACACCTTTAATTTATCCTAATGTGTTATTCCAAGCCTGTTTAGCTTACTTTCTTCCATGGAACACAAAAGGAGATATAAGGCTGAATTCAAAATGGCCTTTTGTATCTGAATAATCAGACTGTCCTCGAAAATGCAAATTGCCCCTTATAAGAGAAGTTGCAAGCATGAAATTTTCCTTCTTTTTTTTTTCCTCCAAAGGACAAACATGCTTTAGGATCAGACAGTTATTCAACTTTGTTTATAAGCCAGTTTACATGTAATTAAACTGCTGTCCTTATGTACTAACAACTGCAAATATTGAACATCATTTTAAACATCATTGCGGGTTCTATGTTGCATTATCATTTATGTTATGCCATCTGAAACAATTAACAAGAAGCTGCTTCTAACAATAATACATTATATGGACAAAAGTATGTGGACACCCAAACAGACACCCATACATGTATGTTCGTTGGCAATTTAAAACCATTTTAAATTGATTGGCATTGATAGGGAGCTTTTCCTCCATTTGCTGTTTAACAGCTTCCACTCTTCTGGGAAAGCTTTCTGCTAGATGTTGGAACATGGCTGTAGGGATTTCTTCCACACCAGATGCAGAAAACCATTTCTTAATGGACCTCGCTGGGACTTTGTGATGCTGAAACAAACACACATACAAAACAAAAAAAACCCCTATTGCAAATATTGAAAGCACATAATTCTCTAGAATGTCATTGTATAATGTAGCATTCAATTTGTCTTATTTGGATTTACTGGAATAGCCAAACATGTTCATTTGATTGGGGTGTGAACATACTATTTATGTATTACATACATATACTTTTCATTGGCTTTACCCTTAGGTTTGTTTTGTTTGTGGCATGTTATTCTAGTTCCACTGATGATTTATTGGATTTTTAAATTTGGCATTGTGTCCAAGTCATTGATATTGTTCAGATGCAAACAGTTCAATGTGTTGTTATTTTTTTTTTCATAATCATGCTGTTGTTTATGAAAATATATCACCAGATAGGGGCAGGGATCTGGATTTGTCAAGGCCTTTACAGGTGAGCCAGAACTGTAATTATGTAACTGTTAACCTTCAAGGTTGTTGATATATTGATACAGCAGGATTTTTGGTTAAAAAGAATTATGTAAAACTCACTGTGGAAATATCTTGGTTTGTGGGCAATGAAGGAGTCAGGAGACAACGAAGCAGGTTAAAGGTCAGTCCTTTTATTTTGGCTTTTTATTAACTCAATCGACAGTAACCATCAATAACAATGGTCTTTTGTTGTGTGCGCGCTCGCGCTCGCTCTCTCTCTCTCTCTCTCTCTCTCTCTCTCTGTGTGTGCGCATGTGCGAGTGTGGTTGGAAGAGTGGAGCGTGTTGTTGAGTGAGCGGAAAAATTTTTCTTTTTCAATTTATCTTTTCTTTTTTTCCCCCTTTTTGGTTAAATAATTATTATATAGTAAAAGTAACTTGTACTTCTAGCCGCTCGCGGCTTTGTCGCGTGACGGTATGGCGTCTGACCCTGCACAGGTAAACCCAAACGTGTCGATGCGAAATGGGTGCAGGTGTGTGCCCGAGCTCGGCGTTAGCGTGGAGGATGTACTCGTGGTGGTGGGAGAATTGATCGGTTTTCAGAATATTCTCTCAGCATCACGAATGAACAAGGCGATTGTAGTGTTTTTAAAATCGGAGCAGTTAGTAAACCAGCTGACAGAGAGCGGGATATGGATTAGTGAAAGTTTTGTGCCTGTGACTCCTTTAGCGGCTCCGGCCACTAAAATAACAATCTCAAATGTGCCTCCTTTCATCTCAAATGACGCCATTACTAAAGAGTTAATTAGATATGGAAAAATTGCAAGTCCAGTTAGAATGATCCCGCTGGGATGTAAAACCATGGCATTGAAACACGTTCTTTCGTTCAGGCGGCAGGTTTTGATGTTTCTCTCGTACGTTAGAGATCTCGTTCCGCGTGAGTCATGGAACAAGTTCATATGCTGTATGCTAGTACCGACAGCCTGAAGTGCTTCGAATGTGGAAATTTAGGCCACAAACGTTTCTCTTGTCCGTACAAGAAAGAGGATAATGAACAGCGTTTGCCTGTCGATTCAACGGAGATCGGATCGTCTAAAGATAACAACAGTTCAGATATCGTGTTAATTACAACTACACGACAACAAGTGACAGAGAAAAGGCCTGTTGAGCGAGTCATCGGGCACAATGAGGTGAGTGAAAGTGATGGTGAGCAAGCTGGATGTAGTGATGCTGTTGTAAGGCATTCAAGTCATGAAGTTGAAGATGTGGTGAGAATGTGACTCAGACAGATGTACAAGCAGAGGAAGGCTCAGTAGATGAGTTGGATGGAATGTCTCAATGTACTGATGATAGCATGAAAGATGTTGATCAATGGTTGGAAGGAGCAGAGATGTCAAAAGCGTTGAAAGAAGATTTGTATACTGTGGCTCAAATCAACGAATTTCTTGACGATACGAAGGGTAGAAAGATTGAAGTTAGTGATTTTTTTCCAGACTTGGAGAAGTTTATAACATCTGTCACGTGGGCAAGAAGACATAGTAATCATGAAGAGCTTTCACAGCAGAAGCGTTTTAGATTAAAAAAACACATCACTTCAATCCGACAAAAAAGTACAACGGGAAAAAAAATGTAATTAATCACTATGGGTAATAAGTTTTTTTTTCTTTTTTCGTGTCTGCTTTCTTTCTCTCTCTCCTTATGGACACTTTACGGGTGGGATCCTTAAATGTTAATGGGATGAGGGATAGGAGGAAAGCAGAAATTATCGTAGAATTTAGCAGGTTGAAAAACTTAGATGTGATTTTCCTGCAAGAAACTCATAGTGATGTGAATAATGAGGTTGACTGGCAACTGTGGTGGGGTAATGAGTATGTTCTTACTCATGGGACTAACCTGAGTGCAGGAGCTGCAATTATGTTCTCTCCTAGCACTAAAGGTAGAATTCTGTCAAAAAAAGAAATTGAGCCAGGGCGGGTATTGGCAGTTAGAGCTGAGATTGATGGACTGTTTTTTGTTTTTGTTAATATATATGCACCTAATACTGGATCTGATAGGATAAAATCTTTTGATAAATTGAAGATCTTTTTAAAACAACAGCAGGTTAATGATTTGATCATTTTAGGGGGGGATTGGAATTGTACACTTGATCCTTCTTTTGATAGAAATGGAGAAGAACCTAATTTTCTGTCACCTACTGTTTTAGCTAATATTATTAAAACTTTTAATTTCACAGATAGTTGGAGAGAAAATAATCCCTTGGTTAAACAATATACTTGGGTAAAGGTGAATGAGGGGAGAATTTCAGCTGCACGTTTAGATTGTATTTATCAAATAATATGAAAAACAGAATTGTACATACAGCTATTGTCCCCACTTTTTTTTCTGATCACAAACTTATTACTGTTGACTGTACTTTGATACATAGAAGAAATAAGAGTTCGTATTGGCATTTTAATGTAAAGTTACTGCAAGACAAGTTTTTTTGTGAATCCTTTAAATACTTTTGGGAAACTTGGAAAAGTGAAAAAGTAGATATGAAAATGTAACTCTTTGGTGGGAAATTGGTAAAACACATATAAGGGAATTCTGTCAACAATATACATCTTACTCAACTTTGTGTTTGAAATCGACTTTAGAATGGATTGAGAAATAAATTCTAGTCATTGAAGAGAACATGATGAGAGATCTTGCTGCTAATTTACAAGAGTGGACTGACAAGAAATTAAAGTTGAGTTCTATTCTAAATGAGAAAGTCAAGGGTGCTCTTGTGAGGAGCAGGTTTTTATCTTTGAAAGATATGGATGGACCTACTTTTTTTTTTTTTTAACTTGGAACATAAAAGTATACAAGAAAAAAAAATGTATAGTTTGAAAAACAGTAATGGTCACAATACAAGTGATCCCGTAGAAATGCGGAGATTGGCAGTGGACTTTTAATTTTATTATAAGTTATATTCTGCTGAGAACACAGATGAGAAGAGCCAAAATGAACTTTTACAGAACCTTCCCTGTTTAAACGCTGAAGATAAACAAACTTTGGAATCAGAACTTACCTTTGAGGAATTAAGTGCTGCAGTATCAGGACTTGCCTCAGGTCGTACCCCAGGTATAGATGGCCTTCCTGGCGAGTTTTACAAGCACTTCTGGACCTTAATTGGAACTGATTTCTATGAAGTACTACAAGAAGTTTTTCGTATAGGTTTGATGCCTAAAAGTTGTCAACAAGCAGTTTTAACTCTACTTCCCAAGAAAGGTGATCTTTAATAAAGAACTGGAGACCTGTTGCAGTTTTATGTTCCGAGTATAAACTAATATCAAAGTGTTTGGCTAACAGGTTAAACAAAGTAATGTACAGAATTATACACAAAGATCAATCCTATTGTATTAAAGATAGATATATCACTGACAATTTGCATTTAATACGTGATGTTATTGATTATGCTTTGAGAAATAATGTTGATATAGGAATCTTATCATTAGATCAGGAAAAGGCATTTGATCGAGTTGATCACCAGTTTCTTTTCAAAGTTTTAAAGGCTTTTGGTTTTGGAGACAATTTTGTTGCAATGATAAAATTGTTGTACAAGAATGCCACATGTATGATAAAAATGGCGGGTGGACTAAGTGTTCCTGTTAAAGTACAAAGAGGCATAAGACAGGGATGCCCAATCTCAGGTCAACTATATAGGTTGGTCATTGAACCTTTCCTTTGCAAATTGAGAGAAAGGTTAACTGGATTACAGACAAATGTTTTAAATTGTAATGATTGTGTAAAAATTTCAGCATATGCTGATGATATTACTGTGGTTTTAAGAAATGGTCATGATGTTCAGGTTTTAACAGATATTTTAGAGTTATAGGAAAGCTTCATCCACCAAAGTAAATTGGGAAAAAAGTGATGCCCTATGGTGTGGTGTAGATTGTAATGGTCCGAAACTTCCAGCTAGATTACAGTGGGGAAGGGCTGGGTTAAAGTATTTAGGGGTATGTTTAGGAAGAGAGGAATATAAGAAACAGAATTGGGAGGGCCTGATGGAAAAGGTGTGTGCTCGGTTGTCTCACTGGCATTGGCTGCTACCCCAGCTATCGTATAGGGGAAGAGTTTTGGTCTGCAACAATCTAGTAGCTTATGGCATAAAATGACTGTCTTAGAACCCCCCGAGGAATTGGTGGAAAGTGTCCAAAAACATCTGGTGAATTTTTTCTGGTCTGGTCAGCATTGGCTAAAAGCAGCTGTGTTATATCTGCCCAAACAAGAAGGAGGCCAAGGATTGGTGGATATTAAAAGCAGACTAAAAACTTTTACACTTCAGACAGCAAAAAGACTACTTTATGGGAAAAACGTAAGCTGGGCTGGAGTAGCCTGTGCCCTCCTAAGAAAAGCGGGCAGTATGGGGCTAGACCGACATCTCTTTCTAATGGACACTCAAGGAGTTGATTTGTCTGGATTAACACCTTTTTATCGATCCATGTTGAAAGCCTGGCAAATATTACATATATCAAGGAATCTCCAGGATGTGCGAGGCCTTTGGATGAGAGAAGAACCCCTGTTGTACAATCCTGTTGTGGACTTAGACATTTTGAAGTCATCGACAATGAGGTCTGGTTTAAGGAATGCTGGAATTACAAAGATTGGACATTTAATAACAACAAATGAATGGATGTCTGCTGAGATGCTGGCCGCTAAGCTGGGTGTGAGGTCAATTCGCTTGACACAGAGACCGCTGAATGAGCTTTTTGAATGTTTGCCAATGGATTTTAAACATGGGTTGGAGACATCAAATGAAGATATAAATGACTTTTTCCCAGAGTTAAAAATTGCACCAGCTTTTAATGCCTTTCAAGAAAGGGAAGGGTCTTTGCTTACCTTCAAGACTCCCGAAATGGAACTTTTCAGTGAAACGGGGAAAAAAGCACTGTATGTCACATGTGTTAAAGTCTCACATATGAACTCTTTAGAGGGAATAAAAGAATCTAAATGGCAGGAGAATTTTGGATCAGGCACTTCTCCTAAAGGTAGCTGGAGGTCCTTGTACAAACCTCCCATTGAGAAAAGGTCCGGGGACCTTCAGTGGAGAATTGTGCATGGTATAATAGCTACAAACAGATACAGAGCACACATTGATCCACAGGAAGGGGAGGGGTGTCTATTTTGTGGGCAAACAGAAACTGTTTTACATTTATTTTTTTACTGTGGCAGACTTGAAGCTTTGCTATCTCAAATAGAAGATTGGTGTAGAAATTTAGGAGAAGTGTTCTCACCTGTACTTTTTATTTATGGACCCAAATATAACAAAAATAGGAAGCAGATCCATGTGATGCTTAATTTTTTGTTTGGGCAGGCCAAAATGGCAATATGGCTGTCACATAAAAGTAAATTAACTGGTGTGGGGTCAACTGATGCAGTGGCTATTTTAAAGGGGTTAATCAAATCAAGGATAAAGGTGGAATATGCATACTATCAGCTAATTAAAGACATGGGAACCTTTAACTATACTTGGGGAGTGGAAAATTGTTTATGTGAAATTTGCATTGATGGTTCTCTGCAAATTTATATCTAAGTGGTTGTGTTATAAGTATGGTGGATTTTTTGTGTAGGTTTTAAGTATTTATGTAATTATTTTAACGAAAATTTGTAATTAAAGGATTGTTAAAGTCAAAGTCTCTCTCTCTCTCTCTCTCTCTCTCTCTCTCTCTCTCTCTCTCTCAGGGGTGTTGTGCTTTCTAGTCACTCTCTCTGACGCTCTGGCATGTTCTTTATGTCTCCCTCCGCCATCCCTATAATGTGAGACTGGTGTTAGAGATGATTACAGGCCAGGTGACGAGCCTTACCACTCTCCCTCTCCCGCAGACCGAGACATTGTTTTTAGAATTTTTGTGATTAAGTAGTAAGTCCTTCTATACTCTAAAATTGATTACTATACTTATATAATTGATCATATTGTAATAATCTCACCTGCAGTATGTATGTATGTCCTCTGAACATTGCAGAACTTGCACGTGAATTGAATGAATGAGTGGACATCTCCTCTGTTTTAGCGTAGTGAGTTGAGTTTTCAGACTGTCCCTTACATCTGCGAAACCGAATGTAGAACGTCAAACTTTACCGCGCTAAATCAGTGATGCCAACGACATCCAGCTGGATGGTGAGTATGGGGCGAGAAGAGCAGGAGAGACGGAAGTGAAAGCAGGCAGCAGCGTCATTGTTGCAGAATATTGAACATGTATTCAAAAAGACTGCCAAACAGGGTAAGGTTGTTATACTTGGTAAGCAATTTCACAACATTTTAGTAAATATTTTTAGTGCATCAAAAAGCGTGCTCATTAAGATACCAGCAGACAAGCGAATCCAGCACAATTTAGTGCATAAATAGTCACCAAAATGAAGTATTTGAACATCATAATTTAATACAAATTGAGGGGGAAACTGCAAAAAGTTCCACTATTTGAAATTAATTTGGATAAACAACATGTTAATATAATTTAGAATATCATTTCTTGTTGGTAGTCCCAAGTTTAAAGTAAAGTGGTGATCCATATGCCTTTAACCAGAAAACTGTAAACATCAAATGGAATGTGACATTAAAGGAATATTCCGGATTCAATACAAGTTAAGCATCAAAAGCATTTGTTGATTAATGTTGATTACCACCAAAAAAACAAAAAAAAAATAAATTGTAACTTGTCCCTCCTTTTCTTTCAAATACAGCAAAAATCTGAGTTCCAGTGAGCCACCAATAAGTTATGGAACATGATTGTAATCTGATAAAATCACTTACTAGTCTTTTGCTGTGTAAAGTTATATCCAATTTTACAACATAACTGTTAAAATGATGTAATGGTGTAAACCCTAAAACATCCGTAGACATGACGAATAGTTAATTTCAGTGCTTTTATAAAAGTAGAAGCTTCACATTTCTGCCTTTAAATGCTCCAAGAATTGGCCCCATTCACTTCCATTGTAAGTGCCTCACAGCAACTTTGACTTGCTTTTTTTTTTTTCTTTTTTTTTTAAAGGTGCAATATGTAAAATTGTTCATGTAATATTCACCTTTTTTTTTTTTTTTGGCAATGTTTTTATGCCTTCTATTGCAGCTTACAAAATGAGACCTTCACAGATTTCCTATGTTGCCTATTAAAGCCTGTAGACTGATTTTCATGCAAAGGGAGCGGGTAGCTTTTGCCGGGAAATCCAAAGGATGTGAAGTTTATGCGCACTCCTGAAAACCTTGCCGCAGACAGGAGCTTCTGTTCCGCTTTTCAACATCATCAACAGACCGTGTGCAACACTAGGTAACATTATCATAGAGATAATTCCCAGCACACCACGACTCAAACACATAAGCCAAAAAAAACAAGAAGGAGAATCCCGTCTGGCTAAGCAGGAATGTGATCGTGGTCAAGCAAAAACTAGAGTGAACATCGGCAGGGCATTTGATTCCTGGAGGGACCTTCATTCGCTTTGGGGATCAACACCGACCTTGAATTGGTGTTCTTCTTATTGGACAAGTAAGTTTGCATAACTACAAAGCATGTGACATATAGTGCCATAAGGATTGATCTGTGTAATTTTAGCTAACTTGATCTTGCCTACTAACGCTGACAAATTGCAAGCTGTGTAATTTTGATTATGCTACCTCATCTGTCAGCCTCTTTGTATGTTACGTCATTGTTTTGGTCGATGCTCGCTCTCATCCCTATGAAGTTTGTGCAGGAGTGTGTGCAACAGATAGATGGCTGCAGTTCACTTTATGGCCACAGGTGTCATTAATAACAAGGGTTTCTGAATCTTACATACTGCACCTTTAAAGAAAAGAAGGGACGAGACCAAGTTATTTTTGTGGTCATCAACATTTTGCCACAAATGCTGCGATTGAGCGTAACTTGTATTGAACCTGGAATATTCCTTTAAACCACTTGCTACTGATATATAGTCTAAGGCTGGACTCTTCAATCAATGTCAAGCTGTCCATGGCAACTGTTACAAACCTGAGCACATACCCAGCTTTGAAATAGACCTCAGTAAATTCACCCGGCTGTTCGGACTCTGTCACTTAGTATGATTTACAGCTTCAATCAGAATGTCATTTGTTCTTCAACTGAACAAATGAGTAATATGATATTGGAACAGGTGGTCTAATGCGAGTCCTTATGTAAGCATAATTGCATTTATCACACAGATATGTTAGTTTGCATAATTCAGATGGAATTCAAATGAAGACTGATTTGGTCTATCCTGACGGCACGTGGACTGAATTTCTCCCTCAGTGGCACAGCCAGCTAGTATTGCCCACTAAAAAATATACATAATATAAAATTCCTTTCATTTATATGATGGGGAATTCGATTAATAAATGCACCTGATAACTTATCTATGTTAATGGTGTTCTCTGTGTTGTTATTAGGCAGATAAGTGAGATGTCTTACTGACAGCATATTCTGTTTAAAATCCCTTGGGGGAGATTATATTTCATGTGTTTGATTTATTAAGGTGCTCCTTAGACTGGAGTTACCTAATTACTGTTGAACTGCAAGACAAACTAATTGAAAGTTATTAAACTGGATATTGAATAAAGACTCAACCATATACAGTCACCAGTCCCCTCTGCATCTAAGATACATGGAGAGCCAGATGTCTGCAGACAGTTTTATTATTTATTCTTTCATATCATCAGAAATGATGTAATTACACAGAGTGAAAGGACAGAGGGGACAGTAGACTGTCTGTGTTTTAATCCCTACTCATTGTAATGCCGACTTCATTTATTTCAAGGGTGAAATCCTTTCAAAAGTGTTGTTATGCCGTCTAACTTTTGAGAAAAGCAAATCAAGCAGACTTGCTTTGACTAAGTCAAAAATATTTAAAAAAGTATTATAAAAAGGATTTGGCTCTCAGAATGCCTCCTTTTGATTTAAAAATTGTCTAAATTGTCTCATTGCTTGTTATCATTAAGAAAGCATTTGGTTTTTTTTTAAAGAAAAATTTACATAGTCTTTGTTTGGAAAGCCGTACTAAGATCAGATGTCTTCTTTTTTTTTTCTTGGCAATGGAATCTTAAATCAATCACTGTTGGTGGTTCAAAGAAACCAAACAGAAATTCAATTCTAAGATTTGGGATGTGTTTTGATGCTTTTGTTAAGTTTCTCCCCAAAGCAAAAATTACACGGTGAATACTTTCAAATACAGAGAGCACACACACAAGTGTAGGCCTACGTAGAGTGAAATTATAGTTTTCTAATAACTAAACAGAGACAGAGACTCAACGTTATGAGATTGTAGTGGTTGTGCGAGATTAATTACTCCTGTTTTGTTGCAAAGGCTCTTTTAAATCATAACAATAAAGAATTATAGTCATAAGTTATTTATAAGTTTTGTGATGTCTTATGCATTAAGATTATGCTTGTGTTTGTTAGTAGTATTGTCTGTTCTAGGTGTTCTTAGTGCACTCAAAATAAAACATCATTCTAATTGTACATACTGTACACACACCTTGTCATTCTTCCTCTAATATGATGTCAGTATCCAATACATCCATGTCGCATGAGATTAGCTTTTAAATGTAATTACCGTATCTAAACATCCTATAATGTCTCCCCCATTGTCCTTCAACTCACATTTTAGTCAATGGTGACCTGTTAGAATGGGGATGCACAATGCATATCTCATTATTTTTTCTGGCTTATCTACCAAAAATTATGTTTTGAAAATTAAATCAAGGACCGCCAGATAGTCTGGACCTTTAATGTCAGTCTTGTCTTATTAAGATTTAATATTTTATCTCTTCTGGGCTACTACATGCTGAAAACCTGAACGTTTTTGTTATATGATTAATTGACAACACTTCCAGTAGTTTAATTTGAAATGCACATATATGATGTCTTCCATTAGATCCCACTTCAAAATTTGGCTAATAAAATATACTTAATCTACATAATGTCAACTTAATGACTTGATGTATGAATGTGTATGTTGATTTAAAACATTTAAGTTTCAACCCAAGTTTAAGAAAGAGTGAAAAACAGTAAAGAATGATCTTCTAAGTCTTTAACATTTGCCATGGTGAAGTCCTGGGAAAATGTATCCATGCATGAGTCACTCTTTGGGTCATCCAGAGCTGGAATATGTCTGAAAACTATTTTGAATGACCATCAAGAATACAGGTTCATTATTATCAGCATTTCCGTAAAATCCCAAGCACAATTACATTAAACACGCAACATTAGTGCAGAAACGACGTTCTAATTTTTGCATATGTTAGAAAGACTTTATATTAAACGTCTCTAAAAATAATCAGAGCCATTTTCTAAGTAATTTCAAAGCATTTAGTTCTTCACCCAAAGTATCTAAAGAGGGAAAACAAAAGAAACATGAATAAATAATGACATGGAACGGAAAACCTCAAGATACAAATAAGCTTGACTCTAAATGAGCAATTTAATTGGGTGTCTCTTATAGAGCCCAAAATTCAACTCATCCATCTGGCTAAGAGCTGCTTTATGGGCATTTCTTTACTAGGTTTCACTAAGTGCCTCGCCTAACTCTATTCCCCTGCTGAGGCATGGGCTCTTCGTTACCAGCTCCCAGCAAACAGAGATAATTGCTGAATGTCACAAGGCTGTGCATACAATGATGACTAATTGTAGACTTCTCCAGTCCATTTAAAATGGGGTTTTAAAGCACCTCCCACATAGAAATATTGAGGAATTCGGTCATTCACTTGGCCTATTCACATTCATGTCAGTGTTTGTGAAATACTCTGTGACAGATCTCTACAATAAAGATGTTGGTGTTTGCAGTGTTGAGAGCTCTATTTTTGTGACATACATTATATTGAAAATAAAGAGTTTTTCTCATTGCCTGCATATGTGTATTTTTGGATTCACAGGCATTGGACATGGATAGAGATGAATGATAATATGCAGTTACCCAGGTGACAAATAGAGATTGCTGGTCTCATTCCTGATAATTAATATGCTGTGTCCTTATACAGGTCATCTCTATGACTGTGACACCAGGACAGAAAATGATTAAATAAAAAAAACCTGCATGTCTCAGGTCCATAGTGAAGTGTTTGTTATAATGAGGGTTCTCTGTGTTCTCTGTGAGTGAGTCATCCTCATAGCTTTCACTCAGAGCTGTATTTAAAATGTCCCTCTATTTGGCCATTGAAGATTTTGTATTCTATTTGTTAGGTATCGGCCTCTGTTGGTTTGAAGCTATACAGGGTGTACACACAACATATGAACCATTTTGCAGTAGATTTATGAAAAGTTACTTTGAATACTTTTTGATTTTACTTTGAAGTTTGCATGGGCCCTGTATTAGTATTCTCGAGATTCGTGTTGCTTCATGTTGCTGCCATGTTGTTGTCCTCAGGGTACAAACTCTTTTCCCTGACGGCCTAAATAAGTGGTTTTGCCATTGAGAAACAAGAAATAAAAATTGTTCCCTGTAAGCCTAGTTGCCATGGACTCAAAAGTGTATCTAGATGCATAAAGCAGAGAAAATAGACCAGATATTATAGGTTAGTGGAAGTGACTTATCTTTTGCTGTTGGTCAGTGTTTAGACCAGCACACTTGATCATCTGAGATACAGCAGCCATCTGGCTGCAGTATATGAAAAAGTAAATATTAATTAACATTGAATTAACATGTGATTTTATATTAAACTACCAAAAAGAATAAAACAAACAAACAAAAAATATATATATATATATATATATATATATATTTTTTTTTTTTTTTTTTTTACAAAGTGTAACATGTTTAGACAAAAGACTCTTTTGATCTGTTTCAGTCCACCTGGTAAAAGTTCGTGTTGGCCTGCCATCTAGTGTGGGCTTGAAAACAACAATGATTATTATAATAAAGTCAATGAGGAAAGTGAAAAGCATATGAAGGATCCGAAGAAAATTGTATTTTGTATTCATTAATATGGGTTTACATCATTTGTAAAGACGGTTTCTTTCAATTATAATTTCACTCATCGAAGTATGATATAAAATTGAGAATTTGGTGACTTTTTATACTAGCATTATTGAAATGTACGTAATTTCATTTTTATTTATTTAAAGTGTCATAAATTGGCATTATTATTATTATTATTATTATTATTATCATCATTTAGGTTCAGATTTGCCTTAATGCTTTTTAACATCGTCGAAATTTGCCATACCCCTTTATGTCCACAAGAGGGCTGCATTCGCTAGTTTGTCAGTTGTTATACGTTATTTCCTTTCTATTAGAATGTACATGAACTACTGATTTGTTGTGTATATACAACAATATTATTGTAATATATTGCCTAAAACTGTATATAATTTATGTTCTTTGACTCATTTAAAAGTATTAATTTTGTTGAATATAATGGCTGGGACATAACGATATTTGTTTTGCATGCAGTAACATTTTATTTATATATTTAATAATATTAATATGTTATTAAGCCCAAAAATATAAATCTCTTTAAAACAAAATGTCTGGGAGGGTAGGTTTTTTTATTTATTTTTTTTTTATTACTTGTGGTAAATGCAACAACTGTAGCAGAATGTACTAGCTGTAATACTACTACTACTACTACTAATAATAATAATAATCCACCAGAGGGCGCAAGGAAGGTCAGCAGCCTTACCCTCCTTTAAGCCACAGATAAGTGTCTCACCGAAAAAAGAAAAAAAAAAAAAACATTTATACTTTATACTTGTAATCGTGTTAATCTATGAACTCCAAAGATTGACCTCTGACATGCACATTGAAATCCACCCCAGCAATCTCCTTGAAATGTTTGGACAAAAACGTATTTTCCAGTATACACAAACGACTGTGATTAGTCCAGCCTGACCAGCGCTGAGGAAAGCAACTGATACCATGTGACAACGCGTCAACTCTATGTCATGCTGCAGCAGCGTTCTGAACAATAATATAACTACACTAATGTGTTCTGAGAAACTTTAATAACCATTGATTGAACATACATTGTGAAGAGATCAAATGTGTTAAATAATTATGTCATATTTTGGCTTACGTTGTTTATGCAAATTTACGCTCTGGCTACTTTTTCTGTTTCCATGGGAGTAAATAACTACTCCGTCGTAATTGGTTGGACCGGCGCAGGCGCAGATAAGCGCACAACTATCAACTTCAAGCCCGAAGGTCCCGCTGTTGCTTTCGCACTGGACCAGTTTAACACAATAATATGAGGGACTCTAGGGAATTTCCATTTGATTTTGGACACATACCTCTGCTGATCCAAGCGGAAGTTTGTATTTCCAAATAACTTTTGAAAACTCATTAGATTAGAAGGTAAGTCATTAACGATTTTGGAAAAAGTTATGCAAACATTAAAATAACATTTTCTCTATCGCACCTGATACTCATCTGCTTAATTAAAAAAAATATATAGTTTTTTTTTTCTTCTTTTCTTTTCTTGTGATCTTATAATGAGGCATTTCTATATTTCGATTTTCTTATTACATTTGTTTAGTTAAGCATGCATGCGTGGCACATATTTGATTAACGCAACTCAAGTGTATAAAAGGCTTGATCTTCTGGTAATAAATCATAATCTTAAGTTCAATAAAAGAATGGCAGTATTTGCAACTCAAAATGATAAAACAACAATTCTTTTTTTCTCCGAGTGAACCTCTGTGTACACATTAATGTCATTGCTTTTTATATAGTCTGCTATCTGCAATTACATAATTCTTTATTATTAGTACTAGTGTACTATATTATTGTGTTCAACGTAAACATAATTGTTAAAATCTCAATTCTTTTTTTTTGTTGAGGTTTTCATGATCCTTTAAAGAAAGTTCAGCTGCATTACTGCGTGGAGATAATCTTTACAATTACGTCAGGTTAAGAATTTAAAGGGTGTTGATATTTTTAAGATGTGTATTTTTGTTAGAGAATGCCACCATTTGAAGTTATATATAAATTCTCAATAAATATAGTAAGGGAGTGCAAGGTTATAATAAGAACTATAATATGCCAAGTGCTCTTTAATGCTCACTAGAGTATGTAAGAAAATCCAGTGTTTACTGTAACTTCCAGGGTGGAACTCTGGCCCTTCATGGTAGGAAAAGGTCAGCTATGACATCAGGGAATTGATTTTTCAAATATACCTGTAAGACCCCAAATTGCTCCCATGCAAGCTTAGACCAAAGAAAGTGAGGGTCAGATATTTCATATCCTGTCCTGGGCATGTTTCCTTGTAATGAACGAAATGCAGACCAGCTACTAAATGTCACATGAGAATCAAAGCATTGTCGTAACAAAGCCATTTTCTGACTATATTTTGCAATACTCTGTTGTGAGTGATTGAAAGGGAATGCAAGTGAAATTAATAATATTGACTCTTATATCTCGTTGACTCCTATCACTCTCTGCCTACATTATTGTGTCAGTGTGGTGTCTCTGGTCTAGATCAGCTGACAGTTCACTCTTCTTAAAAGGGATTCTGTTAACATGCATGCCTTTCCATTAAAGTGCTCTTATCAAGGCATGCATTGCAAGATTAATGTGTGTCATTAACTGGAAATGGTTTTAGTTTCACTCAGACTCATTCGGATGTAATCTTCAGTCCAGCAGAAATTGGAAGAGTTTTCTACAGTACATGGAAATTTGAACTTTTACACTCCAACATCCAGTTGAATGGTTTATTTTATTGGAGTTTCCATGCAGTGCTGTTGATAAATATCAGATGGGAACAATGCAGTAGGAGCTGTTTTGGTATTGAAGGCAACATACACCGATCAGCCACAACATTAAAAACCACCTGCCTAATATTGTGTAGGTCCCCCTCGTACCACCCAAACAGTGCCAACCCGCATCTCAGAATAGCATTCTGAGATAATATTCTTCTCACCACAATTGTACAGAGTGGTTATCTGAGTTACCGTAGACTTTGTCAGTTCTAACCAGTCCAGCTATTCTCCATTGACCTCTCTCATCAACAAGGCATTTCCATCCACAGAACTGCTGCTCACTGGATGTTTTAATGTTTTAAACACAAAATTGGGCAGGTGGTTTTAATGTTGTGGCTGATGGGTGTATGTGTCTCACATGTGTGTTTCTATAGTTAATAGTTCGGAAGCATGCACCAACCGAGGGCTGAAAGTACAGTGTGGTCCATAAGTCTGAGACTGCATGTGAAAGTGCTTCTAGTTTGCATTTTTACAGTTTACTGCATTTTATTTTTTTATTTTATTTTATTTTTTTTTTTTGTCGTCTTCCATTACAAATAATATGATCATCTTAATCATTTCAGTTAAAGTTTTTTTATTATGTGATTATATCCTGTTGTACTTAAAAGACAGCATGCATTCGAGCTGGCATGGACTCAAAAACCTTATGATCCATCTTAACCAGCATGAATTGAGAATGCTCATCTTGTGTTCAATGGAAGCAAGGAAACTTGACCTTTCGTTCAAACGAGTTAACATGGTTAATGTCACAAATTAGCTTATTTGATTAGTGACTTAGAAATAGTGAAGAATCTTCAAAAGGTTATTTCTAATTCATTTGACAGCACAATGTTTCTTAGTTTTCAATTTTTCAAAGTTTAAATTTATTTTTTAATCCCAGATTTTCAATGTGGTCTTAGACTTTTGGACCCCACTGTACAGCCGTGGCCAAAAGTATTGGCAGTGTTTTTGTATTTTGCAAAGTTTGCTGCTTCAGTGTTTGTAGAGTATTTTTTCACATGTTTCTATGGTATACTGGAAAACAATGATAATCATTTCATGAGTTTTAAAGGCTTTTATTGGCAAAAACATTAAATATATGCAAAGATTCAATATTTATAGTGTTCATAACATCTGCAATTCACTCTGGCATTTGGATATCTTCTGGGCCAAATTCTGACTGATCCATTCTTGCCTTATTAGTGCTCGGAGTTGATCACAAGTTGTGGGCTTCTGCTTGTCAACTCGCCTTTTGAGGATTGACCACCGGTTCTCTATGGGATTAAGATCCGGGGAGTTGCCTGGCCACGTATCCAAAATTTCATGTAATGATCTCCGAGCCACTTCATTGTCAATCTTGCCTTGTGACATGGTGCTCCATTATGCTGGAAAATGCACTGATCATAACCAAATTGCTCCTGTATTATTGGGAGAAGTTACACTTGCAGGACGTTTTGATACCAGTCTTTATTCATGGCAGTGTTTTTGGGCAGAATTGTGAGAGAGCCCACTCCCTTGGATGAAAAGCAACCCCACACATGGATGGCCTCAGGATGCTTCACTGTTGACCCGACACAGGACTCATGGTAGTTCACCTTTTCTTCTCCAGACTATCGATTTGCCAGATGTCCCAAACAGTCGGAAGGGAGCTTCATCATAGAAAATAACTTTGCACCAGTCTTCTGCTGTCCAATCCTTGTACTTCCTGCAGAATTTCAGTCTGTCCTTGATGTTTTTCTTGGAGAGGAGTGGCTTCTTTGCTGCCCTTCTTGACACCAGGCCATTTCCCAAAAGTCTTCGCGTCACTGTGCATGCAGATGCACTCATACCAACCTGCTGCCAATATTGAGCAAGCTCTGCACTGGTAGTGACATGATTTCGTTGCTGACTCCTCAGGAAGAGATGGTCCTGGCTCTTGCTGGACACTCTGGGACGTTCTGAAGCCTTCTTCACTGTAGTTGAACCTCTCTCCTTGAAGTTCTTGATGATCCACTAAATGGTTCTTTCAGGTGTAATATTCTATGCAGCAATTTCCTTGCATGTTAGGCCATTTTGATGCAAAGCGATGATGGCTGCACGTCTTTCTTACCATTGTGAACAAGAACACAATGATTGGAAGCACTTCTTCCCTCCTTTTATAGCAATCAGTCTGCTCTTATAATCCAATCAGAATGATAGAGTGATTTCACTTGACTAGTACTCTTTCACACTTTCCCAGGCGCTGCTGATATAATTAGTAAAATGATGCTAGCTGGTAATTTTGTGCCAGGGATAAAAGACAGTGAAATTTGTGTTTTTGTGATTTAAGTAATTTTTTTTTTGGCCAATTAAGCTTTTTTCAATTATTTAAAATGCACCCGATCACTCTGCACAATAATCTAGAAACAATGTGAATCAACACTACAACAACTGAAGCAGAAATTTTGCAAAACACAATTTGTGTCACTGCCAAAACCTTTGGCCACAGCTATATGTTTGGGCCGAGGATTAGCTGCATTGTGCCACTGGTAGTGGGTTGTTTTTCTTTCAAACTACCCCTACCCCCTCCCTCTATCTCCACATCTGGCCAACATCAGACTGCGTAAATAAATCAGAATGACTTCTACCTTTGTATTAGTAGGTCAGTCTGGGCTCTGAGCCAATCACGACAGTCCCTCCTACAGTGGCTTGTTTTACAACCCTTTAAGGGAATTTGTGGTCTGCTAATTTATTGTATGTTTACTAGCTAAACACAGAAATTAATTTTTGTGAGGGGTGGACAATGCTTTGAGTCTGAGGGAGGGCTGTATGATATCTATGTTTAGAGGAAGTGCTGGATGTGGGTCTGATTGTATGTGAGTGGGTGCACATCTGGAGGAGTTTTTCAGGAATCCGGGGGAAGGGATACAGTATGGAGTTGATCATCTGGATCATGGAGCGACTGGTGCATGGTACTCGACCATGTTGATATAGGCCGACCCGATCTGTCAAAAAAAATGAGACAAAACATTTAGTATTAAAGTTAATATCAATATGGTTGTGGGGTTTGTTCGCTCTCTTATGGAAATCTGATTCCTCAGTCCATTTTGTGTGCTTGATTCAAATTTGCTGCATTTACTACTGGAAAGTATTGTTCAAAAGTTTGTTTGGAGCCAAAGATGCCTCCACTCTATCACAAGGAGCTCTTTTTTTTTTTTTTTTATCCATAAGATTTTCCGTCCAGACTTTGTGGAGTGGAAAGTCAAAATAACGTGAACAGAAGAGAAAGAAGCTGGTTCTCATTAGAGCTGATGGAAGTAAAGCGAAGTCGTACTTGAGATCGTTTTAATTGGGACTGTAAGTGCACAATAGGTCAATAGAATATTGAATATAATTTCATCAGTCCTCCTGTTTGTTTGAAATAAAACTCTGATACAAAATATTTGGTTTCCATATTATTCTGATATCTTGCTGTGTAATCTTAATTTGGGTTTAGCCAGATTAAATTTAAATCTTACTGTGATTCCTCCAATTGTTTCTTGCCTTTTTAAAGGTTCGATCACATCAGCAAATATTGAGTTTCAAAATTCTCCTTGCACTATTGGGAATAACTGCTAGAAATCCAGGGCTTCCCCCTTGGAAGTCATGCAGGCAGCTGACTAAATACAGCACCATTTCCTCCAGGGAACGTGGAGAATGTTTTCTGTAAGCCATGGAGAATGATTTCTGAGCTATTGGAAAGCCATGGAGAGAAGATGGGACAGACCTTCTCAAACACTGGCCAAAGGGGAGGTGATAATGGATCTGGATGTCAGTTCAAATCCAGAAGATCATAACTTAAGCAGTTTCATGCTTTGTGGTCAGAACTGCTTTGTGGTCTTGACTTTTTTTAGTTCTAAATGGAAAACGGTTTATATTATTTGGTAAAAAGCTACTGATGATGAGGATTGTTGTTGAAAGGTCCTAAAATGGGTGGATTTTGAATGGTTGCAGTCAAGGCATTGTATACAATAGACTCATTAGCTAGACAAAATCTGACATACTTAAAAGGCCTGGGCCTATTCTCTCATCATTTACTCACCCTCTTTTTGTTTCAAGCTAGTGCTGCATGATTAATCATATCGCAATCGCGATGTCAGCCTGTGCGATTATAAGACTGCACAATGCTGCGATTTTATTAAATAAATAAGTGCATATGTGGACGTGACAGCCCATTCCCTCCGAGAGCTGTTTGCCCATTTTCTACACTGCTAATAAAAAGATGACCAGTCAGTCTCTGTTTCGGGAGTGACACGTGTGGTCATGTGAGTTTCCGGTGTGCAGCATGGAAATCAGGTGAAGATGGATGCTGAGCAGACCGACACTGAACTGGTGGCCAGAAAAAATAACACGCATCACAGCTTGGCAATATATCTTTATTTCATCCTTAAAGTTCATATAATACGGGAGCGTGCCATGTAAACAACACAAACTCTAAAACTGTAATTCTCAGTGCGGTCAGAGCTGCTTCAACCAGTCGCGGAAGAGACCCGATCTGAGCGGGAGTCGAGACCGGGAGATTTAAAGTTCCGCCGGCTGATGCACCGTCTAACACCGAGACGCTAGTCTCTCACTCCCGCTATCTGCAGCTCGAGTGTCTGATTATAGAAACACAGATCACAGCTTGGTGATATATCTTTATTTCATCCTTAAAAGTACATATAATACGGGAGCGCGCCATGAAATTAACACAAACGCCAAACTGTCAAGTTTTTCAGATAATCTTTTTGACTTTTTCTGCAATTGTGCTATATTGTGTAACAAAATAAACGTTATTTGGTGTTTCAGATCTCATTTTCCTTTTTAACAAATCTGTCCTTGTCATATTTTTCAAAAATGTTAGCGTTTTGGAGAGTTTGAACTTATACCCTCTGTTTAAAAAGCGTTTTTCTAAGTCTTTAGATTTATCCTCAAAATCTTGCTCTTTGTTACAAATCCTATGCAGTCTTTACTGACCAAACGGTATGTTTCGTATCAATTTAGGGGGATGGAAAGTCTTAGCATGAAGAACTGTATTTCTATCAGTAGATTTCCTAAATATTGATGTATGTAAAAAAAGCATCTATCTTTACTAAATTCAAGGTCTAGAAAATGTATCTTGTCCTTATTGTACTCTAGGGATGGTTTAACATTTGAGTTGGTGCTATTAAGATATTGGTGAAATGATATTAGATCTTCCTCTGAACACGGAAAAAATAGGATAACGTCATCAATGTAATGTCCCCACCAGATGATATTATCTAAAAAACTATTTGTTCTAGAATACAATACATAATCATCATGTTCCCATTTGCCTAAAAATAATCCAGCGTAGGAAGGACTATTATGAACCCTTGACCATAGATTACCTTAAATTTATACTCCACCCTGGAAGCATTCTCTATCATGGGACATTGTTTAAGAACACAATACTAATGTTTTAACTTGGGAAGAGTTCAGAGATCAATATTTGGTGGAATAGCCCTGATTTTTAATCACAGCTTTCATGCGTCTTGCCATGCTCTCTACCAGTCTTTCACATTGCTGTTGGGTGACTTTATGCCACTCCTGGCGCAAAAATTCAAGCAGCTCATCTTTGTTGTGCCTTGTTGATGAGAGCGGTCAACAGAATGGCCAGACTGGTTCGAACTGGCAAAGTCTATGGTAACTCGGATAACCACTCTGTACAACTGTGGTGAGAAGAATATCATCGCATTAGATGCTGGTTGGTGCTGTTTTTGCAGCACGAGGTTGACCTACACAATAGTAGGCAGGTGGTTTTAATGTTTTGTGTGTGTACATACAGGTGGGTATATTCTGGGGGGTGGGGGGGTAACCCAAAGTAATCAAAACAAGCAAGTACAACCCCCCATTATTTAAACCATGATCATTGGAAACAAATGCTTCATGCATATGCATATATATATCTATATATATATATATACACACACACACACACACACACACACACACAGTACCGTATGTCCCACCATCTCACATGCCTAAGTAATTTTTAATAATTCATAATAAGTGTAGTATAGATATCTTGTGAATTTAATTTGTCTTTAATTAAAAGGAATTTTAATTGGAACTTCCAGGATGTTTGGGGATTGAACCTTTTGGGTGGGAATGGGAAGCCTGAGGGGGAAAAAACAAGCCAATTATAAGCCAATGGCATTAGCAGGCTGGACATGCTGCCTCTGGGACTTTGTTGTGAAGGCCTGGAATTCCGATCATTCCAACACTCGGCAGTGAAATATCCTGTGAGAACTATGCCATTATCACTCACATGAGTCCTCCCATTCTGCATGGTGAGACTGGAACTCATACTAGTGCCAGAGAAAAGAGAGACAGATAGTTAGAGTGCAGGTGGTTTTCTGTTTAACAGAATATGTATAAATGAAAATACCAGACATAATTCATGAAGCATGATGCTCAACATTCAATGAACATTTTCAATTCCTTTGCAATTTACAACTTCTATTCTCTAAATATCTATTTCTAATAGGTCTATCCTTTCCTGACTTTGAATGCCAATTTGCAGGTTTTAAAGAAGGTGATCATGATGTCTGATGCCAGTGAGATGTTGGCAGCTGCCCTGGAGCAGATGGATGGCATCATTGCAGGTATAGCACAACTAAACCAACCAAATTTGAGTGTAGGCACGAAATGTATTATCTCTTGCTTTACAATATGGTCATATTTAAAAAAAAAAAAAAAAAAAAAGTAGACATTGCAACAAGTTGTTTAATTGAAGTAGTGATAGACCGATAATTGTTTAAAATATTTTTTAACCAATATTTACACGTCACCTATTATCTTTCCTTTAATATTGGGTTTACCAATCAAGTTAGCATGACCCAAAACAAAGATGTACTTGCATAGTGGAAAACAAATTGTGAAAATTCTTAGATTACAAAAGATTTTAAGATAAATTAATAAAGTGAAGAGCATTGGACAAGTGTATATTGCCAATAAAATTGGTGAAATTAGTTATTTGTTGACTGTGTTATACTAGTCTCAGAAAGCAGGCTGTGCACTCACAGAGGTTAGTGATGAATGATTTAACTATTATCGTGTCTACAAGCAGAAATAAAATGAGAATTAGAAGGCAGTTATTCATATTGATAATCAGACACTTGGATATTGGTCGATGTTCAGTTTGGGATGAATTTCATATCAAGTCACAGAGAATTAATTGGCATGTTCAATCTATCAGTATTTTTGCAGATTTGTTAGAGCTGAGAAATGATTTTCTGCCGAGGCTGTTTGTAGTGAGTGACATTACAAGCTTTTTCCACTATTTCAGCTCTGATGAAATCTAATGCTTTTTCAATATGCTACAACAACACTGTCCATCTCTGGGAACATCAGGCACACATCAGAGAGAAATGAATGTCTTTACTTGGAGCAGGAGTGAGACTTTTAAAGGCTGTACTTTTCCACTCTGTTATTATGTCCCATTGTGAGTACGGCACTGGAGTAGTCGTGCCAAATCTTCCAAACTGGGTTGTGTTTTGGTCAGTTTTAAAAATGGCTAAAGCAAAACCATACAGACTGGGGGACCATTTACACAGAACGTGTTCTTGCATTCAAAAACGGCTAGATGCAGCGCAGCATAATAGAATGGTACACATTTTTAAAAACCCCTTTTAACTTAAGAATGTGTTTTAAATATGGCATAATGGTGTGATGTGATGCATCTAGTTAGGCAGATGTTTACCTATAGAACAACCATTAATATTAACAGATTGATTCTTTCACGCATCCTAAGTGAATAGCCCCTGAGTCTTTAGAATACCATACATTTTTAAATATATAATTCCTTTACTCATAACGGAACAAAAGCCTTCTAATCATAAATCCCTACTCTGATCCTCATTCCTGTTTTTGCTACAGGTTCTAAGGCCCTGGGATACACCAACGGACTGTTTGATTGTCAGTCACCGTCTTCTCCCTTCCTAGGCAGCCTCCGGGTACTGCACCTCCTGGAGGATCTGAGGGCGGCGCTGGACCTGATGGATCCAGAGGAGAAGGATAGTCTGCGCAGTCAGGTGTCTGAAACCACAGCTGAGGGTCTGGTGGAGTGGCTGCAAGGCCAATTGGTGGGTGTTCCTTGCATTATTTAAAAGTGATGTTAAAGGTACTGTAAGTAAGGGGTACTGCAAAGGTAGTCCCAGTCATGTTATGTAGATGCTTGTGATGACTCTGAACATATGCTTTAATTAGGGCTGTGAATCGAATTAATTAAATGACATGCAGATTAATTAATTGCATAAATATTTGCAGAGAAAGCTTCCTGAAATAACAATAATTCAATATTTACTGCTTAAATATATTATATAATTTTAATAATTATGCAATAGAAAGCAATATATTGTTTATTTCTGTATTATTTTACATAAGCCTATTGTATTGGCCTACAGTCCACATCAATCCATTTTGCAATTGAATTTGTTAATCTGTCCAAGATTTATTTATTATAAGGGCTTTTCTAAGGATGCATCAATGTACATGTATCAGACGGACTCTTTTGGGGCATCTCGCTTTAGTTGCATTGTGTCATAAATAGCCTTTTTTTGGTCGCTGTGTCAGACTTCATTAAACATGGTTTGAAACTCCCTGCATTCCGAATCGCAGAAGTGTGGTTTATTGTCTGTACAGCTGCACGTTGCATTTACAGCTGGAGTTTCGCTTACTGCCCCCTTCTGAAAACAGGTACTTGGTAGGATTATTCTTTATATTTTAAACAAATTATATATTTTTTAATGTAATAAATCTCACTGAAATCACTTTGCCATATTGTTTGCCACTTCTGCTTTGATATTGCATGCATTGTATTGAATGCATTGTTTTAATGTATACTCCTAACTTGAACTAAGAGAGTACAGATGCTGTAACAACATTGCATCAAGTAGTCAAATATCAGAGGTAGGGATGACGTTGACGCAAAAAATACGTCGACGCAAAATATGCGCGTCGATTCGTCAGACCCAAAACAAAGATGGCGGCGCCGGCAAGTAGTAGCAACACGAGTGGCTCCTCAGACTATCAGAAGTGCAAGGCGGCATGCACTCGTTCCTCTAAAGTATGGGAATTCTTTAATTTAAAAGGAAACAATTCCATGATATGTCGTCTTTGCAAAATGGAGATGGCCTTCCATTCTAGCACCACGGCAATGCATCAGCACCTGAAGAGGCGCCACCCGGTTGCAGCTGCAGATGACAGAGCACCGTAAGTTTTTTTTTTTTTTTTTTTCAACTCCCCACTTTGCACTCGATGTTGGAGTAGGCTATAATACGTTGTCGACGTCCTAAAGTTTTCGCTTATAGCTATTAATAATGCGCTTATAGCTATGAATGTCGTGAAAAATACATAGAGGACACTGACAACGCGCTGACAGACAGGACCAAGCAGGTAACATTTAATAAAGTCTCAACTTTCAAATTTGGTCATTCAAAGAAAGTTAAACCATAAATAGGCCAACTATTTTGTGGCTCTTTAATGTGTCGTGACAGATTGCCTCAGTTAAAGCTGCTCGTGAACCGATCATCTTTTCCTTGGTTAATTTATAGCATCAAATAGGCTAAACATGAATGTAGCCTACATCAGAAGGACTGTTGTTTTAACTGCGGAAAGACGTCAGTACAGTAGCCTACAATCCATTATTCAAATTCAAATCCACCGACGTTAATCTTCTCTCTCCTGACTACTTTGTCGGACAAAAATGGCGTATTATGATTGATTGATCAGATCGGCAGTCTGTTTTTTTTTTTTTTTACATTTTATACACCCCCACCCCCAATGAAACCGGTATTACGATTAAGTCGATTAATCGAATCGAAATCGAATCGGACTGAAAAAAACGAATCGTTAGATTAATCGATGCATCGAAAAAAATAATCGCTAGATTAATCGTTTAAAAAATAATCGTTTATCCCAGCCCTAATCAGAGGTGGAGTTTGTCTGAGTTAAATGAGAATTTTAACGATAGTAGCACATAGTATATGTAAACCGTGACAATCGTGAGGCTGTCTGCAATCTTTGCAAGTAAACAGGTTTAAAGAATATGGTTTCAGCAGTGGGACATATTTTTGTAATACTATTTTCAATGTGATCTATGTTACCATTATGGTTTTACTTTTATGCATCCTTTTGTATTATGCTGTGTACAGTTTGATGGAAAGATTCCTTTGCAGTATAATTATTTCAGCATGATTCCTCCTGAAGGGAAAAATATCATAGACAGTTTTCTTTATAATGCACGTGGCTGACGTATCTCTCTCTCCTTGTGCATTTTCCGTCCTTAAATCCAGCTACGATTCATCTGGATTAAGCACATTTCAGCTCCCCAGCCCCTTTTTCCATATTCAACCTGAAGTAATGCTTGCTTTGTGCAATTTCCTCTCCTGGGCATCAAGATCTTACGATGTGAAAACCATCTAGGCTCTCACATGCATCTCATATTCCACAATTTGATGTGTAGAAACCTCACATGACTCACAGACAGCAGCATGTGATTTTCTTTTTCAGGTCCCACCAGCAGTTGCCTGTATATGGTCATTTCAGTATCTTCTCCGTTTATCTAACTGCGTTTTGTTAGCTGTTAAGAACCTGAATAATCAAGGTTGCACCCCTTGTCACATGTTCTCATCCTCTTAAAGGAATAGTTCACCCAAAAATTAAATGTCTCTCATAATTTACTCACCCCTGTCATCCCAGATGTGTGTGACTTTCTTTCTTCTGCAGAACACAAATTAAGATTTTTAGAAGAATATCTCAGCTCTGTCTGTCAATCCAATGCAAGTGAATGGTGACCAAAACTTTGAAGCTCCAGAAAGCACACAAAGGCAGCATAAAAGTTTGGATGAGAACAGGCCAAAATATAACTCTTCATCTTGACATCACCTTGGCGATCATGATTTCAAACTTTATTACACAACGTAGTGCCATCTAGTGCTCTGAACATGCATCAAGTGCTAGAAAGTTTAATCATGCTTGAAATCATGGTTGTGCTTTGAGATGGCAAGATTTACAGTGAAAAGAGTTTTTATTTTGGCATGTTCTCACTTCAAAAGACATTGATTAAATTACTGGAATCAGATTACCTTTTATGTGCCTTTTGGAGCTTTAAAGTTTGTCACTTTTCACTTATATTGTATGGATCTACATATCTGAGCCATTTTTTTCAATTACAATCTTTGTGTGCTGCAGAAGAAAGCAAGTCAAACATATCTTGTATGGCATGAGGGTAAATTAGAAGAGAATTCAAATTTTTGGGTGAACTATTTCTAATCCGATCCGTCTGGTTTTGAAAAGCGTCAGTCAATGGTTTGGACGCACCTACTCATTCATTATATCTATTTTCAACATTTTCAAATAATAGTAAAGTCATCAAATCTATCAAAAGGTAGTATATGAACTATGTTGTGATCAAAAAATCTATTTGTTTTTTAGCTTCTTCAGAGTAGCAGCCATTTGCTTAAGTTGCAGATCTGCACTATTCTCACAGTCAACATCATGAGGTCACCTGCTTTTAAAACCTTATTAAAGGAATGCTATTATTCTGTATGCTGGGCACTTGTTGGTCACTTTTCCTTCACTATTCAGACCAATTAATAAAAAAATAATTAAATTATTTCAAGCATTTAAACAAACCTTTGTATCAACAAGTTTTAAAGATCATGTGAAAGGTAAATTCAGTCATGTATGTCAATAACTTTGACTACTAATGTATGTTTAATGTAGAATAGAACTATGTCTAGAACTCTAAGTACATGTTTATGTTTCCAGACCAATGGCCATGGATCTGCAGGAGAGAATTTGGTCTATCAGGAGCGACTTTCTCGCTTGGAAAGCGACAAAGAATGTTTAGTGCTCCAGGTGTGTTGTTGAAAACAAGTTAAGTTTCAGACTTTACAATATGGGATTTTCTATTGTGTACTGCTGCTTTCCTATTGTCAGTCTGGCTGAATACTGCCACTGTTGTTTCTAAATGTCACAATTTTGCCTTCTAACCCCTTTAGGTGAGTGTTCTTACAGATCAAGTGGAGGTTCAGGGAGAAAAGATAAGGGACCTAGACACATGTCTTGAGGAACACCGCATGAAACTGAATGCCACAGAAGATTTACATCAGCAGGTGCGTGACTTCTTTTAAAGTACTGTAACAAAGATGCACTGTAGCTAGGTCACATTGTTGTAAGAATGGGCAGTAATATCTTTAAAGCAATATTTCACTCAAAAATGGAACCATAATGACATGCCAAACCCATATGACTTTCATCCTTCAAAGAAATGCAATTGACGTGTTTAAAAATGACAAAAAAACACACCATAGTCCATCCAACTTGTATGCTATTTTTTGTATGCAACCTTACAATGGATTTGCATGAGCAGCAGACCAAGAAGCTTTTTTTTTTTACTGAAAATCTTTTGAAATATGGCATGCCAAGATGCATCGCACCAAGTTTGACTTTAATGACGAGAGACACAATGCCATTTGAGAAACTATTACATTTGTTAAGGACATAAAAACCATACCCCCCCCACACACACATTTTTGGAGATCCATAGCTTCTGTCTTCAGTTAATGCTGAACAGCTTGTAATGGCACAATTTAAATCTTATAGCTATGAAATTTCATAAGGGTAGGGTCAATATTGACAATTTTATTATTGATATTGACCATACTTTTTAAAGTTATTATTCTACTGCTTTTAACCATTGTCTCTTATTTGATCATTATTGGTATTTTGAAGGAGCTACTTATTAGGAGTGCTTTAGAAACCAAGAAACTGGAATTGCTGACAGAGGTATCAAGTCTGAAACTGAAACTGGCCGCTGCAGAGGAGGATCGCAGAGAAAGTGAGGTAACAAGCACACTTTTGCACCATCACCACTACAGAAATGCATAGGGCATAGGTTAATCTGAACTGACAACCTGAACATTTAATTGAAATGAGAACTGGCTATTATGGTTTGACTTGACCCCCGTAGATGCCGTAGCGGATTCATTGCTGCTTAAGGCTTCCAGAGGGTGAGAGAAAAACGCAGAGTACCAGAGCCATTTCCTGTTATAAAACTCCAGACTACACTGAGCCCATTCAGCTTTCTCTTACTTGCATGAGTTTAGAGGAGTTTCAGAAACCAGAAATACACCATGAACCAAAAGAATGGGCTGGGTTTCCTCCACATTAGACACAAATATGGATTTCATTTCAAGGACAATTTGTCTGAATTTCTCAGCTTAATTATTTTTCTTCTGCTGTGTCAGTAAGTGTATTTGAAGTAAAAGAGCACATTCTGTTCATTTTCACATGCCCTATATTGCTAGCTTAAATCTGAAGGATTTTTTCCCCCCAATGTTAAAAAGGTCATGCCATGAGGTATCAATATTCTTGATCTTTTAACATATAAAAACACTATAAAATATACTGTACATTTCAGAACTTAAAACTTCCTTCTCACTGCAAAAAGAGCATTGTTGAAACCAAGCTGCCAACAACTTGTTTCAGGTTTGTCATATGCACACGAGCAGTGAAATATTGCAGAAAATAAAGATTTTTCTAACGGGTTTCCCAAATACTGCCATTGGTTGGTCAAACAGCCCCTAACTCACACTCAAACAAAAAGAAAATCTGCTTCATCCACATTTTGATGTCACACTGTGGTAGACATTTTTATCTGAAAACCTCCACAACACATCAACGCCTACTTAACCTTATTTCTTCCGTAGCCCCGCCCAGTAGCAGTAAAATAGTAAGGAGTGAGCAGGTCAGTCAAGAGCAGTGAGCCAATCAGAACAGTGGGGGTTTACCGTCAAGTATTAAAGGAGAAGCAGCACCAAAACAGAGCATTTTTAACAGAGGGCTAGAAAGAGGGTGGAAAATTATCATGTTTTACAAATAGATTACATTTTTTTGTGCAAAAAGACTTTATTTAGATTATAAGTGAACCTCAAGGAACATTAAAATAAAAAAAATGGTATGTCATGGCCCCTTTAAAATATTTTGAATTGCCCTATTCCAGTTTAATATGCAGATACAACTAAGCCATTTGTAGGTTAATTTCCCCCCAAAAATTGAAATCTGGCTCTGTGGTGTTTTCGAAACAGTTATATTTGTTTGAGTGTGAGTTAGGGGCTGTTCGACCAACCAGTGGCAGTGTTCAGGAAACCAGTAGAAAACTCTTTATTTTTGCAACATTTTCTGATTGGTGATTTGTTTTCATGCGCATCACGTTGCTTTAATTTTTTTACAACAAGAGTATTTATGCCCCCAAGTAATCAGCATGTAAAATGTTTTAGTGCAACAGTTAGTTTACATTTTGCACATTGAGCATAATTTCCATCTATTCCTTAAATATTTATTCGCTTTCACATTCTTGACCATTTGATGCATAGATTACGTGGTCTGTCTCCCCAGGGTCTTTTTCAGGAGTTGAAAGACTTGCGCCTCAAGTTGACAAGCATGGAGGATGAGAGACAAGAGTATGACCAAAATCTTAACTGTATAAAAGTAAGAAATCCTCATAGTCAGGTGATACTTACACAACACAAGATTAACAGCACTGAAGTGTAACGGCATTGGTGTAAGAATCATTTTGGCACACAGAGAAATCCCTGTGTAGTTCACTCGTCGTAAAGATTCATAGCTTACCACTGGAATGTGTCAAAGCTAATGAAGTATATTCTCATGCTCAAGGCTGGATAGATTCCTCAGGTAAAATCATGTCAAGAAGTTTGTTGCTCTGAAGTTGTAGTATTTCTGGACATTACAGTGGCTTGTCTCTCTTTATGTATTTCTTGATGTTTATAGTTTTGTTGTTTTCATGTAGTTTTCTCATTGAGGTCTTGAACCGCATTTGTTCACACTGCATTATAGAATACCCATTTTTTTTTTTTCTTTCAATCCTAATAACTACAGTGGCCCATATAGATTTTGGACCCTTAAGCAACACTTAAAACAAATGGATTTCAGTGCATTAGGTAACAAAACAAAATACCAAAAGAAGTTACATCTTCAAACAACTAATGCAATCTTTTCTCAGAACTAACTTCAAGTGTCAAATAAAGTGTCCAAATACATTTGCCTTCAGTTTAAAATCTTTATAACCTAACTTTTTTTTTTTTGTATATATTGCTTGTACAGTTTACTTGTGCTATATTTCTTTAAAATATTTGCCACTGGATTTAATATTGATTTCATATGCAAATATATTAAGTGTAGCTAAAGTGTTTGAATATTACATGAGGACACTTAATATTAAATAATTTAGGTTTATTTTTTGTGTTGCATTTTAAAACTACCATAAATATGCACTATGATAATGTACATTAATTTGGTTTTTATATATCAGGAACAGCTAATAGCACTTCAGAAGCAGTTGGAGGAGAGAGAGCAGGCACTTGGAAGACTTCAGGATCAAGCCCAACTGGAGGTCATGACCCTGGAGCAGTCACAAAGCAGGGAAAAAGGTATTGTGTGTCTCATTGCCTGTTGTGAACATATGGCTATACAGTGTAACATGCAGCATGGGGGCTCAACATTTAATCATTGTTTTTGAACATTTAGATGGAACACATACATTGATAGACTTGTTAGATTAAAAAAAAAAAAAGTTTGTATATAATGCACAAATGTTTTTTATGCTTGCAGCTTTTACAGGGTTCCCGTGGGTCCTTAATATCTTAAATTCAGTTTTCAAAATGTAGGGCCATAAAAAGACTTAAGTATCTTAAATGGTAAAATGAAAGTCTTAATTATCATTTAAAGTGGTCTTTAAATTAGGGACAGAAAAACAGGAACCGCGTTAATAGCCGAATGTAATTATTAAACAACAGAAGGCTGTGATTTAATTAAATCTTTAGTCTGCATATGCTGCACGCTTCAAAGTGAAGACACAACACTGTACGCAGGGAAATTAATGCTTTTTCTTTTGTTTTATGACAATATTTATTTTACAGTGAGTATATAGTAATAAGTTGTAGATTATTGTAAGGGGGCATATTTTATTTCACTTATCTGTTTGTGTGAGCAACTGGGAGTACTGCCATTTCAAAATCAGAGTCCCCGGTGAGTATTTGGCTTGTTTATTGTTATAAGCCCTGCGTTATTTTATCTTTACCAAATCTTAATTTTTTTTTCTGGTTATTATAGGCAATTTGGTTTCTTGTTGCTTCTGTGTCCTATCACAGTAAGAATTTGTAGCACATTCAATATATCAGTTTTAAAAACAATTGGCCAATTTATCAGTTATCACCTTTCTTCCAACGTATTATTGTATCTGCAAAATCCAATATCAGTCAACCTCTAATTAGTATGTGTTGATATTTTGGTACATATACATTTTTAATATAATCTGGTATGAACATACTGTACTAATTGTATTTTTTCAAGTCTTAAAGCTTTTAAAAAGTCTCCATTTGCAGCTGAGGCTGCGCACTGTCAATGGATGACACAGAACAAAAACATTGTGTGATTTAAAGTGCTCTCTACTTTCTCCCAACACACTGTAAGCTCAAGAAAAAAACATTGTGTTGGAATGTATGAAGTGTGAAGGATTGAAACGATGCGTGTCTAGACTAGCTGATTTTTGCATGTAAGCATCCCAGCTTTTAACTCTGTTATTTCTAGATTCTCTCAACATTTATTCTACACTGCAAATCATCTTTACTTCCAACATGACAGTTATTTTATCTGGCGAACTTACATGAGTTATTCCTGAGGCAAACATGTTGACAAACCCTTTCTCTATGTCATATTATGATTGCATGCTATAAGGTGTTATTTCTGATGATTTCTGAGTTGTTTGTTTTTGTTTTTTATATATGTGCAGATATGGAAGTGCAGATAATGAGAAGCACTGTTGCATCTTTAAAGGCAGCTAACGATGAGAAGGTATGAATCAATATGAAAGAGTTTTGCTGTGGTAAAATCAATTCACACCACACACGCTTGCCAATAGATGGTTTACATGTCAAAGTGTAGTTCATAATCTTCCCTTGCTTCAAATGCCTTACATTTTATATAACCACTTGTGTGTTTATAATATATGGATGGAATATAAATTGTGATGTATTGAGAATCTGAATTTCTTTTTAGGATCTTATGATAAAAGAGCTGCAGCAGTCCCTGATGCAGTACAAGAGAGTTCAGGATATGGTGACATCAGTGCAGGTATCAAAAGGTGAGATTTCCAAAGCTTACTTTTATGTACTTCCATCATTTCAGTGACATTTTAAGGGTTCTCACCCATTGTCATGAAACCAATGGCTTGTATACTCAATTGACTCTGTAGCTGAGACATAGGATGCAGCCAACTGTGTGATGGAATATAAACAAAACATTTGTAGCATCCCCAGTCTGTATAATGATTTTGACAAAAGATAATTCAGCTTGATCTCACAAGTCATCTAATGAAGTACATTTTCATTGTCTCCTACTGTTTGGAATTGTTCCAAAATATTTCCCACAAAACTTTGGTCCCTATCTCCGCACAATAACAGGATTTATCCAGTCTAATGATTGAATTTGTGCTGTTTTCTCAGACAAACCCAGAGAAGAGAACTTGGAGGGGCTGTGTGAAGGGACAGACGTAGCGTCCACAAATACTGAGAATGTCTCCACAGGAGGCACAGAGGAAACTGATGAAGTATGAAGGATCTCTGCTGTATCTCACACACTGTTCTGTACACAGGATGTTCCTCAGACTTCCGTTAGACCCCCTTCCTTGCAGTGCTTTCATTGTGATGGGCTGACTGAGAATAACTTGGAAAATAAACTTTTTTGACCGAGAATATCTCTGTTGTTTTTGTTTGAGAGCAATATACTGCAGGGGGGGGTCAATGTTAACTGGTCAACGTCTGCTCCTCTTGTTCATTGAAAAACTCCTCAGGGCAAATAGTTTAAATGTTCATCTTTGTTCTGCTCTTCTCTTGTTGAACTTCGATACTTGGTTCATCAGTATTTTCTCTCTCACAGCCTCAGCTTATTCCATGCACAGAACTCCTTCCCGAAGTTGACCTCACCGGTGTGACCACACTTGGACCTCATGCACAAAGAGCTACAGACAGGTCTGTTTACTTGCTGTGGACATGAGGCTATGCCTCAATGGTATTTTTTTTTTTATTAAAAGTGTTGCAGTACAGTGTATATACAGTGAATGCAATGGAGAGCTTCACATAAAACATATACTGTAGTATAAAATTGAGTGTGACATTTTCAGATGGGCTTATAATAACAATTACATGCTTAATGATGCTTCGCTTCTTAAATGTAGCTTTGGTTGAGGTTAACTGAATATTCTATTTTGTGTAATACATATTTTCGTATTGTTTGCAATTTTTGTTTGAGATCAAAAAATAATTGGTGGACTCCCCATTAAAAACCCTCCTCAAATGGATACAGACTTCAGCAGAATGACATTTGAGTGTTTCAAATATATGTATTTGTCTATATTTTTTGGTGTGATAGATCATTTTGCTTTTTTTAGTGTCTCTGTGGTACAGCAGCCTGAAAGCCCTCGTTTGGCAAGCTGTAATGAGGTAGGTACTTAAGTTTTTTTTGTCTAGTGATTGTTCTTAGAAAGATATTTTTTCAATGTTTTGTCCATGGAATGATCCAAAAAACACTTTAGACTGCAGTACAGTCCATTGACGAGACTGTACTTCAATCCCTCACAGCCTCATTGTCATTCCCATTAAAAATCAGAGATGGTGCTAGCATATGGCAGGTGCTTTTATCATTTAATATTCAGATTTGACTATCCATAATTATGTTTTGAATAGTCAAAACTCAAATTTCAGATATCTGTTGTGCATTTTTGACTAGAGATAATTAACATTTAAGATATCTGCAATGAAACTTTGACCAGTCATTTGTTTCCATAGGATTGCAGAAGTTTTTCCCTAGTAGAAATTGTAATTACAGATATCTACAATTGATGTATTATTACATCTAGTACAAATTATAATTTAAGATGTATCTAATTTAGTTGTTACTAGTAATAAAATCCATTGTAGATATCTGTAATTGAATTATGTCTAGTCATAATTACAGATATCTACAATTCTGCATCTTTAAAGATATCCTAATTAAATGTTTTTATCTGTGAAATAGGGCTGAAACGATTAGTCGACGTTATCAACAACATCGACAATTAAAATTTGTCAACAAAATTTTTTGTTGTCGAATAGTCGTTTGATCTCATTTAATGTAACATGAGATCACTTTAAACTCTAATGATGAGAGCAGCACTGCAGCTCGCACCTGACTGAGGAGAGGATGAATTACACAGATTATAGTCCAGATGCACTAAACTTTCCAAACCGCTTCAGGTGATGTAGATCTGAAAGTATGAGGGAATTCTAATGCAAAAATACAAAAGTAAATCCAGAAGCACTCTCATTGTGGAATAAGCAAAGCCAGAGCTGCCACTCCGCTTAAGCAAAACTTGCATGTCGAGCATCTTTAAAGGAAACACCTCACCGTTACATCTAAATGCAGTTATATTTAATGCGTTATAGTTTTATTAAAGGTCAAATAATACGGAAGCAGATCATGTAAATAACTACAAACTCTGAAACTGGCATTTCTCCATGATGGCTCGTGACTTATTGAATCATAATATGTCACTGTGCATTTCTTATCGTGAAGAAAATTGGCAATGCGCAGCTTTATTAACAAGAGATTTCGTTTTTTTGTGAGTTAAAGATGGATTGAAGTGAACAGAAAGGTGAGAGGGGTAGTCTTCACCCCATTATACACTGCAACAAAATATGTTTTGATTTGTTTGTTTTGGCTTGTTTTCCAATAGAAATATTTTAAACTCTTAAAACAATGTAATTTTTTTTTTGGCAGATATACTGCAGAAGAAAAAATTGTTATCTGAGAATGTTGAATATAATATTGAAAATAAAGATATTTTAAAATATAAAACAATTATTTAAAAAAGTTGCATTCACTTGAGAAGCAGCATATAAGTTATTTAGACACATTCAAGATCTGTTCTCTTAAAGCATAAGTATATTTAGTCTTTACTGCACTCACAGAAGTATAACCAAGAGAAAAAATACACGTATATTTAAGATACATTCTCTTAAAGCATGTCTAAATATCTTGTATGTTGCTTCTCGATTAAATGTATCTTGTTTTAAAGATTTGTAGACTATTTTGAATGGAAACCCAGACAGAAACACTTGATAACAATAGTATTATTTGCAGCGAATTTCTTTACTGAATTAAACTTAATTCAACTTTAAAAATTATTTTTTCCACCTTTATTTCAGTGAATGTCTTTTAGAGGTTATTTTTAAAAGATTATTTTGTCCTCTTTATTGTTAGTAAGTACATTTAATACAGCCTTTTAAGTCGGGACACAAGCTGAATAATCGGTTAAAAGCTAATGATTAATCATTGCAATAATAGTCGAATAATCATTAGATTAATCGATTATCAAAATAATAGATAGTTATAGCCCTACTCTGAAACTAAGATATGACTAGGCAAAATATATATATTTATATTGAATCTAATTCAATATAAATTTGCATTGGATTTATGACTAGTCTGTATTTAATATGAGATATCTTTTGAATTATTACTTTTCAGTGTATTTATTTATTACTATAATGTATTTATGGATATCTCAAATTGATTACTTACCAGTAATATCTTTATTTGGTGATATCTGCAATTATATCTCCAAATATTTTAATATCTGGGAAGAATTCTAAAAGAGATTTCTTAAATCAACATTCTTACTTGTGAAAATTCCTTAACCAATATCTAAAATGCTTATGCAAATTCCCTCTCTACAATCCTCGGAAATGTTTGCCGTCCGCCATTTTGTCTGATAAAGAATTGATCTTTTAATGTTAGTCTTGCAGGTTTGGTTTATTTTAAACAGAATTTTGCAATTAAAAAATAAATAATCCAATAACAAGTTAACAATGATGATGGAGCATTTGTATCAGCCATCATTCCCAAATAAACTCAAATAAAATCAGAAAGGACCTCTACATTAGCTCAAAGGTCAATTGCACATTGCATGTCTACAGTGGGCATGTAATTATTAGAAACTAACTTTATTGATCCATGTCTCATCTACTACTTCTCCACAGTACTTCTCTGTGTTGCTGTCACACACTGCCATCAATTGGGCTATAACGGTATTGGCAAATAGTACACAAGCAAGTTTAATATACTAATTAAATAAATGTATTTAATTGTTCGTACTATTAATTAATATAGGTTATGTATTAATTCAGAATACAGAAGTTATAGTAACTAGGAAATTCACAGCCACTTAATATCAGTTATGACCGATTATTTAAATTGTTGAAAGAGGCTTTTCTATACATAGAGTACATTGCCTAGTCGTATCTTAGTTTCAGATATCAAAAAATTTAATTAGGATATCTTCAAAGATGCAGAATTTTTGATATCTGTAATTATGACTAGGTAAAACCAGATAAGTTATGACTAGACATAATTCAATAACAGATATCGACAATTGATTTTATAACAAGTAACAACTTATTTAGAGAGAACTTAAATTATCATTTTTGTATTAAGAGATATCTGTAATAATTTCTACTAGGGAAAAACTCTTGAAAAACTGCTGAAAATAGTTTTCAATGAAATCCTATTGAAACAAATGACTGGTCAAAGTTTCATTGTCGATATCTTAAATGTTAATTATCACTAGTCAGAAATTCTCAACAGATATCTGAAATTTTATTTTTGAATATTCAAAACATAATTATGGAAATCAAATCTGAATATTAAATGATAAAAGCGCCTGCCATAAAGACATCTAGGTCTGTAGATTCTTAACCGTTCTATTGGCATGTTTCTTGGAGAATTAAATATTCAGCTCTCTGGCACCCTCTGTTGTTGAAAAATGTCCTTGCAAGCAATAATGTCACAAGAATCGTGACCGCATTTCACAACCGAATGATAAACCGTGATCAATGGCAAATAATTAGTTGGTCAAATTAGTTTAACAGGAGCCTAACAAAAATAAATATTTTAAACAAAACATCCACATGGCTGCATTCAGCTGTAAATGATCATGACTGCTTACAGTCTGATGTAAAATGGTACATATGCGAATGCGTGTTTGATCTATTGATTGTCTCATTTGTTTTAACTGGATTTTAAGTTATTAGAGAGATTATTTTAAGATATTGTTTTTTGTATGAACAAAGATTTTTTACCAGTTGGTTGTAATTTTTTTTTTTTAGGATGAAATTAGTAAAAATGGAGGCTCGCCAAATTTCTCCCCCTCTCAGCCCTCCTCGGGAGGGGGTGAGAGTTTTGGCACAAAAAAAATGCGCTCCTCTTTTGGACGTGGCTTTTTCAAGATTAGAGGAAACAAGACAAGCAGCACCCCTAACCTAGGTGAGTTAAGCCAAACACTACCTGTAACTCTTGGGCTTGCATTTATTTAGTACGCACATGTTAATGCCTTGCGAACTTAAATAACAGATTTTTTGTTTTGTCTAACTTGCTAAAGTGACGTGAGTCTTGAAATCATCATGTAGAAATTTCTTTTGATGATGATTATGAACAAATCAGAAATTATTTGCATCATATGAAATAATTTTCCAGCCAGCAAAAGTGTTTATAAAGCTTAAAGCCATCATGGAGTTACACCATGACTGTACATTTACATTAGGAAAATGTCATTTACATTTTTAATATTTAAATTATTTGTTGTAATTTTATTTTTAGAAAGTAATGTTTTAATACAAAATAGGTATTTTTAGCACGTAAAGTGTGTTAACAATATAAAAAGATTAAAATAACAAAACTTACACACACATATACAGTACATATATACCAATGTTTTTATTTTGTAATTATTATTATTTTTTTATTGGGTAGTGGGGCCAGTGACATTTGTTATGGGGCAAGGGCGAGCAAAAAATCTGAACTAAGGGGAAATGATACAGCTTATTATTAATGGATTGTATATTTACAGTTGAGGGGGAACAGAAGGGGACTGAGCACTTGGACTTAGCCGGCGCACCACCCAGGAAGCCAAAGGTGTTAGACACACTCTCCCCTGAAGGGAAGAAAAAATCAAAGGGGATAATGAAGTTCTTTGGAAGGTCTTTTCTGTCTTTAACCTCCGTTTCTGGCCATGTTTATGTTCTATGTAACTGTAACCAAGAATAATCTTGTTGCGCATGTGTATAATTCCTCCTCCAGGATGAAAAGAAGTCAGTCCACCTCCTCTGATCTGGATGATTTTCCAGAGTCAGAGTTTAAAAGGGGTGGAGTTCGATCTACAGCTGGACCCAGACTGGGCTGGTCACGTGACCTGCAGCGGAGCAACAAGTAGGTATTTTTTTACTGTCGTTTGTTTGTTTTGAGGCAGTTTAATATTTGATATTGTTATTATATTTCTCAGTGAGCTGGAAAGCCCCTTTGCACACTGGAATAAACAGCAGGTATGCGAGTGGCTGCAGGAACAGGGGCTGGGGTTGTATATAAACCAGGTGCAGCAATGGATCCGCTCCGGACAGACCTTATTGAAGGCATCGCAGCATGACTTGGAAAAGGTCTCCTGTAAAGCCCCACATTTTCATATTAGTCAAACAGATCAAATTTTTTCAAATGGACTACTTCTACTTGCTATATGATATTCCTCTTTGCACCTCAGGAATTGGGCATCAGGCATCCTTTACACAGAAAGAAACTACAACTGGCTCTTCAGGCGCTGGGATCAGAGGAGGAAGATGCCATGGGTAAACTGGACTACAACTGGGTTACCAGTAAGTGACACAAATCAGCCACCTTTTAACTTTTGAGATTAAAGGGTCATTATACTGAAAAATCAAATGTTACTTGATCTTTAGTGATAGGAGTTCAATGTACTATGATAATATACTGTAATGTTACAGAAGTCAAATCATCCAAAAATACAATTTATTAGAACTAAGCTGCATAATTGGCTCATTCCAAACCTCATAATTACTAATGTAAGTCAGATGAATATATATGGCTGCTCAAATTTATACATTGTCTGAAAGTTTAAACAAATTTTAAAAGTTTAATGGTTATACAAAAATGATAGTATGGACCACAAGCTAACTAGCTAAATAGTGTGTCTGACCATTTATTTGATGGCCAGACTATCTGTCACATAGTCACCCAGTCACATTGTGTCTGATAGATAGATTTGTTTACATTTGAATTTATGATCTTAAATAGTCTTGGCCCGTTTGAACATTCTGTCAATACAAGTCTACTGGATGTTTGATCGTCCTCTGTGCAAAAACTCAGTTAGAAAAGATATAAGTCAGAACAGTCTGACACAGGTCTGTGCCAAGGATTGTGGATGTACAGTACTTTCCGGATGGAAAGTTCTAGGAAGAGTTACAGTTGATTATTTCGGTCTTTCAGGGATTTTGAAAATATCCTAAACCATGTCTAGAATAATAGTGTGCTGGCTTTCTCAAGTCAACATAATAAGGAAGTAGGATTAATATTACTCCAAAATGTATTGGATTTGACCTTAAGCCAGACAGTAAATGTTTGAATTCAGTCAAGTGCTGTTTTTCATTTTACATGCAAAGAGGCTTATAAATGCATGTAGAAGTCTTAAAGGCACAGTAGCAAGAAATGGCCTGTTTTAGGTCATAATTTAGGTTGCTGTTAAATTGTTTTTATAACCCATTGTTTCAACTATTTAAAACTGTTTTTTATTATTCCATTATTGATGCATATACATGATCTTTACAAAATCATCTATTATAATTATTGATGTTTTGGTGCAAGGCCTCATAAAACAAAAAACAGATTTGGTAATGCATAATGGTGTTTCAAAGAGCATAGATACAATGCCTAGTCAGAATTTTTTTGTTGTTGTTGTTATTTTGTAATATATTTCTAATTATTTCAAAGGATGGCTGGATGACATTGGTCTGCCTCAGTATAAGTCTCAGTTTGATGAGGGTCGAGTGGATGGGCGTATGCTTCATTTTATGACTGTGGTAAGTGTTATTCGAGTCAAATAAAATTTTTGCATAAAATTCAGGTTGATTTACTCAACATATCATACTTTAGGATGACTTGCTGGGTCTGAAAGTGGGCAGTGTGCTCCACCACCTCAGTATTAAGAGGGCCATCCAATTGCTTCGTATCAACCACTTCGACCCCAACTGTCTCCACCGCAGACCGACAGAGGTAGTACAATCTGCCATGCCACCAACACACACTTTGCCCTAATAGTTTAGAGTATGACTTTTACATATTTCTGTATTACATTTCCTCTGATTAGAATTACGTCACACCGGCAGAAATCTGTCAATGGACCAATCACAGAGTGATGGAGTGGCTTCGCTCTGTGGATCTGGCAGAGTACGCACCCAACCTGAGAGGAAGTGGAGTCCACGGAGGTCTAATGGTACATCTAAATAAAAATTTTACAAAGTGGGACAGAAACGTATATGGGAGTATATAAGCATGTTCGTGCATGATCATCATTCTGTGCTTTCTTTCACTCACAGGTTTTAGAGCCTCGTTTCAATGTTGAGTCCATGGCCTTGCTTCTCAACATCCCGCCAAATAAGACACTGTTGAGGCGTCACCTTGCGACCCATTTCCATCTTCTGATTGGTTCAGAGGCACAGAGACTGAAGCAGGAGTATCTTGAAAATCCAGATTACGCTGTCCTCACAGCCACAGCCAAAGTTAAGGTGTGTAGCAGCTCTCAAAGCTGCATCTTTGTCTATTAGCATCACTTGTATAGCTCAATAACAGTGTGTTGATGCCCTCCTGCTTTTAGCCAAGGCATCTGTCATTCGGAGGATTCGGGACTTTGAGGCGGAAACGGCAGGAGGAGTTAGAGGAGTACGTTTGCCCCATGGATGTGCAGATGCCCCAGAGCAGCAGTTTCCAAGGCCTTAGCATATATAAGGACAGCTTGGATCAGCTGGAGCAGGTAAAGGCAACTCCATGAAACATGTCAGTGCAGCTAAAATAGCTTATAGTAGAAAACTATTTTGTTTCAGCCTTCTCTGCTTCTACAGTAAATTAATTTATATAATTTTGTTCAACAATGATGTCATCGTGCAGATGGAGGACTCAGAGGGCACAGTGCGACAGATTGGCGCCTTCTCAGAGGGAATCAACAACCTGACTGTAAGTCACTATAATCAGATGCTGTCTGAAAATATTTAAAATGTTTGCTGTTCCTGAAGTTTCAAGTTCTGTCTCCGGTGTTCTCCAGAGCATGCTAAAAGAGGATGCATTCTTCAGGGAAGTATCCTCACGTCCACCTGAAGCCAGTGCCACAGATGAAAACTAAAATGTTTAAACCTGTCAGTCATCACATAAGCCTTTAGCTGTGAAGTATCCCAATTAGTTTTAAGCCTCCAGTGAGCTTGAGAGCCAGGCAATAAGCTTGACTCAGTGATTCAACTGGCTCTTCAACTAGTTTATACTTCAGTTTTACACACTCAATCCCAACACACAATAGAATATTATGTTGATGAAATGTTATTTTGAAATGTCTATTTAGGATCTGTAGGATATACTGTAATTCAGTGTTTGAGTGTTTTCACCAAGCTAAAACCAAAGACTACACATGACAAAGGCCAATTCAAAACTTAATTTGCTTTTGAATGATCAGACATATTTTTATTCAGTTTTTTTTTTAATACTCTTGACTTTTGTGATATTTGTGCATGTTTTGAATCTTTTTCAGTTATGTTTACATAATGTTTATTGAATGGGGAAAATTGTTAATTTTGCCTGCAAACTATTGATATTGTTATTCTATAACCATATCAGTGAAACCATGTACTGTGTACTGTTTTATGAATTTATACGTCGCTTTTTTTTTTAAAGATGCATATTAATTTGGTCTCAATTTGAGTCAATTGACTGTTGATGGCCACTTTTTTCATAAGGCAAGCAGGATATCTTGGAAATTTCTCTTAAAAGATCATCAGCACTTCAAAAATCTCAATCCCAAGGTGCTCTGGGATTGTTGCTTGAGATTCTGAGATTTAAACAGCACAATATGTCATGCTTTAAAATCTGGGCTGGAAAATGGAAGGTTGTAGGCTCAATATTGTAATTTTACATTTTTAGCAAAAGAGTTGCAGTTTCATTTATTTTGTGGCTTGTTAATAAATTAGAATATATTTTCACCTGCTTTGTTCAACAGTTTACTAACAGTATTCCAAAATATGAGTTTCAGAATGACGTATGAGAGGGGCTTTATACCAGGAGCGCGAGGAAACACAGATCAATTACGAACAGGTCATAAATACGTACTGTGAATGGTAAACAAACATACCGTTCATCATATATAAACCTACCTCCCCGGAAGGGGAGAGTGATCGCATTAGTGCGGAATCAAAATGTGGATGGGCAGCAAACAAACCCGCCAACAGCCAGAAAACACTCCAAACCTCACTCTCTGATAATGACGTGTAACAGCCAAGAAAAAGTGCAGTTACTCAATGACAATTCCTGGTGGAAGAAGGCAATCTATATATTCTCACTCCCCAACACTAATAAGCCATTGGGAGGAACAAACAATGCTGGCTGACTGATTAATCATCAGGGAGGGGAGGTGGAGTTACCAATTACCCTGCGCTAAAACAAATGAGGTGAGAACAAAGATGTGTAACAGCAAAACAAACAGGTCTGTAAGTACTGAAATTGGCTGCCATAGCTGGGCCACTAATAAAAACCAAGATGTAAATTAAGCAGACAGGAGCACAAAATGAATGTCTGTCCTACTTGGGTCAGTAAGACATTGGGCACATGCCTCTCATGTGTTTATAAGAAAATAAACAAAACAAAATATTTTTTTATTTAATTATCCACACCATTCAGTCCATCAACATTATTCCTTTTGTTTCAAAATCTGACCTCATGCTGAAATCATGGATTTGAACCCAGGTCCCCCACATTGTCATTACACACCCATGTGTATGATCTAACTGGGAGGGTAGTGTGGAGACTTCCATGACCAGATTTTCATCACTACAGCAAATGGCTATCCACATGTCTCTGAACTCTGCTTTGACTGGCTGAGTTTACGGTCCAAATACATCAATTCTTCTAAAGATTCTAGATATATAAACACAAATCATTTAACATAATTTAGATATTCAGAAATTAACTTTGCCTTAATTGAATCATGCATTAAATTAAAGGTGCACTAAGTTTTTGCTAATTAAAGACATTTTACACAAACACATGAATAGCATTTTTTAGAAATATGTTGAAAATGATGTATAGTCACATTTGATGAAGACTCCAGACATATCAGAAAGCCAATAAAAGTGGTTTAATTGTACATTGAGTGGGTCAATGTACATACAGGTATACAGTACACTACTGTACTACCATCCCAGATGCTCCACTCAACCTCTAGAGAAGAGCTGGAAGTTTATGAGGCGAATAAGTACAGATGAAATGAAGCCAGAGTACTTTAGCACCTGTAGACGACAACATTTTAAATATTATTCGCTTCTCATTTATTTGGAAAAGAAAACAAATGTGCCTTTATCTGTAGCACACTCATTTTCTGCTTTAATACTGACTAAAGAGTCTCTGGGAATATACCTTTAAAGAATGAAAACAGACATATCCTTTAAAATCTTACATTTCAATGTCTCAATAGAACTAAAAATGTATACTTGAACTTTTTTTTTTTTTATTAAATATTTTATTATACCTCTATTTAAGAGGCAGAGGCTGTTAATGGTGTCCAGTCCTGTTATGGTCACTCCTGTGTGTTTAACACCTGTGAGAATCACCCAGATCATACTGACAGGAACATTAAGCCTAACAGTGTCCTAACCTACAGTACAGTTCAGTCTGTCTGTATTCTATCATCTAGAAAAGTGGCTTCAGACTTTCTTGTAAAGATTACACTCTTAAGAAAAAGGTCAGTCACGGGACTGACTGTACTGATTTTAGATTGCCTCAAATCCCCTAATCTTGAACTCATGGTCTACAAAGACTACGAGAAGCTGAATGATGCCAATAGAGCTTTATAGACCTCAACCACACCAGCCTGCTCAAAGATGGAGTAACTGTGCAGTCTCTAGAGCACAATATCACCATTACAGTGGAGGTTTGGACAGAAATGTAATTATGGATAATGAAAGAATCTCTCAAAGACCACACATTAAAACAGTGGTATTGGATGAACTTAATCAAATGGATGTATGATGATTACATAGCTTCCATCTTACTGGTTTGTCTGAGAAACCAAAGCTCATGAAGACGAGACTCAATGACACTGTTAAATCACTAGTTCAGAGTGAACAAACACATCAACTGAGCAACTGCTACAAAATTAGTATCCAAAGCATAAGCTTGCTAAGTGTCCAGTCAATGTCTGTAAATTATTCTCCAATTGCAAAATAGTTTATTGCTGCCTGACTGTAATGCAGGAACAGTTTTATATCTGCAATAGAATTTGAACTGTTCTGGTGTTAGTTATTCTGTGGAAGTAGGAAACACATGAATCAAACTTCAGCATCCCACAACATCAACTGACTCTAGTAAACAATCATTAATACAGAAGTCTATTATTTATAGCGAGATTACATCAAAATGACAATTTCTAACTATGCTTCTTTGTAACATGAATTTAAATAAAGTATGTATGTTACAAACATACTGACAGGGGGCCCCCCCACACACATTTTTGCTTAGGGCCCCAAAAATGCTAGGACCAGCACTGTTAGAAATACAGTTTGAATATGCAGAAAGATACTTACAGGTGAGTCACACTGATTCCTGCACTTGATCGCAGTGTCTCGGTTGTATTTGCTGATAGGGTGGAATATGTGCCGTTGATAGACATTAGTCGATCATCTGCAGGATTTATACTTGCATGGGTTTAATACAGTCCAAATGTGTTGAGGCGAAATCAGGCGTCATGTCGCCAAATGATCCACAGGCTGGAAGTGAAGCCTGCTTTTGCCAACTAGTGGAGCAGATGGCAAACTGCACTTTGGTTTGATATAATATGAGTTGTTTGTTTAAAAATGGATAGTTCACAATAATTAAAATGTACTCACCCTCAAGCCATCCCAGCTGTACAGTGTATGACTTTTTCTACTGCAGAATACAAATAGAGATTTTTAGAAGAATATCTCAACACTGTTGGTCCTCACAATAAAAGTTAATGTGACCAGAACACTGAATGAACCTTTGTGATATTTGGACCTTCAATCAATCATGTCTGTTGATGCTATGAATTGGTTTTGGATGAAAACAGACCAAACTGTAAGTCCTCTTTCACTCTAAACATTGACCACAGTCTCCTTGGCAATCGTAATTTCAAGCTCGATTACTCTTCCTATAGCGGAATTGATGTTTCAAGTGCACGTGACATTTTGTCGCTAGCTTTAGCATGTATAGCCAACCTCAGTTCAACACTTGTATCTTAAACAACAAACATTCACACAGCATGAGGTGATGGTAAAGCATTAAACTCACATTTTTATGGTGCTGTCTCCACTGAAGTTTTGCTAGCTGCTACATTCTCCATTATATACAACTGTTTTGGCAGACCAGCAGCGCAGCCAGGTAACGTCGCCCCTTCCGCTCTGCACAGCAAGATGCGTGTGCTGAGTGCATGAAGTGTCCAACATTCCACACTGTTTTGATGGTTAAAAATGTGCATCATCCAGGTACATAAAGAACACCTTTTTTTTGTGAGACTTGTGTCTCTGCGGAACAAAAATGTTGTTTTTTTTAAATCAGTGGCCGTTTCAAACCGTGATGGGCGTTTTTAACAGTTTAACACTATTTGCCTACTACATTGAGATTCCCAGCTTTCATTGGATATTTCAGAAACACCCATCCTGGTTTGGAAATGCCAGCTTATTACTACATTGAGATTCCCTACTTTTGTTGGATAGTTGAAAAACACCTATCCCAGTTTGAAAATGCCCACAGATTGAGACCTATACTACTTTTTTGCTGCATTTTCAGTTAGCATACTACTCGCACTACTTACACTACAAAATGGCATAAAATAGTGCAGAAGTGTGTGGTTTGGGATGCACCAATACACATCTGGGATGACATTAGTGTGAGTAAATGATGATTTACATTACATTTTTTTGGAGATCAATCCCTTTAATTCCAAAAACCTAGCCTCGATTAAGTTTTTTATTTTTTTCCCCAAGTTTAAAGTGTGTAAACTGATTAATTCTGTGACCACTATAGTTCCCTGCAGGTCCAGAAAAAAAAGCATATCAGATCTCTCTTGTGGTCATTAAGCGAACCCTCATTAATTAATAAACACCATATTTATAAGAGGTGGCCAGTTGTTTGTAAGAGGATACAAATTTTATTTGAATATTAATATATATGTATATATATATATATATTATTTTAAATCCTTTGATATTGGCAGGTCCCAACCAGAAGAGCAACAATAAGAGTAAATAAGAGTAAATGACTCAAACAGCTCTCCACTTACTGGGTAAAACAGCTGAACTAGAAGTCACATAGTTTTAGAATTGCAAGAATGGACAGGTGGTCGAAAAGAAGATAGTCCCACCTCTAACTCACGCTATTGGTGTGCAAGAAACCTGCAAGAAAATGTAGCTTCACTAGTTTTATCAGCAAGACCATCTAGTTCAACCAACTTAATTTTAATCTGCAAGATCACCTGGTTCAACAAGTTTAACCAGCTAACACTTCCAGCAAGAACTTAGGGTGAGGGAACCAGCATCTCTAGAAAGACCATGCTAACCAATGTTGCTGTGTCAGGCTGATGATGTTCAAGCAAAGCTATGTTGAAAGTGCCACAGTGTTTGCTATTTGGGGTAATCAGTCTGCAAATGGTTTACTTATAATTGTTTCTGCATATTAATATGGGATAGGAGAAATGTTTTTTTATTGTTATTATACAATTACTAACTTCACCTCTAAGTAATTTTTCAAGTGTCTTAAAAGCCTCCTTGTCCTGTAGATTATTGAAAAATGTTCCCTTTCACTCCTTTTTTCTGAAAGTCACACCGTGACTTTGATCACACTGTGATCTAATATGCCTTGGAATAGAATCGTTGTTCGAAACAATTAAATGCGCATTGTACAGGATATTTGTCCCCAGCATCCCACTACAACAGCTGTCTATTTGATTAGTGCCAGTGCTCGAATCCCAGTGGGACTTTTCACGTGTGTTCAAAAGATTAAGAATTATTAGCGGATTAACTTCATTAAGTGCTGCAGATGAAGCCACCATTATGGTGATTACTGTTTTAACTTGCATTTATCGTTCAGCTGGTGCAAAATTGTTTCAATAAAACATGTTTGCACTGTGATGAAAGAACAGAGTTGATGGGTTGGATGAGTTGACTTACTAGGAGAAATATCTGTTATTCTGTTCATGGTGTAATTATGTATGCAACATAATGTCCAGCTTGCAATGCAACATGAATAACATGCAACATGTTTTGTAATGTTCAGAGTTATCTTTTAGAAAATTAGATTGTTGATTTGTCACCATTGTTGCAATGTCTGTGGATTTCACATCATGGCATTTGATTAGCAATCTAAAAGTATTCAAAAAGGTCAAATTTGCCAAAGTGTGACATCAGGATCTGCCCTAATAGTAATTCATCGTTCACAATGTGATGGAAAACAGTATATTCTGCTTATTAGCATTCATTTCAAGGTCATAAGGTATACTTTGCTCTGTTCCCTCATCAAAGAGCTAATATTCTCGTGACATTTTGCTGTGGCTGAAAGAAGTTATTTTAAACACGGAGGTTAAAGTGCCAAAACAAAGAGAACACCAATCACCATAATTGTGACTTTAAAGGAATCAAACAGGGCTGCGTTTCTTAAAAGCATGGTAAACCAAGGCACCAATGGTCTCTACGATGAACTTCAGTTTGCATGCTATTGGAAAAAACAGCCTTGAACAGTCTCAATACAGTGCTGGGCGGATATTCCTTTTGGATGCTTTCACTTAAAGGACTAAATTTGTCATAGTTGACAGCAAATAGTGCATGTTTACAATGACATCAGTAACAGACACGATATTTGCATGGTGCTGCATCGATAATTCTGATTAATCTTAAAGGTTTACATTAAGAGTTGTTTTTTTTAGTCAACATTTTGACTCCCCTCTGCTTTTTATTGTGGTATAAAGCAAAATAAACTTTTATGTTCAGGATTTAGTTTAAAGTCAGAAGCTTAAGACTCTTATTTATCATTGTATATGTGCAATTTAGATTATTTATTTAATTTAAGTGCAATTTACAAGTTATTCAGAATATGACACAAGCATAATTTTTGTATGAGAGCTGCTAGTACAGAAGCTCTGTATGATTTTTGACTCAGCAAAATGTTTATTTTTTTGTCTGATTTGACTTGCCACATTGCTTCCATTTGTTGTATTAATAAACGTTATTGGAAGTAAATTCATTATGAATCATTACAAATATTTTGCTTTAAAAGTACAAAGCAGTCAGTGAGAAAAAAAATTCTGCATTGAAAAAAGATGCATCAAGATGCATCGATAATCGTTTTATCATCGAATCGCAGCTGTCGGACTCGTAATCGAAAGGTGTCTAGAGATTCCCACCCCTTATCAATATGCACGTTTGAATTTTTATGCGATCAACCAGAATGTGACGTTTGTACGCACCGGATCAACTCAAAACAAGCGTACACCGAGATGACTTAAGAGAAAATATGATTTTATTATCAGACACATTCCTTGAACATGTTAGGTTGGCATTCCCCACTGAATTTTATCCTGACTTTTGAAAAACGTATTGCCATATAGGCCTATTGGCTGCCATGTCGATGGAAAAACTAATCATGCATATTGTTTTCCTGTTATTGATTATTTATTTTAAAATGACGTGAAGACCTACTTTCTAAATATCTGTTTGTTTACAATGTTGTTTTGACATGAGTGTTGTACAGTAGCTAGCATGACCTGTAATCATAGTTCGAATTACAGGGGGTACTGGGGGGTACTATACCCCCCAATGAAGTCCCAGTACCCCCCAAAGGGACAGAAATATCAGTTTTGGGGGGGTCAGATAATTTTTCTGATATTGTGAAAAAATATATTTACGGTTACAATATAAGTCAACTCATATTTTCACTGTAGGAACATTTTAATGTAAAGCGATTTCAGACACCCCTATAGTGGACCGTGCCATTTTTAACCACCGTGGCGGCTAGAAGCAATTGAGATAGAGAACGGTTTGCTGCTGACGTGCATGGATAATTGTAAGTTGCTAGCTGACGTCTAGCTTGTTGATTTTACAACCTTCATTTATTAACGTGTTTTGTTCTTTCATAGCTCATGTCACGTCTTCATACATTGAATTACCGGCTACTTACCTGTAGGGATGGGACGATTACCGGTTTCACTATAAACCACTATAAAATGTATTGACTACATATGGTTACACGTTGGCCTTGTTGACATGCCCTGCTTTTAACCTTTAGTGACACATCTTACTGGAAACAACAACAGTTTACTTTGCTCACCCAACAACAAAACGAGTCATCGCCCATATTTCTGCTTGCATCATCTGATTGTGGAGAACTATGTTGTGGTTTTCTCTCGTCAGGTATGTTTCCACTCAAAAATAATTTCTCTTGACCTTTTTTATGCTCAAAGCGCACATAACAAAACAGTTGGAATGTAAGGGCTGGCATATTGAGGTAAACTCATAACAATGTTACCGTGAATAAGACCCTCGGTCATTGTCCATATTAAAACAGAACATGTAAAGAATAACCTCCATGTGTTGACTGAGCAAATATAAATGTCCTTAAAGGAATAGTTCACCCAAAAATTACAATTCTCACATCATTTACTCACTCACTTTGAAGGAAAATCTTCATTTGAGCTCAACAGAAGAAAGTCATGTACATGCACAGCTCTGTAGGTCCATACAATGCAAATGAATCGGTACCAAAAAGTTGAAGCTCAATAAAGCAAAAAAGGTAGCATAATAGTAATCCATACGATATGAAAGGTGTACGTGAGAAACAGATCAATATTGCAGTTGCTTTTTACTATAAATATCCTCCCTGGCCAGTAGGTGGCATTATGCATGAAGAATTTGAATCGCCAAAAACAAAAGAAGAAAAAAGTGAAAGTGGAGATTTATAGTAAAAAAGGACTTAAATGTTGATCTGTCTCTCACCCACACCTATTATATAACTTTTTTTATCCCTTTTCTACCAATTTGGAATACCCAGTTCCCACTACTTAGTAGGTCCTCGTGGTGGCGAGGCTACTCACCTCAATCCGTGAGGCGCATGACACCACGGAGACTCACAGCATGTGGAGGCTCATGCTATTCTCCGCGATCCATGCACAATTTACCACTCACCCCAAAAAGAGTGAGAACCACTAATCGTGACCACGAGGAGATTACCCCATGTGGCTATACCCTCCCTAGCAACCGGACCAATTTGATTGCTTAAGAAACCTGGCTGGAAGGAGCAGTACCCCCCAATTATGGTGGGGTAATTCGCACTCTGCCTGTAATGTCTCTTAATGCGTGGCTTATTTGTATGGAATGCATAACATAGCAGTAGAGAAAGTGGCTGTGTGGAAATATTAACACAAAATTAATGCAAAAGTAACGTAATGCTTTACTTTCATAAAGTCACTTTTAAATTAAGTTTTTTAAGGAGTTATGCAATATTATAATGAGTTACTTTTAAAAGTAACGTTGCCCAACACTGATTATTAATATAAAAAATGACAAGCCATATGGATCCAACATGGTTTGCAAAAAGTAGGTAACAAGCAGACTCGTCCTTTGGATCTTTCATGACAGCTTGAATTATGGTCTGCACTTACGGTTTAACCTTAACCTTTTCAAAGTGCTTTACACTGTGACTCATTCACACATTCACGCACACATTCACACACCAATGACGGGAGAGCTGTCATGCAAGGCGCTAGCCTACCAGTAGATAAAAAAGAAAAAGATAGGAATTGATTGTTGCTCTTCCTATCTTCCTTAACATGACGACGTAACATCAGTGACATCACTAAGTTAATCTGCCTAGAATGGAAGTCCGCCAAAAAACGACTATTTAAACAACTAAACATTTCAAATAGTCCACAAGTTTTCACAGTAGAATTAATGTAATAGCTTTTTGAAAAATTATAAGCTTCATATTTCTACCTTTACACCTTCAAATAAATTGCCCCATTCACTTCCATTATAAGTTCAGCACTGTAAACTCGATTTGTACTTTTTTTTAAAAGAAAAGCTGGGTCAGTTTTTTTTTGTGGCAATCAACATTCCGCCACAAATTCTGTTGATTGAGCAAAAATTGTAACAAACTCTAAATATTATTTTAAAGGCACACTCAATATTAAAATGAAAAAAAAAAAAAAAGCTAATTCAGTTTACTTTTAAGTATACAAAACATGAATGATTTTACACCTCTGATTTCATATGTTTTGCAGTAATAGCTTCACAACCAGTCATTGTGCCGTTGTGATTTAATGTGCTGAGTACGTCATTTTCCCCAGTGTCCGATATTAAAATCAGTGCGACACACTTTGCAAAAGGCGTGGGCATTGTCGATATGGCTTCGAGATATGAAATTAAATTATTCCGTCCAGCTGTTTTTAAATATATAAATATATATTGCCAGAGCACCACCTGAGTCTTCCTCTCCCATCTACCAGTGATGCTTCATTCAACTTCCCGCGTCTACTACCTGCGCAGATATCAACAGCGCAACTGGGTTGTAGGTTGCAGGTTGAGGTCAGGGGCGTAGCACCAAATTTTGGGCCCTGGGTACAAACCATCTTGCTGGGCCCCGTACCAAATATGTATGTATAGAAAACTGACTTCTAAGGGGCCCCCCCTGCCTCGGGCCCTGGGTACTCGGTACCCTTTACCCCCCCAGTCCGACGCCCCTGGTTGAGGTCACAAATGGTTTGAAATTTGTGTGATGTGTCGATTGTGTGAGTAGGATGCGTTTCATACAAGATCTGGCAACTGGACAACCTTGGAATGATATTTTGATGTGATTATTCATATAATGAGGTTTGAGAAATAACGAAACGGGAGGGGGGCAGGAGATGGGTGTGAAATGAGACTCCCGGGAAAAACGGGAGCGTTGACCGGTATGGCCACACCACAAGTTTGCAGTCTATCTTGGCCAGTGTTGGGTAAAATACCTTAAAAAGTAATTCATTACTAACTACTAATTACATCTTCTACAGTGTAATTAGATTACTGTGCTATTTAATCTGTCTGAAAAGTAATTGCATTACTTATTACTAATTATTTTCTAAAACCCTTATCAACCTCGACCAGATGAAACATACAAGGATAGACATGAAATTGTTCTTTTATTTCTTTCATATACATTTTTATAAAATCAAATAAATATTCATGAACTGGCCAAATAATTTAACGGGCTAGTTTTACATTAGACGTTACATATTATGTAAAATTCACTATTGTTTTATATAACTGTTCTATAATCTAAACAGTATATAACGCAATTATATCAGAAGTAACTGTAATTAAATTACTGAACAATTAAGAGTAATCCCTTACTTTACATTTTCAATGAAAAATTAATTTGATTACAGTAAGTAATTACTTTGTAATGCATTACACCCAACACTGATCTTGGCCTGCAAATATAACACATAAATATACATATATGGCTGTTTGACACTCCATACTGATTGATAAAACTGATTAAAATTGTGTTTAAAATGAATCATTAATCAAAATTAATCATATCATTATTAACCATATTAATCAGTATCAAATGAATGCTAGTTCTACCATTTATGAAAGGATCCCATTTCCTGTTGTTCTGTCATCCACAAGTATTGACAAGTTTAACCTAGGAATTCTGAATAATTAATTTTTCATTTTTTTTTTCATATAAAAGTCAGCTTATAAATAAAATAAAAGGGCTTATCAACTTTATCTCTAACCAAAACCTTTTTACATGTACAGGACAGTATACAAAGTTAATCATTACACTCTCAATGAAATTACATGAAAAGCTCTATACTAATCATTTAAGGTATCAGTCAGTCAAACAAACAAACAAATAAACAAACAATCAGAGCTTACAGCTTATCACAGAAATTTTAATGATGACGCAACACGGTGGTCAATCATGGTCATTTCTATTGGCTGTACATTAATGCATGTCATTAAACAACTGCACTGTAGCAAAAGTGTAACATTCTTGTTTTGATTGTTAAACTCAACCACATCCCTTATATTTACACCAAGTTCTATAGATATTTCTCTATATTATCTTTTGTACAATGTACAATGTTTCAATTAAGTGAAATAATAAGTGCCAACAAATTCTGTTAGACTCTGATCCAGTCAAAGCATGCAGGTTTTGTCTAATAGAGATGTCAGAAGGTGTGCATTAGTGGAGATTGGAAAAACAGCCAGAAGCAGATAAAGCTGAAGCCAGGAAACACTGAGCAAGTCACTTTCTATGTGAGGAGGTGTACAGCTTTTATATACCCATTGACTCTACATTTGGCCCTAGTGAATTATTTTCAAAGAGGTCAGAGGCTACATTGATAACTGTTCATGCTTTGCTGACTAATAAAGGTCAGACAAGAGAGCAGTAACCTTACATGGTACATATTGGCACGGAAATATTTGTGCCAAGTATTGCTTTTGCAAACCCACAAATCATTGTAGGGTAAACTGTAGACATTGCAAGTAATCAGGTCCAATCTTCAAAATGACGATGACAGGATTTGTTTTAGTTTGTCAAAGCAATGACATTTTGCAAACACAAGGACATGTGCAATTACATTATGACTTTTTTAAATCCCTGATACACAAACTAGCAGACAAGGATTTCATAATAAATGTACTTCATAAGAAAATAAAGTAACTATACTACGTCTTTTAAAATAAATCTTCACAGTTTTAAATTATTTGCATCATTATATTGTTATATCCATAGTTAGCTACATACCAATAAACTATGCATTTAAATTTATATTTAACCTAATTAACCAACCTTTTCATTTTACATGAGGAGTTGGATGTTCATGACCATTAAAGATATTTTGTTGCTCTACTGAACATAAAATATAAATCATACAATAACTCTCTAATCAAAACTGGACTCTTGGACAGCACTACCAGCACAATGTGCTAAGGTGCAGACACTTTTTATAAATAGTTAATAGTATGGATATTATTAAAAAATATATCTTCTGGTTTATACTGATAGAGAGAGATTTGTATGATGTCATCTTCAGATATTCTTTGGATAAAATGTTTGATCATTGAAAATCTGTTACTTTGGGTTCAGCATTGTTAAAAATCCTCTGCTAGTAACACCATACCTCCAGTACAGTTTCTAACATCCTGAAGGGTATAGATGAACACAGGAAAACCAGAACATGCATTTTGGCAGATAAACTAAAATAGCCTCTTTTTTTCTTTTTGTTTCTATTCTTTTTTGTGGAGCTGGCTTCAAATTTTCACATTTAACAAAAGCAGGATACCGGGAATACCGGGAATATGTACATTGGGCCACAAAAGTAGTGACCAGTGCAATAGCATCTTTCATAACACACTATTAGACAGACTTGCAAGCAACAAAGACAAAGTCCTGTGAGTAATTTCATCAGACTAAATCATATTTTGCATCCACAGAAGGTAAATTAGCTCTCAAAACAGGTAAACTAACATTATAGAGTATTGATTTAGTTTTCTACATAAGATTGACACAGGCTGCGGAGGACCCATGCAGATTATTGACACAGATTGTTAATTACACGACCTCAAGGCAAGGATGAACTGCTCAGTTTTGAGTGTAATACAGTGGTAGTTTTGAGGGCCAATAAAACTGGTGGGCTGAAACGAATGGGGACACTTAGCTCAAAACTAATGCAATGGTGGAGAACAAGGAGATAATGAAAAATCTCAACAGCAAAAAAAAAGAAGTCTACTATTGGTTGGGTCATTTATGTTGGATCAGTGTACAAAAGACAACTGTAGATGTATCCTTCATGTGCAACTCTGATTGTTAGCAAATCACTACTTCATAAAATCGCAAAGCATTTAGATCAAACACAAGTGCTTGAATTTAAATAGCTGGCGTATTGTTGTTCACATAGATACCAAAAATTGTAGTAGCTGGATGTCAATATTAAGTATATAAAACCTTGATTTTTAAACTCTACACCTAAGGGATGTTTCCCAAGGAGCTTTGTCCAACTATAACACAAGTGGCTTAGCAAACGTAATGGCAGTTTATAACAACATGCATTATTTGCCTTACATTTCAAGAAATTTGTCACTTGGAGATAAGGTTACACAAATTCAGGATTCAAAAGGCAGGCTATGTAAATCAGAATGGAGAGTAATATTACCATGTTTTAAAAAATATGTCCACAGTAAAGCTCAGTGCACAGCGGGTAGCATGACAACCGTTTCCAATAGACAGTGTCCACCAAACAATGAAGCAGACCCTTTGGCAAGCATGACCGAGGCAGTGACGACATCATTTGGTCAGGTGTGATTAGCTTGTCACAACGTTGCTAGGATGTTTAAAGAATGTCCCATAATGTAGCCCTTGGAATGGTATGAGTTCAGCAGGCTGACATTTCTGCAATGTTGTGGAGATGTTAGCCTGTGGAATAAAAATCAATCTCTTGGTCCTACATCCATCCCATTAGGCAGGTGCTAACCGTGTTGGCTATGACGTTTTAAATGTCTCCAACTAGTTTTCAGATAGTGGTACACAATTATGGGGCTCTCAGTGAAAGCAAAGTAAGAGCTGGTGTGATCTTGCATGAATTTGGTGAAAGTGTCAAACAATCGAGCCCTTGGAGGCAGAGAGATGGATGGAGCGGATCCGCAAGGCAAGGGTTCTCTCGAGATCACGAAGGACGTCATAAGCCGGTCCTGGACCAGGACTCTCTGCAGGAACCTCATATAGAAGATGCTTAAAGTTTTCCAGCTCGATCAGGAGCACCATGTTCTTCAGGAAATAGCCCTCAATGAAGGCTGCCAGCTCCAAGGCTCCAAGGAACTAAAATGTGTGGGATATTATGAAAATGTGAGACTTGATGTTCCTAAATATAAGCGCTTTCCACACTACGCTAAACCCTGCCAGTCAATTTTAACCCAGGGTTTAGCAACATTTCATACTTGTAATTTTGGAAGGAGGTTAGCACTGCTTTTAACACTGGATTATGAAGCCCTGCTACAGTAATAATTAATGCAGAACAGTGAGTGAATTATCAACAGAAAACCAATCATAAACCTCATTACATATTCAGAGTGTCTATTTGCACCCCGATGTAAATAGCATCTGCCACACAGGACAGCTATTTGCACCCCAATACAATTGCTGTAGTGGTTTGGGGTGTAAAGACGGTGAGTGAATGTGTACTGTTGTCCTAGCAACTGCGTTAAGCGTGTTTTATCCCATTCCTTTTCCCATCTGATTTCCTAATTCCACACTTAATATTTCCTTTCATACTAATTTTGATCTATAATTATAATAGTATTAATGTTAATTTCATCACAGTGATTTGGTCATGGTGAATGTCGAGGAGTGCAGAGAGGGGTTTGATCCGGAGGCGGGGTCTGTTCCCGCTCTCGTTCCCGTGGCTCGGTATCAATTGTGTGGAAATTGCATCACTGTATTACTAATATTGTAGTAACCATATTTTTTGGTAGAAACCATAGTTTTAATGAAATTTACCATGGTGTTGTTGGTACAGTATTATGGTGGTAATATAGTAACCATGGCTAATGTTGTGGTTACTGTAAATATAAAAAAAAATACTATGTTGAAACCATGGTTACTGTAGTAAAACCAAGGTTATTTTTAATAAGGTAAAGTTAAGGTTAGGTCTAGGGGTAGAGGTTGATATAGTGTGTCTGTGGGACTCTAAATAAACACAAACACACTGCAGTGATACACATTCTGTGTATTAGTATTTAAATATGGGTGCAAATAGTATCTGACACTATTTGCAATGGCCTGTAAATAACATATACCATTATTTGCACTGGGGTGCAAATAGCATCTGCCTTAAATATTTGTGCATTTTGTAGCCACAGTACCAATCACAGAATTATTTTTATGTGCTGAGTTTAGTTTAAGCGTCTGAGGGAAGCGGTGATGGCAAACACGTTAAGTGGAGTGATTAAGCAGGTTTTCACACTAGTACTTTTGGTGCGCACCCGAGTTCGAATGACGTCAAAGTTTGGTTCGTTTGGGTGATGTGAACACTGTTTTCGCACCCACAAACCGCACCCGAGTCCACTTGCAAAGGTGGTCTGGGGTACAGTTCATGCAAACTCCGGTGCGGTTCGCTGCTAATATGAATGCATCGTACCAAATCGCAGAAGTGAACCCTTAATTATGACGTATAATTTGCGTCTTTGCAGGCACCCAATTGCAATTGGGTTAATTTAAATTACGAATTTAAAATTTTAAATTACAAAATTCGAAACATGAATTATGTTCATACAATTGTCTGTTTCTGTGACAGCTGAAGGGCATGTAGCCCCTAAGAAGTCATTATAAGTGAGAAACGGGTGCTGCTGAGTGTGACAATGAACAAGGAGGACATAGACATTATTTTGAAATAGTATTATTAATATATTATATATTAATATAATATAATAGTATAATATATATATATTATTAATAGTATTATTATTTACTTAAAAGTAATAAGTAATCTTATTACTTTTCAAAGAACTTATCAGCCAAGTAATATACCATTTTAGAGAAGTAATTAGTACTTTGTAGTGGATTACCTTTTTAAGAACTATGCAAAAAGATAGTTAACTCCCAAAAAGTGACTATTCAGAATAAATCACTCAACCAGGGTAGAACAGTGTGAAACAAGGAATCAGATAATCCAGGATTACATTAGTCCAGGGTTAACTATTTAAAGTGTGAAAAGCCCAGTAGAGTAACATACGTTATAAGTATGTGAATGGAAAAACATCTGGTTGCTTCAACACTGATGAATATCAGCAGCATTCATTATTGAACTTTCTTCTGAGCATTAAGTGTACCTTGGCATGTTTGTATATGTCCACACAGGTGTCGGTAGTGATGTTCTTGGAGCAGATTATTTCACAGTGTCTTTGGAGACATTCAAGCTGGAAGAACTTGGCTGCAGACAAGAGCTTTGAAGCAGAGGGACCATCAATCAAAGCTAAGCACATCAAGCTTTATAACACTCAAAAGCAATCAATTAATTAAAAAAAAATCATAAATGTTGATCATTAACAACTCTGCTGCAGTGCTATGCACAAAGGGTCTCCCATCCAGTAAAGATGGTGATCCATGAGTGATGAGATTTATCAGACTAATTAGAGACTGGCCACTTTGGGTAGGAGTAAGGAGGAAAGAGGCAGGATTACGCAAGACAAACTTTAACAGATTTCACCCAAAAATGACTAATAGAAATTGCCCAAATACACACATATAAAGGAAGGAGGAGAACCTATTTCATACCTCCATAATTTCAGTGTTCCTGATGTGCAGAGTCTCTGTGCCACCACAGTAGAGGTACTGCATTACCAGCTGAAGCACATAGCACACACAGTTCTCAGGAAATTTTAGCAGAACTTCTATGAGTAATTTTAAGACAGGTGAGTTTTGCATTAATCACAAATTCTGTCATTAAGCCAAATCGGGCAGACAGAGATGGGAATTAGGTTAAGGTGGTTTGTCAGTGATGCTGGCAGAAGTTTGAAGGGGTTTTGTGTGAGTCACTGGATTCAAACCTGAAAAATGTTGTACTTGACATGACTGATCTCTATGCAAGTGTTTTCAGCTGCTGGTCTGTTAGAAAGCAGAGACTTAAACCTGATGGGTAGAAAGAGAGAAAGAGAAACGGCATGAACATCTTCTAAAAGCCATATTATAAGGGCAAATGGAAACCTTAACCCCCTAACCCTAAAAACTAAGGTTAAATATAACACCATAAATAATTATTTTACGAAAAAAAAAGAAAAAAAAGATGTATCAAAAAAGTGTCTGGATGTCAGCCAAACATCACTTCAGTCTATTACGATGGACTTCAAAGGATGAACTGATGCCAACTCCAACCATTAGACATTGGATACATTATATGCCATTGCCTGAACCTTGGACTTAGGATAGATCTCACCGAAATTACCGGCCAGTTGAACTGCGGATCACCTAAATTATCTTTGCCTTTATCACTTCAGTCTATTGATGGACTACACTCATATAATGGAATACATAGTCTTTCAATTATTTTCCAACAAAAGCCTTCATCAGCCAATTAACAATGACAACTGCATCTATGTGAACTTCTGCAGTTATTCCAGGATGAACTTCAAAGACATTAGTCATTAATCTTACAGTTTACACAAAATATTTGTTTAAACACTGACCCTTAACACTTACTTAGTTTAACAATTGTAAACCATGACTTGCACTATACATAAGTAATATTGGCATTATATTCATGATGTTAGCCAGAGGGGAACTGGCCCACACAGTGAGCCTAACAAAAAAAAAAAATTCTCCATTAATCAACATCTTATGGAGTTTTGTGTTCCTTGCAACAGTCACCTTCTGCTTGCTCACTGGGGTTCTAAATACAATTATTATTTAATTACCTATTTTTAAACACAATTCACAATCGTATTTTATCAAACGACACATTGATGACTCTAAGACTTTATAGATATTACATTTTCATTTTCTGTTAATGCTGATCTTCTGTAAAGCTGCTTTGAATGATGTGTGTTGCGAAAAGTGCAATATAAATAAAAATGACTTGACTTGACTTGACTTTGATGTCAAGTCATATTCTTCAGCTGTCTAAAGTTGTAATATTTTTTACTTTAAAGTTACAAGTATTTTATCTGTAGGTTGATGGCAAAAAGTTAATATTAAAACAGATGCAAACACTTTAATTGGTAGCTACCATCCAAGAATTATTGAAATGATTGATAAGTATTTATTGAAAACATTGAGTGTATTTTTATTGAAAGTATAGAACGGTTGAGTCCTGATAAAATGTAATAAACATTATTACACTAAAAAATCAAGGCTAATCTTGACTAATCATCTGATCAATATTTTACAATGTAAAAGACAAAAACTATTCAGTAGTATATATTTATATATTTTTAATAATAAAGCAATGATTACTTTGTGTATATGCTCTTATTTGAGATACAGTGGATTAATAATGTACAACCTTGTAATGAGGTCACTGCAACACTCTTGACTTCTCATATTCAATGCAATTTGAATATGTTCAAATATTCATAGTTTTACACTATGAATATTTTAATGATTCTATTACTGTTGGGGAATATTTATTTTTCTTACGCCGAAGGAAATCAGGTAGATTTTTAGAAGTATGTGAGTTATGAGGGAAAATGTAAACATTATACAATTGCCTCTGGTCTCCCCAAATAAATATATTATTAAAAGACGACTTCTAAAAATCATAAATGTTTTACATTATGTATTTAAAGATGCGCAGTTCTGCTGTTTATGAGTATAAAGGTGCATTTTTAACTGTAAAGGTAACAAATTCTAAAGTGTTATACTTTGAGATTTACCTTTGTGAGGAAGTGAAGAGCAGCACTTTATGGGCATAAAAGGGTTTTCCTTCCACCAGAAATGTCACATCAGACATCTCTTTATTGTTGAGAAAGTGGGGATCTGAAGGACAAAACACATCGCATCTTATCCACACAACAGTTATTACACAAACTACTTAATGATTTAGAAGGTTGTCCCATGCAGTGGTGTAGCCCAGAGTGGGCTGGGATTTCCACCCAAATTAGACACAGGCCCACCTAGAATGTTAGAGATTATTTTTTTTACTTCAAATATCTATTTATATAATAGTAAAAAATAAAAAATAAACAAAAAAAGAATGTGCCAGTTCACTTTTGTTAAGGAAAATCTGGTAAATAAATAAATTGGCCAAAAACATAACCCACCCAAAAGTAATTTACTGGCTACGCCCTTGGTACCATGTCTTGTGTTTGAAAGGTTGTCATGATGACTATTAGAAAGTCAGAGAGCATGTAAACGATGTCTATTTTGCAGTCCATTGCATGCAATACCTCGTCTAAAGCCTAGATGGCGCAAGCGTTCCTCCAACACTTTATGAGCCCTAATTCAATTTGAACTGCAATCGAAAATTCATTTATTGCACTTTTCTCTGCTTAGAGTGAAACTATTTGGGGAAGATCAGTGTAAAATGCTGAATCAACTTGGGATTTATATAAACCCAGAATTAATTGGTGAGATGATGTTGATAAATGCAGTAGTTCGATCACTGCACTGAGCTGCCTTAGTCAATACACTAGACAGACTTTCAGGGCACACAAGGACAAGTGTCAGGCATTGCTCAATATGGTAATTGTTAATAATGGAAGAAGCTGAGCAGAGCTGGTGTAAGTTTTGAAGATGAACTTAAAGTCAATGTGAAACTGCGTTCACAACCTATTTATTTCTGTAATGTGACCTTAAACATGATATTCAACTAAAATAAATGCAGGGTGGATTTTGATTTCATCCATCAAGAATTAATTCGATTGTGGAAAGTGGCAGTTCCAAACAAGAATGGAGTCTGAATGCAAGTTTGCAAAAATACAGTCAAGATAAATAGCGTTTGACTACTGGTTAACATTATCCAATAGCATGCATGACCTAGGTGACATCAGTGGAAAAGGATGGTCATTTCAGTGGAAGAGCAAAACAATTAAAATGTACAAAGGCTAATGAGCACAAATGAATCATTCACAATAAGGACAGAAAGATGAAATTGGAAAGTAAATAGAATCCATATTAATATCATGTTGACTACAGCTGATGTACTCACCCAGACGAGATGTTTGCTTCTTTTTAATTTCTGTTAGTTTGGGGATCGGGAAAGGCCCATAGCACTGGGTAAAGATCACTGACAGCTGCTGGCTGATCACTTCGTTCTGCAGATCACACACACAGGGTGTAACTAGACCCTAAATTCTGTTTTCTAAAAGTAAAGTGCATTCAAGCCTACGGTAAAGCCAACACACACCACTTATGACGAGCTGTAATTAGACGTTTTATCATGTTAATTACAGAGAGAGCTGAACCTGGTGTGGCTGATGTTGATTGACTGTTTGCTCAGAGTCATGGACTGCAGCACAGTGATAACAACAACGCAAAGACTTATGAGGGTCATTCAATTCTTAAGTGTTGCAAAATCATTTAAAGGTAAATTGACAGTAAAAATAAAACACTTCAATATTAGAGATAGCAATACAGAGGGACTCTCAGAGAAATTTGCATTAAAGTGCTAGATCACCCAAAAGTGAAACTTTAGTCATCATTTACTCACCCTCATGTTGTTCCATTGCTTTTTTTTGTTCATGGAACAATAAAGGAGATATTAGGTAAAGTGTTAGCCTCAGTCAGCATTCACTTTCACTGCATCTTTTTTTCCATACACTAAAAGTGAATGGTGTTTTGTTTTCCACATCATATGAGTTTGGAAGAATATAACAGGTGACTGAACAATGACAGAATTTTTGGGTGAACTGTCCCTTTAAGAGTCCTCTACATAATGCATGATTTCTTATGTGATGTAATAAAGAATTGTGAATGCACCTTGCTGGCTCGGAGGATCTGGAACATGAGAGGCAGTCCATGTGTGATAAGTTCCTCTGTGTACTCATCTTCTTTAATGCAGCTGAAGTCCTTCAGCAGGCCCTGGATCAGAGGTCGCCGCTGCTGTACAAAGCATGTACGCAGAGACTCGAGCCATGTGTGCAGGGTCCAGGGCACGCCTGCATATGCAATCAATTCATCAATTAATCCACTGTATGTGACACTTCAAAATCGATCTTTCCATCTGCCTACTGTATAACTGAATGCATGTATAATGTATGTATGTTGAAACTAAATACTCAGTGTCAGTGCTGTTCCAAGAAGTGAATAGATATTGTGATCGCTGCATGACAGAACTGAGGCAGGCTGTAAATGTCTATAACCCTGTTTTCACCTGGTATTGAAATTAGTTTGGGCGATCTGATCACAAGTGGACAATGCTAAATGCAGGTGTAAATGGTCTCTAAAACGTTTTGTAATTTGATAATACAGAGGTTGTCAAAAACGTATGTGCTCCACCACTACTGATCCGTGTTGTGATCTTGCAGTCTAAATGAATGCAATGAGATAATAAAAGACAGTGTATCATACAAAAATGACAAGAAAACATTGAGATGTCCTCCTGGTCTGGAGACAAAAACACAACAGTAGACCTTCGTCTCGAAATCTGAATATGATAACAAGAGATGCAGTTGAAATGCATGATACTACCAGGTGTAAACAGCCATACTGTCATCTCGGCTGATCACTTGTGATTGGATCACCTGAGACGGATCTTAATACCAGGTATAAATAGGTCCTGTGGTAAGCGTGCAGTGTTTTTACTAACCCAGGCTGCGGATGTCTATGGTAATGTCCACATGGCCGTGCTCGGCACTGTGGTACATGGCCTCGCGGAGGGCCCTTAGTTTGGCCTTGCCTGTCCGGAGGGTGGCCTCTGACTGTGGCACTCTCCTCTCTCCTGGCTCAGAGCCTTCGGCTAGGATCTCTTCCAGTGACAGCACATCCCCCTTGTCCTTTTCCACTTGGGACAGAAGCTTCCGGAACACGTTCCTGCAGCAGCACATGCATGTTATCAATTCACTCAGGTATTTACAGTACATTCATTAAACAAATAGTTCACCCAAACATGAAAATTATGTCATTTTTTTACTCGCCCTCATGTTGTTTCAAACCTGTATGCTGTTCCAAGAAGATTTTTGAAGAAGTTTCATGTAGCTCTTTTCCATAAAACAACAGTTCATAGTGACCACGTCTTTTAAGCTCCAAAAAGGACATTAAAAGATAGTTCACCAAAAAAGAAAATTCTCTCATCGTTTACTCACCTTCATGCCATTCCAGATCTGTCTGACTTTCTTTCTTCAGCAGAACACAAACAAAGATTTTTAGAAGAACATATCAGCACATCTGTAGGTCCTCACAATGCAAGTGAATAGCAATGAGACCTTTGTAAATTTTGACCTTTTGCTCCAAAAATCACATAAAGGAAACATAAAAGTAATCCATATATTCAGAAGTGATATAATAGGTGTAGGTGTGAAACAGAACAATATTTCTTACTGGACTTAAATTTTGATCTGTTTCTCAATCACACCTATTATGATGCTTCTGAAGGTATGGATTTAACCACTGGTGTCATTATGGATTACTTCTACGTTTCCTTTATGTGATTTCTGAAGCTACAAAGGTCTGATCACCATTCACATGCATTTTATGGACCTACAGAGCTTAAATATTTTTCTAAAATCTTTTTTTGTGTTCTGCTGAAGAAAGAAAGTCATACACATCTGGGATGGCATGAGGGTGAGTAAATGAAGATACATTTTTATTTTTGGGTGAGCTATCACTTTAAACACCATAAAACCACCATAAATTATCTCAGCGCAGACATGAATAGGATTACAGAGCTTCGGCAGAGCGGGTGATTATCAATGAATAAAAACTTATATTTCAGTCTGTTTCTAACTCAAATAATTTGTCTTCCTTCAGACAACATGGAGCAGAGTGCACGAGTCATTGACTACTTTTATGGTGCTTTATGAGTTTTTTGTAGGAAAGGAGCTGTGAAGATAGTTAAAAATTCTCCTTTTGTGTTCCACAAAATTTTCATTTTTGGGTGAACTGTCCCTTTAAGCCAGGGTTGACTGTGAGAGCACAAAATTCTGAGAAAGACAGATTGTTTTACATAGCCATGAAGATTACTTGCTTGCATCATTTTTCTATCAGCGGATATTGATGAGCAAAAAGTGTTTTAAACAGCTTATCTGTGAAACACCCAGAGCGCATTTGTGTTTATGACTTTCATCTATCAATGCATTAAAATATTTTTTCTGTAAAATTTTATCACAAGTTCTCAGGCTTGTGTGTTTGCGTGAAGACATTTTACTTAATAAAAAGTACCAGTGCTCTCAACAACCAGTATAATCTGCATTAACAACAAATCATCACTGTATACACGTCGACAAACATCTCAGGAACTTGATGCCCAACAAAACATTCTGTTCTGGCTCTGACCTCGATACGTCTCCCATTCAGACGTCGTTTATAACGGATTGCCTTAATATCATAGAGGTGGGCGAGTTGGCCGTCTAGCATTCTGGATTCTCATTCACTTGCATGCACTGTGAATTTCAATGAGCTTCCATTATGCAGTGCTGGGCATAGGTGAGATTGAATGAGTGAGCACCCAGTCACCCATACAGTTCAACAGCTATGGATAGTGACGGGGTGGAGTTATGGCATTAAACTACACACACGTTTGTGCCCAGAAACACCAGCTAAGCTTTTTATGCCTGGTTTTATGAGGTCAGATCTGATATATTAAGTTCTTGCAGTCAGGATGATGTATGACTAAACAGGAATAATGATGCGTGGTGACAAATGTGTCAATGTAGTAATGAAAGTTTGGTTCCCTGTTGAGCTTGTGGGTAATGTGCTGTCTCTAACATATGTGAGTAATCACTGTTGCTATGGAGTCAGTGGTTGTGTATTACCGGTACCTGTGTCCGTGTGCTGCTGCCAAGCTGTACGAGTTCATTTCGCCCAGCGGGCCAGAGGAAATCCCATTACGGTAAGTGGTGCCAATCAATGGGTCTGCTCCTCTTTCCAAAAGCAGACTGACCAGTTCAAAGTTGCCTGTTAAAACCAAAACGGCAATTAACATTTAATTAATTTAGCAGATGCTTTTATACAAAGCAACTTACAATGCCTTCAAGGTTGTTACGACCCCAGTAGTCATTTTGAGTATTACTATTTTGACAAATTACAGGTGGTTCCATCCTATCAAACATCCCCACTCCTGATTAGAGCAGCCTCTGGATGCAGCTGGTTTTTAAAAGGTGCTTAATCAAGTTCAATCTAGTTCAATATCACACATTCAGATTTGCCACAGTATCAAATCACCCAAGAACCAATGAAATTTGTGCACAGTTTCTTCTGCTCCGCCCTTAGATGGAGTCAGGTGCACTCACTGACTTTCAGGTGCGCTTGATGAACAAGACATTCTTGTGTACATGCCAGATTTGAATAAGTGAAGAGGAAGATTTTCAGTGAATTAAGATTAAAATTTTGAATGGTTCCTCACATAATGTTGTCAAATGGATTTAGAAGACATGTAAAACAGTGCAGCAGTGATATAGATGACTTATGGTGATTTGATGTCCTTTTGGAGCTTTACAGTCACAGTCACGATCCTCTCATCCCTTATCCTTGTGTTTCATTATAATGCAAAGCTCCATTTTTTTTATTTTTTAAACTTGACTTGAAAAAGTTGAACAAACTTAACATGGTAAACACTTTATCTATATGTGTGTTCCCTGGTATAGTGAATCAATAACCTTGGTGTTGGTAGTGACATGTTCTACCAGTTTAGCTACAAAAGTATCTAAAAAGTATCCGCTGGCCAAATTGATTCCCTACACAGAACTCTGTGATAGTCAGTGCAAAAGTTTCAGCGTGAGGTGATCGTCTGTGTTCCGCGACAGCTGTCGGGACCTTGAATAACATATAATGTGCAAGTAAGAAGCGGTACTGTATCCGACAGACAAGCAGGCCATTCCCAGATTGATTTGCTAATGTAAATTAGCAGGCTGTCCTGTGCACATCCACACGGGTGTAATGAGGAGAAAGTGTTTCCACATTAGAAGAAAAAGCCTGCAGATGCTAACACAGGGGTGTAATTGACCAAACATTCAACAAATGAGGCAGAATCAATAAGCCCTGATGAGTTTTGCATCTGATGAGGCTCAAACAATCCCATTTACAACCATTTCTATTGCGTCACATGGTCTTACGGCTAAATCTTCTTCTAGACATTTCTGTTCAATCAGATCAGCTTGTTTTTGCTTAATTTATTTTCTACTAGGCTGCATGAAATTATAACTTTTTTGTGCATGCCACCTCTTTTTGTCACACTAAGAAAGTGTCCATTATCACCTGACTGAAACCTGAATTATCCAATTCTTATAGGGCTTGTATGCTAAGTGGGCTAGACAGGTAATTTCAATATTATGCTGACAAACACGTGGCAAATGTAAATGAATATCACTAAGGTCAATTCATATTCATAGCATTGCCACTGCTGAGATTATGAAATCTCATTTGGCAGTGGTTTCCATACATAATTTTACCACGTGGACTTGTCATATTCACACTGGGGACTTAATAAAAAAACTGGTGTCGCTAAGGCTCATTAGCAAGTTTGCAAAGGGCTCTTGAGAATGCTGCCACCATGACAGTCTCTGTATAATACAATTAGAGCTCTGGAACCAGTCTGGGGCACAAAAGTATAATGTGATCATCGTCTGCAAGGACTATTTTGCCACATTTTCAAGATGCACAAATGAACCAGAATGGAACCATTAAAAAACGGGCCCTCTGTGTATAGTGCAAAATCAAAAGTTGTTTGGCTTAAAAATGTTCAAAATCTGAACACATTCTGTTTATTTCTAAGTTTGAATGAGATATTCAGTCCATTTCAACATGGACTCTTGCACCACAATGAATATAAATAAGATTTCTGTTCACTGATAAAGTTCAGTGCTTTTAGTAAGTCATTTACTGTGTTGGTGAGGGTTTTCCTTTTACCTGCCGCAGATGCCAGCTGTAATGGAGTCTCTGTGTAATTCTCCATGCCATCCTGAATCCCTCCCTCTACAGTTGCTCGAGCATCGAGAAGAAGCTGCCCGGTAAGGTGAAAAGTAGAAGATTAGCATTATGAAACGCACACAGAACTATAATTGGGGATTTAACTTTAATATTACCAGGGAATTGGTAAATACAAATGCTGAATTTGCATTAAATTATTCTACCCCTGGTAAACATTTCCTAATAGTAAAACATCTTTATGGTAATCTGTTCATAAATAATTTCACTTGATGCATTAAGTGGAGAAAACGTGAAGGGGGAAAAAGCATTACAAAAAGAAGCAAATGGCTGCAGTGTTTGGGACATTATTCATACAGGAACACAACACAAGAAGATGGATTTTAATGATAATACATCTCCTGCTGGGGATGTGGGCTTCTGGGAGATTAAGCACTAGGGTTGGGCGATGTCCTCTAAATTGGCAGTTGACGATGTTGACAGTAAAACATCCCGATGGACGATGATATCGTCCGTGGGGTGGGGCGGGGGGGATTATATAATTTCATATAATTTTCAAAAATTATATGAAAAATTATAATTTTGTTATTTTACTAACCCAACTAATGACTCGTCGGCGCTTTATCAGTAGATTGTACGACACATGAAGCATTTTTTTTTTTTAGCTTTCACTTAAGAAGAGTTGTGCACTTTTTATTTTAATATATCTCTTTACATAAATACTATTTTCCACTTAAAAACTATAATTTCGTTATTTTACTCACTGATGAGCAAAAGGTCGAGGCAGAAATGACCATGTACCTGCAGGAAATGGCCATTGATGGGGAAGAGGACCCGCTGACTTGGTGGAAAACGAACGATAAAAGGTTTCCGCTCATGGCAAGATTAGCTCGGAAATATCTGTGCATATGTGCTACCAATACTCCATCAGAGCTGGTCTTCAGCACAGCGGGTAGTGTAGTTACTCCAATCCGCAGCTTATTAAAACCAGATAAAGTGAATATGTTGGTATTTCTGGCCAGAAACATGGAAATTTAAACATGGTCTATGGTGAAAGATATTAGACTTCTTTACGCATTTTTCGCCATCCGCTGTGGAGCTATTCGATTTTGCATATTATTTTTTAAACGTTCATTTGTGTAGTTCATATGACCACTTTACAATATTTCAATAACATAATTTATTTTGTAGCCTGTGCTGAAGTTAATTGTGCTGCTAATTATACATATGAAATGTTAATGCCGAGTTTCGGTCTGAGTGTTGTTCCCGTTTTCTAGTTCTTTATTTGTTGTTCTTCTATGTTTTAATAAATGTGTGTTATTCATATTCACCTTGTTTCTTTCATTTGATTTGACATTATGGATTTATGGCCAAGGAAATTTTTCTTTAAAAGTATTAACCAGACAAAAGTTATTTGACGTTCGCTGGTCTGGGTTTATCTTAAACTGCCGCTTCAGTGTATACAAGAGCTATGTGACAATGAGCAAGATTTTCTGAGACACTACAACTACTAATAATTAATTAATAAAGGCTATTTTCTTGTAGCCTACAACATAAAATATTTTAATCTAAATGTACAGTGTAAGACATGTAAAAAAATGACAAGAAGCTAACAATGTCAAGATCAATATTTGTGTAGCCTGCCTGACACGGTATTTTCACAGACTAACACGTCACGTCTCTGGCATATACTACAGTATTTAAAATAGCATATATGCATTAGTTATATTCTCAATTTAATTTACAGAGCAATCCCTGCAAAGTTTTTAGGTTAACTATAGAAGAGACTATGATTAGTGAGTCACACTAGCAAGACTCGCAAAAGGGGACGTGGCATCACGATGGTGGCTCTACATCGTGATGTTGGTCAGCCATCACGATGGACGATGATATCGTCCATCGGCACAACCCTATTAAGCACCCCAAGAAATATCACCTAGCCTATCCATTTTCCTGGAAGAGCAACAGTATATAAGTGGACCTTATTAGGTCATCAGTCCAACATTTCTATTTGTGGAAGGTTATTTAGAATTAAAATAAGACTTTATTCCACTTTGGAATAAAACTTTGAATACAACAAACTGCCCTCTGACAAACCCTTTCTCCATCTTCCTTGACACTTTTGGCCTTTCCTGATATAATTAAAAGGATAATTGGATTATTCCCTCTATTTTACACATGAACATTCAAGTTCCACTTGGGCAGTCCCATCCAGGCCACAAACGTTTAACAGGGGGTAACATCAAACTGTTTCTTTTGCCATTATTATTATGATAACATCAGGGAAAAGTGCAAAGGTGGAAAGTGCAAAGGTGGAAGGCATCGAATCATTCACAGCGTCACTACCTGAACGACAGGGACGTGTCCGTGAGACACGGCGAATGTGAGTGGCGTCCCCTGCCTGCTGTCGGGATAAACTGAGGGGTGCTTGTGTAGTGAGCTGGGCACCTGGGAAGTCATATAGGTGAAGTTCAGGGAGAGAAAAATTCAGCCATTATATACCAGAACGCGAAATTGCAGGAGCACGAGAAAGAAAAAAGGGGAAGGTATGAGTGAGTGAGTGAATAAGTAGAAAACTGGAAAGTTCTTCCACCGTTTGGCTCTTTTGTTAATTCAAGTTAAAAACAGGAGAAAAAGTATGTGCTTGTTTTGTTATTCCATCCAGCCCACATTAATCAATAACTAGAGTTTACATTTGTTTACTCTCCTATGGACAACTCCTACATGCCCTTCTTGCTTTGGTCCAAATCCTGACCATAAAGAGTTTGAAGTGTTAGGATCTAGTTCACGCTTTCATAGCAGTTAAAGACAGACAGCAGGAAAGACAGTTGGCAGCGAGTTCCAACGCTAGAGGAGTAAGTGAGCAGTGACTCAAATGCAAAGCACCAAACATGAAAAAAGTAGGCTTGTCTGGCATTAATGCTTACAACTGTGCTGCATAAAAAGTTGAGTCGATGGTAAATTATGCAAGTATCTGTGAATGTCTAGGCAAACATGACCTTTTGGAACAGACTGCTGAGATTAGGGTTAAACAATTGACAGTGTAAATCTGACTAGGAAGCACTGTGTGTCTGCTCACTCGATAATGGACTTTGACTAGTCCTAAGCAATTTTTAAAACAAGTTAACGTTAAAATTTTGGTGCTTTGTGTCCAAGTCAACGACTCCATGTAAAGAAGTACTTCAAGATTCAAAAGAAGAATACACACAAGGTAAAAATGCACAATATCACATCATGCTGTGACTAATATATTGAGGTGAATGTCTATTTGAGAACCATTATATTTTTGTGAGTAACTCTTTACAATATGGTTAGAGTTACTCACAAAAATATAATGGTTCTCAAATAGATATTCACCTCAATATATTAGTCACAGCATGATGTGATATTGTGCATTTTTACTTTTACAGCATTAATTAATCTTGGTTAATGTTAATTTCAATATATACTTACATGTTGCCAGTAAGTTCATGCATTATGAAAAATAGCTTGAAAAATAGCATTTTTATAGGTAAGTTATCATCAACCAAGATTTATAAATTATGTAAAGATTTTGTTATTTGTTAGTTTATGACACTTTATGCATTTACTAATGTTAATGAATAGAACTTTACAGTATTGTAAAGCCAAAAAAACATAATTTTCAAGACAATTTAACACATTTCACAAACAAATTCTCATTACTGTAATATGAAAAATAGATTGTGAAGAAACAAATTGCTATGTATTTATACATCATAGAAGTATTCTGTTGCTGCCTTTCATTTATGCTGATTTTATAAAAAAATTTTAATTGAATTGAATTTGTGTCATGAGAATTACTATTGAAAATAGGGGGGCTTCACATGAAATGAGCACAAAGTGATCATCTGTGTTCTGCAACTGCTTTCGGGTCCTTGAATAACGTATAACGTGCGAGTAAGGGCAGCCGGTGGACTTTCTGGTGCCCTCCTAGTGTAAGATGGTGCCTCCCTAAGGAGTTGATGCCCTACGCAGACTGTGTAGTCTGCTTATAAGGAGCGGCGGTACTGCCTGTGTGTAATCGGTGCATATTATGGGTGTGTATAGCGTATTAGCACATTAGTGCCATGATTGCAACAGGTAAACATTACAAATGACACATTATCTAGAAGTGCACATAATTTGTTTTAAAGTAGTAAAGTAGTAAAAACATCTTCTTTTACTGATCTTGTGTGAATTCTACTCATAGAATGAGGCCTGAAGTCATTGATAACACATTTGTAACATTAGTTGATGTTCTACATGTAGTCTTGAGCATCATCATATTTAAATGCCCCTCTAAAAATGCTATGAAATGCGCCACACCTCCTACCAGCGGTGTGGCCGGAGTCTGAATGTTCGCAAACAGCATGTCGTTGCTCAGATGTTTCAAACATCTTTTTGGCTCTGAGCAAAGAACGAAGAAGCCCTTTGGCATTAGTGTGCCTGACCCTTAATGGCATTTTCTACATGCAAAATAACCACTATTTCGCTCTACACAAGAGTTGGTAGTAACCTTAGTTTCTGCGAAACTTGCAAGATTAAACCCAACTATTTCCATTGGTAGCAAAAAATACAGGGTGCCTCAGCTCATTAATTCAGTAGTCACAGCCCTGATCAGGGAATCAGCCATTTCTAGGGCTTAATTGCACAAACATTCCAGTGCACTGAAAAGTTTGCTACCTAAAAGTTCCCAGAATGCACTGTAAAATCCAGGGAGCATTATTGCTTCTGACAGCATCATTTATACAATGATGTTGTTGATTGTGTTTTATTGAGCAGTCTAGCATATCACAGGTCTGTTGATTCAGTGGTTGGATACCCTTGCCAGCGCCCAAATTCATGTTCAGGATACACTGATTCACGATTCACGCACTCACACTCTTGTGAAAGTTTCCGCAGAATGATGGTTACCTTATAGCCATTGGCCATAACAAATGCATGCAAAAAGCATAGTGAAGAAGACAAAACGATGCGCTACAGTTCCTTAAATATTGCCCAAGCATAACACACTTCCATGCTGCACAAGATGCTTTGTAACTCTTCACAAATAAATACTGACCTCGCTGTTAATGTCTGCTCCAGCATCCAGCAGCATTTGCACCATGGCCTCGTCCCCACGTACGCATGCATACATGAGAGGGGTCATGCCCTGGGGAACACACAAACAACACCAAAACACACCAAAAAAATTTGCTTTCTGTTGAACAGCACAAGTTTTAGTGTTGTGCTATCTATACTGCTGCACTAGTTGTGGGTTATTGGGCAGAAAGTCCTTAAAAATAATAGCTTTTTTTAGCCTTTGAATGTTTTTAAGCCTCCATTTAAATGGAGTGGAACAGTAATCTTTATGATGATGCTCTATTAAAGTGCCTTAAACAGAAAACAATACAGACTCTAGACCATCAAATCCAGTGCATAAATACACATAATGGCAGTTACATTTAAATTAGTTAGTTTTTGAAAAGTCTATAAACAACATGCACCATTAATACCTCGATAGTTGCGGGAAAAATTACGTCTGTGAGCCCTTGGATTTACCTGGATTTCTGCATACAACATTTTCATACAATTTGGTCTCATCTTCTGAATGGAGTCATTTAGATTGAGACTGAGATGCTTTACATGACCTCAAGAGAGCAATTCACAACAAATATCTCATGAATATGGTTGAATTGAAACACCATCCATCCATCCATCCATCGTCAACCGCTTATCCTGTGTACAGGGTCGCGGGGGGCTGGAGCCTATCCCAGCTAACATTGGGCGAAAGGCGGGGGACACCCTGGACAGGTCGCCAGTCCATCGCAGGGTGAATTGAAACACTTTTGTAAAAAATAATGGTGCAACGTTCCTCCTGACTGTTACTACCCAATTACAGGAAACGTTTGGTGGATGTTGTGGCTGCCAAAAGAAGGTCAATCAGTTATTAAATTCAAGGATTATCATATTTTGTTTACTTGTTGTGTTGTATACCTAAATCTAGAGCTAAATACACTGCAAACAACTTCCACAATGAAGATGGAAATTCATTTCTCAGAGTAGCCCTACTTCAACATTTCTCCTCAGGGCTCCACTTAAAGTCATGAGTACCATATTTACTAGCATGATGTTGTGAATTTTGGAGGAGCACTTTCAGAGCAAGATGGATCTGCTCTCAAATGACTCCCAGCTGGATTTCAACAATTTCCCCTTTCATCACTTTTCCCCCATTCTTACGGTTTTGCCTCGAAGTCGCTTCAATTTTACATGTTAGTTTAATCCACTTTGTCAGCGCCGGCATGTCGCTGTCATTCTTTGCATAGACTGGCTGTGGTATTCAAGACAGAATGGGACAATAACACGCACTCCATGCTGGATACAGATGACTTTATTTGATTTATAATACGAGAGTCATGACTACTGTCTCGATGAATGATTACTACACAGATCAACTCAGATTTAAAGGCTTTTCCTTATGTAAAGGTCATGCAGCTCTCTTCTTTAATTCTCTTAGCCTCTAGATGTCTCTCTGGTTATCTGTCTTCACACACAGAGTTATAATATTATAGGTAACTGACTGCACAATTTGTCTTTTGAAGTGACATACTGCAGAAATGTAATTAGGAGATCTGTGAATATCTAATGTAAGAGACCATTCATTAAAAAGCCATTCATTAAAACCAGATGTAGGGGAAGTCACACTATTTTTGTATCACACTACATTTTGTTAATTATTTTCATTTCTATCTGACTAACATGGATACTGTGATGTAAAGCATTACCGTCAGGGCAAAAGGTGCTGTATCAACAGAAATAAAAAGATTTTGGTTCCCCTTTTGTCACTCACTCGACATTGTGTCGATATAGTGACACTAGGGGTCTCTCTTGAGAGCCTTGGTTACATCTTATCTTTGAGAAAAGGCTAATAGAATTGGTGAACAAAATTTGCATGCCCCTTCCACGGACATACGGGTATAAAAAAGAGGGAAGCGTAGGGCTGGACTGAAACCCTCCGTTCTCCCCTCAGCCCTCCTTGAGATTCCTTGAGCTATGTGGCTCCTCAGCTAAAAACCTGTCTGAACAGACACACGCTTCCCTCCTTTTATACCCATATGTCCGGGGGTGGGACATGACAATTCTGTTTGCCAATTCTCATTGGCCTTTTCTCAAAGATAAGAGGTAACCGAGGCTCTCAAGAGAGACCCCTAGTGTCACTACATCGACACAACGTCTCGTTCCCTCCATCAGGAGATGTTTGTTTTGATAAGAAATAAGGGCGCTCCTGATTAAAGTCAACATGAAATCAAAACTGACCCTATTTACTATCTTAATACACATTCCCAGTCTGTGAGCGACAAATCAATGCACTCTATTTGAAATATTCAGAAAAAATATATGTTATTCTTATTTTTTTCTTCATTAAATTGTGTTAACGTTCTCTTTCCTTATTCGCTGATGTCACCAAGCCCTCTTATATTTTAAGCCCCTCCCCTCCAAACACCTGTCATAACAACTTTTCACAATCAATTACTGATAGATAAAATCAAGTCAAGTACAGTTTTTTTCTAATGCAATATATCCTGTTTAACTTGAAAATATCACAATCGAGGAGTAAAATTGCCAATTTAGCAATTTCATTTTTTCTTGAATAATGTTGAATTTAATTTATTGCAATGATGCTAGATTTTATTTTTTTTCATCTAACAAATTCTCATTAACAATAAACACCTCTGTAAAAAGATATTACAATTTAGGCCTAAATGGTATGCAAATGTTATACAATGTCAAATTGTGTGTGTGTGTGTGTGTGTGTGTGTGTGTGTGTGTGTGTGTGTGTGTGTGTGTGTGTGTGTGTGGTTGGTTTACAAGGACATTTTGTTCGGTTACAAACTGGTAACTGCAAGTGTATTATGCTATAAATGTGGTTTATGAGGAAATTTCTAGTGTACCCATAATTCAAATTGCTTAAAAAACATAATAAATGTTTTTTGAAAATGTAAAAATGCAGAACGTTTTTTGTGAGGTTTAGCTTTAGGGATAGGGTTAGGGGATAGAATCTATAGTTCGTACAGTACAAAAATAATTATGTCTATGTGTGAATATATCAATATTTCTGACCTGTTCACTCATACTGTTAATGCCATCTGGGCCGAGCAGGTTGACTGCTTGTTTAACCAGGTCAGTTCGTCCACAGTTGAGCATTCGGAAGCCCAGGTCCTGCAGGAATTTTGCTTCTGTAGAGGCAGCGTCCAGCTTCCGTGTGGCACAGAAACAATCATCCGCTCTGTTGAAAAAAGAGAAAAATCCAGAATAAAGGTAGACTGATATATCGTTTTACCGATAAATTGGAGCCGATTGTTGCCTTTTGGAACTATCGGTTATCTGCAAAAATCTATGCTGATAGTTGACGGTAGTTTTTCTGTGGCCAGCACTGGAGGATTTTACAGTTACAATATGGCTTCATTCTACAGTATAACAGCGGCCTCTTGAGATTAAATTATACAATCCCTGGCACCTTGTGGTGATTTGCTGCATCTAAATCTTTCATGATTGACGACATTCAACCATATTTTAATCCTCATTCCGATGCATATCTTTTCATTATCTAATCAAGTATTCTTAACTAAAGTGAGGGCTTCATTTTAAAAAAAAAAAAGCCCTGGTGTGTTTTGAGCTTGTTTGTAGTTAAACGTTCTGCATTACGCACCAAATCTTAATTAGTTGTGGATATTCTTGGGATATTTGTTGAACAATAACTGCATATGACCTAACTACAGCTGGAATTGTATTAATTTTGGGCTCTTGTAGCTTCTATGTCTTTGCCTGTCATAGTAAGGACAGACTAACATTTATTTTAAAAACTAGTGGCTGATTAATCATTTATTGACCACCACATTAGTTATCGGTCACCTATTACACGTCCAAAGAAAAGCTGCTAGTCCATGACTATCAACTAAGCAGTTGTATGATGATGATGCAATAATTCCTTACAGCTAATTTACTGAAATTCAATCATTATCATACTTATCTTTTATTCTCTTTAATTTATTCCAGGTACCATATAATTGCTTTAACAGAAAATATTCTGTAGCTCAAAAAATTAACACAGGAGACTTCTTTCAAAAGATTGTTGCCATGGAAAAAGAATGCCTGAAGCTAACCTTTTTTTTGTTTGCCAAGACAACCTGCATCTTTCAAGGTATTAGCACACACCTGAAAACAACTATACCCATGTAAAAAGGCATTTACATAGCGCTTCAGAGTCTGGCACTAGGAAAATAAAACCACAGGGAAGTTAAGGATGCTCTGTGCAATTTGTAATGAGTGCATAGTGTCTGTATATGTACTGCCAAAAACTGACAAATTGTTAATTAAAGCTTTTTTTGTGCATATAGTGTGTATGCCAGTTGTGTGTTTTTGTATTTGTGTATGGATGTGTCATTGCATTCCAAGCCTACTTCAGCTGCCTTGGCTCACAGTCCACCCTGGGTAACAGCAGTCTGGCCGCCTGTCGCACATCGTCACTGTCTACCGAGAAGCTGCGCCGGTGTTCTGTGTGTGCCACTGCCACTCTGATCCATTCCATCAGAGGAGGCAGTACCAGGAACGGCCTGCGGGGGCAGCAGATAAACATGTTTTATATTAGGGCTATGGCTAGGTGTGTCAGTAAGTCAATAAGCTTCTATAAAGGGGTCATGGCATGAGGAATACAATTTTCCTTGATCTTTTGACATATAAGAGGTCATTGTACTATAAAAGCTAACTGTAAATTTCAGAACTCAAAACTTCCTCCTCTCTGCAAAAAGAGGATTTGTTGAAACAAAGCTGCCAAAACGACACGTTTATTACTTCCTCCACATTGTGATGTCACACTGTGTTAAACATTTGTATCTGAATGCCTCCACAATAACATATGAATGCCTACTTTATCTCTTCTATAGGCATGCCCATTAGCTGTGAGTAGTTAGATATCAATGAAAGACAGCAGGTCATTCAAGAGCAGAGAGCCAATCATAACAGTGGGCGTTCACTGTCAAGTCTTAAAGGACAAGAAGCACCAAAACAAAGCACTTCTGACAAAGGGTCAGAATGAGAGTGGAAAATTGAATTGAATTTATTTCAGGATAACCCCTTGAGATGTAACATCTCATTTTCAAGGGGGTCCTGCACCAATCTATACAGACACAAAGGTTAACCACACAATACAAAAAAAGACACAAACACAAACATATATACACAAAACAATAACCCGCACACCTACCCTTGCCCCAAATCAAATATAGCACACATTTTAAAGTATTATGACAAATAATTGGCCGATGCATTAAACAACCAATGCGTCATTTATCAATATGCCTTATAACAAAACGTAACATGCAAGATAACATTACATCTCACATAGAAATGTCAAAGAATATCAAGATAATTTTACAAGAAAAATCATAATTATATAGCCTACATACAACTATATGTTTTCTACATAAATCCTTTAATACCATTGTGTCCCTAATTACAAGAACATGTAGTTTTTAGAAAAGAAAAGAGTGACGATTTAAATAAACCAAATGTAGAAATAGACCTCAAAAAATGATAATGTTTTACAAATATATGACTGTTTTTATTGCAATTATTTTAATTTTTTAGTAATATTTTACAAGTGAATCTCATGGAAAATATTAAAATAATAAAAAAAAGGGTTTGTCGTGACCCCTTTAATAAAAAAGTTCAATTTCCGTTTAGTTTTAGTTAGTTGTAACAGTGCATAAATCATTTTTATTTTGTATTTTTGGAAAATGTTAGATTCATATAGTTTCTGTATAGTTTTAATTTTCATCCCTTGTAACATAGCACCGTAAATAGATCCATCTGCCCATGATACATCAGAAACTGCATCATACGCAAAATAACACCTTCAAACTTTAAGTATACATTTAAATTTGTCATTTTCATAAAAACAAGTACTTATAGACAATGAAATTTGATGAGATATACACGCCCGTAAATTCATTTTTGCAAACTGACTTTTTATCTGTATTTTGACATAATGATGTTTTAAGGCCTCCCACCATCCAAAGGACATGCAGGCTAGGTTAATTGGTGTCTCCAAAAAAAATTGCCGTGGATGTGGATGTGGATGTGGATGTGGAGGTGAGTGTGAGTGTGAGTGCGAGTGTATGTCTGTCTATGTGTGGCCCTGCGATGGACTGGCGACCTGTCCAGGGTGTCCCCCGCCTTTCGCCCAATGTTAGCTGGGATAGGCTCCAGCCCCCCGCAACCCTGTACACAGGATAAGCGGTTGACGATGGATGGATGGATGGATGGATGTTTTAAGGCTCAAAATGACTTTCATCTTCAATCTACAACAAAACTAAATCAAATTCTAAGCAAAATCATGATATGAACACACCTCATTAGTCAACAAATTTTATTTTTTTTAAGTATTTATTTGTTTCTTCTAAACACCTTTCCACTTTTTTAATGGGGACATCTGTTTGCATGCAGCTTCTACATACTTTAGAGAAGTAATCATAAACTCTCTGTTGGGATTACAGTTGCTACTAATTACCAGCACTAAGCAGCATCTAATTAGTGCGGTTGGACTCTGCAGCATATGAAAGACCTGTAGCCCTAATGACAGGCTTTCAGTCAGAAAACGAACATTAGAGATTCAAGCTGCTCATTACAAAAAAAAAAATATATATATATATATATATAAATAAAAATAAAAAAAATCCCACTCTCATTGCAACAGATGAAACAGCACGCAAAAAATATAATTAAACAGCTGTAAGTGCACATTTAATTGCACATGGCCTATCAATTTTGTTACTTATAGTACAGTATGTGCTGAACTGCTTTTGCATCCCTATTACTTTTTGATCTTAAACTTAAAAATTGTTTTATATAAAGATTTAAAACTATTCTTTATAGGTTGTATAACATGAGGAAAATCAAATTCAGTGAGTCACAATAATCATTACCACAAATTTCATATTTTGTTGGGTATTTCTGCTTGAAGCTTCTGTGGTGCCTTTCTTGGAGTTAATTATTCTTATCAGGTTGTATTATGGGCCAATACTGTGACAAGGAGGAGGTCGTGGTCAGGCCGTGAGGGTGCATGGCTGGCGCTGTATCAGTCGATCAGCGGGAGAGTGAGATAAAGGGGGGCCAGAGACACCAGTTTGAGAGAGAGACACACGTGGCCGCATTGCATGTGTGTCTGTGTCCTTATATTTTTGTTGTTTGAAGTTCATTCATATCATAAAATGTTCAGCCGGTTCCCGCCTCCTCCTTGCCTGTCCTTATACTGTTACAAACATGCCTGTAATGCAGATGGCTATATACAATGAAATAATTGCAACTGTCTTTCATGAGAACACATGTGTGAAATGGGTTGGGCTTTACAGTATGTTTATGGCTTTGAAGTTCCTAAAAACAATGGCTTCATAGTACTTGTACGCCTACACAACAACAATGTTAATGCTTGTCTTTGTGTCAAACTTGTTGCACACACCCCTCTGCACTAAAAAAGCAAGCCATGTGTGGGAATGAGCATGTTATCATAATTCCTGAAGTAGAAAAAAAATTCCTGTTCAATTAGCATCACTGTTAAGCAGTAACATTTTGAGTGGTTAGTGCACAAGCCTCAAAATAATTATGCAGACAGGGTCAAAAATGAACTTTTTTTGCCACATTAGCCACGATACAGGTGAAAAGAGAAAATGTACCATGCATAAATATTAATATAAATTGTATTATACATTTAATTATTCTTATTTGCTTTACTTGCTTTTGGCAAGTTTTAACTGTGTTTTCTGTGTATGGAAAAAGACATTAGGTCCCTGTTCTGTTCTGACCAACATTCATCTCCAATAACTTGAAACACCATTAAACCCTCCTGAGACCTGAGCATGACTGCTACGTGCATTTTCCATTTCCATTTTTGATTTGTAACTAGTAGCACCTATTAAACATGCAAAATTATCATAATAATAATAATTCTAGAGCAAATAGTTTTCCTAAAAATGCATGTCCACATATGAGGACAGCGGCACTAAATTGTGAACCAAGTGATAGAAATTCAGATTTATAATATTTTTATTAGGTTTCCAGGAGTGTTGTTTATTCATGGTTTTGAGATTTTACAGACATTACAGCTGATTTTCTGTGAAGCTGCTTTGTAGCATTGCGCATTGGGAAAAGCACAAATAAAAAATAACTATACAAATAAAAATGACTTATGTAATTATGACTTTTCTACTTTGGCAAAGAAATCTCAATGTTCTCTCTTTGCACTGTACAATTTTACCAATCAGAAATTTGCATAAATAATTCAGATTCAAAGTAATGGCCAGCATCATCCAATCACTGCCAACCATGTTAAAATAACATTATACATCATTAATTCTGAATCTAAGTACTAACTGCCATTTTCCCATGTCTGCTAACCATGTTGAGTGGTGACAACATCATCTGCAGCCTGAAACTGAACTTTTGGTCAGATTTTAGGACTGAATGCACTTGGCTGCATAGAAAGCTATAGTATGCTCCCCTGCTCTCTTGCTTCCTATTTAGTGAATGACTTAACCTCCAGTGTTCTGTCTGTCCGCACTGGCTTCAGAACAGTTAAAAATGTACCTTTTAGTCATATTAATTATAGGATTTCTATATTTATATATAGGTGCACATTGTTTTTAGCAGCGTGACGTTCTTGCTAAAATATTTAAATGGCATCTCGTAATCTGTAAAACTGTAATCTTTTGACTCAAACAGGTTTCAATTAAAACATTTAATTTGGTTTCTGACCAGATGTTATTTTGTTGGTGTTTTTCCCAAAGACAAACTCTGCTGTAATCGGCGCCATGTTGTTTTGTCACATGACTCCATACTTTAAAAGTTCAACCCTTTACTGACAGCCCAGAATCTTCTGAACCGGGATCAGTTTGAATTAATTTAAATTATGTGTTGCATATAGCAAAGCCAAAATACAACGTCCATGCATGTGTACCCCAGGTCGCACAAGGATACACCTTGAAGCTTAATTGTATCCCTCTGTCTTCATCTGTGTTTCCTCTGATCTGTGTCTACAGCTAGCTTTGCACGATCCACATTCTTCTTCCCTGGACACCTACCCACTGCAGGAAAGCCTGCCAGGAATCCGAGCTCAGCCCAAACAAACCACAAACCCTTCTATGTTTCTCTTTTGCCTGACTAATGTGCTTGTCCTCTCCCCTCCCTTCAATGAAATGTTGAAGGAAAAGGACATGGTTCTCATTCCACTAAAGAGTTTAAAAGTGAAGCCACATCTGGCTCAAAAAATGGAGCCTGGTTTTTGTTATAGACTGAGCCATGAATTTTGTCAACTCAAGCGTTGACCAGAGGAAGGGAGTTTCCCGATCAAACAGGGTTTGCTGGAAAAATGTCAAGGTCTTTATAAACATTTAGCTAAATTCATGATTTTCCATTGATTTATGTCGCTTACCGTATGACAATAATTAGCCTTTCAGGAAACTTGGGTCAAAATGGAAAAAATAAAACTATTTCCAAAATCTACTGTAAAAAGCATATATACTGTATATTATTACAATTTAATGGTTTCAAATAATATATACACTTTTTCAGTGGTGGACGGAGTACACATACCATGTACTTGAGTTAAAGATACTCAAGGTAAAATATTACTCAAGTAAAAGTAGAAGTGCTGCCTTTAAACATTCACTTGAGTAAAAGTACAAAAGTATTTGCCTTCAAATGTACTTAAGTATCCAAGTACTATGATTTTTTATGGCCATAATGTCCTATTATAATTTGTCACAAGACTCTTGCTTAACTCAGTCTACATGAAGACTAATGTCACTCTTGGCACACCAATCTATTAATAAAATGGCATTAATTAGTCAGATGTATGTATATATATATATATATATATATATATATTTGAATTGAATACATTTTTTGTGTGTTTAATTTTGGAGGGAAGGGACTGTTCCCATAAGGTATAATACATTTACAGTATTTACTGTATATATTTTTCTCGAGTGTCTATGGTCATAATTATTAACATCCTAATGTTATGATACATTCACATAAACCTGCACAACACCATTAAATAAATATATATATATATATATATATATATATATATATATATATATATATATATATATACATACATACACACACACACACATATATATATATATATATATACATACACACACACATAGAATATATATAAATATATATATATATTTATATATATATTCTATGTTATGGGAGCAGCCAATTTCCTCCAAAATTAAACACAAAAACGTATTAATGCAGTGTTTCTGCTACTCCCCAGAAAAAAATGCTATTATATGCAAGTCATTTTAGTGTCAACATAATAAGCAATGTACATTATGCGTCAATATTTACCGATAATTGCTGCAATAATAGCTGCTGCTCTCTGCCCCGCTTAAAATCATTGGCAACGCAATTTGTTTGGAACTATTGAGAGCTACACGAATCACGTGACCGCGCGGCAGCGAGATCACTGTCGCAACCGTCTATGTTCGCAACTCTCATATTTAACGGCTCTGGGGTGCGTTTCCCGTACAACGACGTAACTTGCTGCTCCACTACCGTAGTACGATGCACTGTTTAAGAAATCAACTTGCTAGTCACGACTGTTTCCCGAAACCGTATTGTCGCAAATTGGTTGTTCAACCACGTTGGTTAATGATGTCACACATGTGGTGGAGTAAAAACTACTTTTAATGAATCTGTTTGCGATCGAATTAATGCTAGATGTTTTGCTATAAATTACGGACATGTCATCTGAGGACTATCTCATATTTTTCTCAGTTATTTGCTTTATTTCCAGATTCAATCATAGGCTCGTTCTTACGCACTAGAGCACGTTCACACATGCGCACTCTTCAAAAACGGTGCTTTAAATCTATTGACAAACTAAAAGACATAAAGGACATTTGTATGTCTTCTAAATAAAAGATACTGATTGTACTGAATGTCATCTTGCTTATTTGGCTCAAGATAATAATTTATTAAGCCCACATGTTATAATAACAAGAAACTCTGCTTCTAACCACAGGTCGAGAGCTGTCGTTCCAACCACACAACTCTGCGATGCTGTTTGCGAATGTTCGTTGGAACGATGGTTTCGGGAAACACCGACTCATTGAACTATGATGATAACGACGGAACTTGCGACCATAGTTGGCTAACGATGCTTTTGGGAAACGCACCTCTGGTTCGCGCTTAATAGATGCCGCCAAGGCAAGTTCAAAACAAAGCGCGCGCGCTGTACTGTGATTGGTGGCTCATTTGACCAGTTACGTTTTTATCCACTCATAAATAAAAAGGAACGACTGATTTTGAAAATGTAGTAGAGTAAAAAGTAAGATATTTGACTTTGAAATGTATTATCACATCTGTGTGATGTAGGAAGAAATGTCACAATGGATCCAGCAACGGGTAGGAGATAACTCCAAAACATTCCAATACTACTCCTATCTACAACTCTGAAACAGGAGTTAAGAGGTTCTACTGTATCTTCACTGTCCTAAAAATTTATATATGGTAATTCAAGATTATGTTTAAGAAGCTGTTCAGACCAAATGTGTTGTTATATAAAAAAATTATAATAAAATAACTCATTGTAGACTCTAAACTCAAAATGTAGTGCAACAAATGGAACAGAATGCACCAGCATTCCAGTCTTAAGACGCATTTATAAATATAAGTTATTTTATCATGACATGGTGTCTCAGGCCACATGAATGAATGAACATATGAATGAATAAACGTTACATTTATATAGCACTTTTCTCAAAAACTCAAAGCACTTTACAAAGTGAACAGTGGACTCTCCTCAACCACCACCAGTGTGCAGCATCCACCTGGATGATGCGATGGCAGCCATAGTGCGCCAGTATGCTCAACACAGCAGCTTTTGGTGGAGAGGAGAGAGTAGAGTTATAGAGCCAATTAATTGATGGGGATTCTAGGAGGCCATGATTGAGAAGGGCCAATGGGGGGAATTTGGCCAGGACACCGGGGTTACACCCCTACTCTTTATGAGAAGTGCCCTGGGACTTTTAATGACCACAGAGTCAGGATCTCGGTTTAACATCTCATCCAAAGAATGGTGCCTTTTTAAGGTACAGTGTCCCTGACATTAGGACCCACACAGACCACAGGGTGAGCACCACCTGCTGGTTTCCTTAACACCTCTTCAAAACAAACCACACTAATTTGTTTTCATTCGTTTTTCAAAGTATGTGGAACTAGAGAGAATTTTCAGAATGCTTTGTTTTCATTGGAGGAAAACAACGTTCTAGTGTGAATGAGATGTGTAATTGTAAACATTTTGAAATTAAACCGTTTTCAAATTGTGAATGTGGCCTTAAAAACAGTGAGACATTGAAAAACAGCATAATGTGGCACAATGTAACGGTCAAAGCCATCCATCTAGCACGTTTACAAAGAAAACCAGTTAAAAAAAACTGCACAGATGGACACAATGACGTATTTGGTGTGAACAGCCCCTTAATCACATGTTCCTTGATGTCAAGGGCTTGAATTCTACAATTGTGCTTACAGTGTCAATATTAACTTGCCAAGTAATCGCAATCTTCATTTGAATGATCCTGTTATCGATTCTTAGAATACTAGATTTACTTCAGTTTTGGTTGTGTTGATTATTTATCTGTTAAAAATATAGATACGGAACTGGACATTTTTGGAGCTTGTGATAATTATTAAACTACATTAATATTTTCATACTGTACCAAGTTAGAAGGTTTTCTGTATAATTTACAGCATTAGTTTAGAGAGAAATTCATTTTGTAAGCAAAATGGTCATAACTGAAATATACCGAAATGAATCACAATCAAACTCAAATCATATTAAAATCTGAAATAAATTGACAGCATGTGAATTGGAATCCAATAAAATATGGAAATCTGTATCAACACCCTTCAGAAGAAAATCTGTGTTGTTTGCCTCTGCAAAACTTGCTGAAATTATGCTAGGGTGTTCTAAGTGGTTGCCATGGCATTTGTATGAGGTTGTAAGGGTGTTCTGTGTGGTTGCTAGAGAATTTATAGGTGGTTGCTAGGAAGTTGCTTGTAGTTGCAAGGTGGTTTCTTCTTATACACCCCCAAGCCTTTATGATATTTCAGTCTGTATACTGACTGACTATACTGTAGATCTTGAAAAGCTCTTTAAGTACTGTAAGTCTGATTGCATAGAAAAGCAGCAGCACATCTCTCCTCAACAACAAGCTGCACAATTTGAGGTATCATCAATGTCTGTGGCTTAAATGGTGCAGGTCAATTACACGCCAAAGATTAAGCACCACTATTAAAATAGATTATGTTAGGATTTATTTGCATTATTGAGACATGCATTGGCAACATTTATGGTTCTCATTTACAGCATACACTCACCTCTCAGTGTGCAAGGTAATTTTTGAGGGTTCTACATTAGGGTTTTCCCACTCCATCTGTGGGCAGTGCATGAAATAGCAGAGTGTGTAGAGGGCTTCGGGTTCCCAGTGCACTGTTCCAGTGTGGTTCTGATGCACTGGCGTTCCATTGCTGGGGTTCTTGATGTGCAGAGGCTGAAGGTGATGCATGGCACGAGACACAAGATCACCTACAGGGGGACGTAAAGACATGTGATTGAGCACATGAGAATGTATGTACATTTACAAAGACACCCCCAAGATTGATGCTGTACATCAAAAATAGCTTCTACACAGTCTTTGACATAGACAACTAAGAAGAATACAAAGAAAAAGACAAAACTTGAGAGCTTGTAGATCACCACATCACAAAGAGACACACAATGGTACATTTGACAGGTAGACATTCGTTACAGGTGGAAATTATTCCCAACTACAGCAAAAACTACGACTTCCTCACAAAAAAAGAAAATGTGTAAAAAATTTCACAATATTCCCATGAAACCTTGAAGCAACAAAATAAAGCAATAAGCCACTCACTGCTCCTATCCTAACATCAGGCTATTTGTGGTTGCCAAGCAACTTAGCAACTTGGAGCATTAATATAGAATGTGTGGCCACATGTGTGCATTCATAATCATTTTACAATAGCTTTGAAAACTGCACAGCCCGTCCAATCAGTATCCAGAGGTTAAACTATACATTAATTTAGCAACAATTTTGACTCATTTTATCAAGAGCAGAAAGCTGGGACAGGAGAAAGTTAAAAAAAAGAAACAGCTTTATACGATAACGATATAGTGCATGTGAAAATAAACAGAATGTGCTCTCAGCAATTCACAACAATCATGCAACTTAATTTTCAAATTGCCATTTAAAATCCACTTTGTTCAAAAACAGTTTGAATGGGCATGATGCTCTTACATATGTGGTAGCTTTTCTGACTCTTTGCCAAGCTATTCTAGCTTTGTGAATTATCCAAAGGAAGGGCATCTTATTAAGGGCAAATTTACACTTCCCACGTACTCACCTCATTCAAATTGTATAGAGGAGAACCTGCTAAAAGAAGGCAATTAGACAAATGCCTATAATCGCCCCCACAAGGGGGGGGGGGGAGATGATCTCATTACTGTTATTGTTTTTTGCAAAACTGGCTGCATAAATAAAATCCCTGTCAAACCTTATCAAAGATGACAAAAACCATGATCAGAAGATTGGAATGTTAACCTGTCCATGAACAGAACGCCCATTTCTTCACCTATCCAGATGGCCTGAAAGATGTCTTTCAAGCTCTGCCAAGTGTTTCCTAACACCATTCATCTCAAGCTAGCCTTCACTTGATTTTACCAGTGTGGGATGCAGGAGAGAAGTGGCTGACCAGCTGTTGTTGTTCAGCACTGCTCCGTGAAAAGGGAAACCACTTTCTCAGCAGGAATAAGAAAGGATTAAATTCTAGTGTGCCTACCGTCCATCCTGGGAGTTAGTGTTAACATTGTACACTCTGCCTATAACAGTTTCTATTTTGGCTTCTGCTGCAATAAGCTAAAATCAAATGCCATTGACTTGGAGCTGCACAAGGAAGGAGAGAGGCCCAAATAGAAGACTATTATCATGGTGGCCAGGACAGGATTCAAATCTGGTGTGTTCTTTGTAATTCAAGCAGCCAAAATGTGTTTCTTCACTGAACAAAATTACTAATATATTCCACTGAGCCCACTGCTTATGTGTGTGCAACACAATGATTAAGAAAACAGTTAAGGGAAGTTTGGCAATTTATTTTAGCATGTTACCTGCAGCAACAGACCACAAATCAACACTGAATACAAAATCTTTTCAACTTTCAGAGGTCTGTACAGTATGTTATCTTCTGTGCATTTAACACTAACACCCTGTTTACACTTAGTATAAATGTGCATATCAAAATCATTGGCAGTGACCACTTATAATCAGACATCAGGTTTTAATCAGGTATAGTCTCTGATTTTGAGACAGCATTCATCACTTTTCATCAGTGTGTCATTGCAAATGGATATCAGACATGTCAACATTTTTAAACAAGAGTTTTGCAAGTATACAGTTGCCCAAAAAAGTATTTGGACACTTAGTTTTTGTAATTTGGTTTGATAATTAGTTTCTAATGCAATTAAATGTAAATTCTTTGGGTGGCTTAATAATTGTCTTGCTGGAAAAGTTTAAATCTCCTCTTTTAGTGCAATGATTACATTACATCAGTAGGTGGTCCTTCGATGTTGTCAGGACGCATTAGCGTTTAAACTACAAATGCAGTGTGGCCGTATGCATACCTGACCACCTTCGAATGGTGTAGGTGTTTCACAAAACAGATCACAAAACACACTGGAACCCATTTACACCTGTATTCAGTGCTGTTCACTTGTGATTGGACCAGCCAAGACAGAAACCAGGTGTAAATGGGGTCTTGAAAGATTCTTAACATTTGTCTGCTTCTATAATGTGTATAGACAAGAACTGTCAAGCTCTTCAGTTTAAAATGGGATCCATATATAACTGATCCACATATTATCAGACACAGGTACTGATAGAGTTGCTTAGCTGAAGTGTGGCCTGTGAACCACCTCCAGAGCATGTGGGTGGGTGGGTGAGGGGCACAGTTGCAGGCCAGTAGAGAGTAAAGACCTTGGCATCCCACTCATACTTCTGCTGAGCTTTATAGATGCTGACCTTTCCCTAGAACCAACACACCAGCATCAGAGGAAAATATGACTTTCAAAATACTAAGAAATATTCTGACATATGGTGTTGGAACAGGTATCACCATTGCATCATGATAAAATATCTGAACACCAGAGCGTGCACAGCTTAATGAAGAACAAAATGTCAAAGATGTCACTAAGACTGGCTTCTCTATAAATGCCACAGTTAATGAGTTTAATTGTTTTCTCTTCTTAAATCTATATATGTCAGAAGCGCATTGTATATTTCATTTATTATTATTACTCTTATTTGTGGTAAGGTATTTGAAACCCCAACCATACTCTATTAAACTTTGGCATGTTCGTGCTATGGGTATAATTAATGCCTCAAATCATGTGGATTCACAAGAAGAGGTGTGCTATTAATTTTCTCAGAGATTAGACCTGTGATTTTCACCTAGTAGTCAATAAAGTGGGTGAAAAAATCTTGCATTGAAAGAGGAACCAGAATGTCACTGAGACTTGGGGGTAGGCTGATTTGACTACATTCATGTATTTATTTGGCACATGTTAGCAACCACCCAGAATACTACAGTAACTGCATTACATCATGCTAAAAATCACATGCTTAACACCGTAGCAACTGCATAGCAACACCCTGGCAACCACCTACAATGCCCTAACATTGTAGCAGCAAATTTTGCATGGACAAGCACCACTTACATTTTCTATAAAAATCTAGTTTACTAAAATGTCTAAAAATCTACAATGTGAGTAGGATGCCAACTGTCCAATATTAGCCAGAACATCACATATTTTGGTTCAAATGAGAACGTCCCACTCAGGAGGCCTAGTGTCCTTCAATGTGTATTGTGAAAAGCACTATACAAATAAAATTGACTTGACTTGTCCTGTATTAAAGCAGCTAAACTCTGGAAGATGCCCAGAGACTAGGCAAATGTCTAGTATTCCTATGGTGAAAAGTTGGAAACCCTGAATTTAACTCTATTTTACACTACATAAAACCAAAGACTCAGGATGGAACACTTACAGTAAGAAGTAAAAGAGCCAATCACCTTTTAGACATACACATCGCCTTTCAGTCAACTCAGGAAAGCACAAGAGCTGTCCTTTTATGTCATTTGTATCCGTAAAAAAGCTACCTGGGAGCATTCCAAAGATGGCTGCCGAGTGGACTGAATTGAACTCTACTACACTATGAAAAAAACACTAAATCTGTTTTACACTACAAACATCAACTACACAACAGGGTCCAATAAACCTGTTGATGAATGACAAAGTTGTCCTCCTCCAAACCCACACAAGTTAGAGAACTCAAAGTACTTGAATGAGGCACAGTCTTTTTACCAGAAAAATCACATAGGCTCCCTTTTTCAAACCAAGCCTTTTGGGTGTGATTCAGCCTTGAAATTGCTCCAATTATAGGTCCACAATTCCCCTTTACTCTCATCTTTTATCGCAACAGACAAACAGTCAGCCTAAAAGATAGATCCACTACATGGCCTTCTCTATTCTAATTGCTCTTTTGCGGTTGGTGTAGTTTGGAGGGAGTCAGAAGAGGGAAGAGATCGGAGGCACACGTACATCTTTATACTTTGCAGTAATTATTCTCTGGTCGTTCCCAAAAGGCCTCTCAGGCACACCTGCATTAATCATAAGAAATGACTCGGTGGAACTCCCTCTCTCTCTTTCTCTTCCCTTCAGCAAATGAGGTAGTGGGAGGTGTAATTATGAGGAACAGATCACACCCCCGTGGAATATGACTCTGCAGAGACGCCCGCAAGCCCATCCACAAGAGCGAACACTATTGAGACATAAAATTCAAGTTTTTCATTTCATGCTGTACTATTTTGCATAATACTAAAAGAGAAGGGAGTCTTTACTGGCAAGCCAGTACAAAATGAATATGTTCTACCTTCCTTACCCATTGGCAGTTTCTCATTGGGGAGGAAATTAAGGATTATTTTAATAATTTAAACAGGAAATAAAAATGAAGTCTATTTACTTTCTTAAAGGTGCTGTGTTTTTTGATTTTTTATTAAATGACATGCAGAAAATGTACTTATTACCAGTCAGATATCATTGAATTAGATGCCATGATATATCACACCATGTAACAAAACTACTTCAGGTGGAACCAATGATGTAAACCATTTCCATTTTACAACTTCTCAAGATCCTACCCCTCCAATTTTGTTTAATTATTGAGTATCCTGTTTCATTCAAAAATGCATCATGTTTAAAAAGTAAATGGGTTGCAAATTCCATTTTAGATTGACTTTAATAATCACATTTCCATACAATATGGACAATAAATCATCAAATCACAATGTGAAAGTAACCTTCAGTGATTATTTAAATAAGTAGGATGTGATCTAATGACATTGAATGAAAACCTGAACCTTCAAAAGGTCTCCTAGAAGCACATCTATATTAATCTATAAGTGTTGTATTAAAGGGCTCATATCAAGAGAAAGTACATTTTCCTTGATCTTTAGCGATAAATGAAACATACTGTAACTACAGAACTCAACATTGTTGACTGTGTGTATTACCTACTACTCTGCATTTCTTTCTGAAAGATCGTTATAAGGTACGTTCGAAACAAACCGCTAAAATTTGTAACTACAGATTGTAATCCTGTCACAATATATCCTGTATTTGACAGTACAGCGAGAAAAAAAAAGTGAACTATAGAATTCTAAGGCTTGGAGAGAGAGAGAGTGAGAAATGGTAATGAAAATCAACAATATTACTTTTTTGGTGCACACACACACACACACACACACACACACACACACAAACATTGGGTAATGTTACTTTAAAAAGAGTACTGCATTACTCCTTAATGGATCATTTATAAACTTTAATGGATTACGTTACTTTTGTATTATTTTTGCATTATTTTTGCATTACATTTTTTCTCACCGCCACACAAAACAACATAGTAAACAAACAGATATTTAGAAAGTCTACAATCAGTAGGTCTTCACATCATATTTATAATAAAGACTCAATAACAGGAATATGTATGATCGACATGGCAGCCAATATGAATAAAGAAGAATAACGACTGTTTTACAAAATCATTTACAAAAAGTTCAACATCTGAACCTGCATCAGGGGTGGGTGGATTGTGGGGCTGTGCCCAGCGAAACCGAGCCTGCTGCCATCCCCAAATCACCTCCATCGCCAGCCGGGTCGTCCTCAATCACGTGGGATGGAGCAATGCAACTGGAGTGCCATTTGTTTTGAGAAACGAAAGCCGCGACCACAATGTTGCCATGGTCATGTCCTTGCATTAAGAACATGAACCATCCACAAATGCTGCCTCAGTGTGATCGCTACCCAGGCACACAAGGCAGCGTCTATGACCATCGGATCTGGAGAGATACCGGCCACATCCAGGAACTACACAGCAGCGGAAGGGCATCTTTAAAAAGAAGCGACCTAAAAAGGACATTCAATGCTCATTTATGTATGTTGCTCTTTTACCAGAAAAAAACTCTTTTAGAGGAGAATAACTCTTTTAGAGAAATCAACTCTTTTAGGAGAGAAGCGCTGTCGAAGCGCCCAGGGGCAGAGTCTGCACAGCACGCAGAGAGGAGAAAGTGCTGGAATGCGCCGTCAGATCCAACAGAAAGCTCTCTTGCAGAGGTGGGTCAAATAGTTGTGATATACAGCTCGCTGATCACACAACAGCTCGGCTCTGAAGAAAAAATCTGTCTGACAGTCGCTCTCCAACTCCCCTTATACCCGTATGTCTGGGGGCGGGACATGCAAATGATTTGACATTGGCCTTTTGTCAAGTTCAGAGGGACACGAGGCTCTCAGAAGAGACCCCTTGTGTCACTACAATCGACACAACGTCGAGTGAGTGACAGAAGGGGAATTTGTGTTTACACACTTTTAAATATACATGATCAATCGCGAGAATCACCACGAGTTTCACTTTTGCCAAAAGTTGCCTTAACTCTTGCTGTTATTGTCATGACAATGGCAAAGTTTATGACGGATGCTCATGTAAGCTCTAGTGCACAAAAAAAATCAAGCACTACAAATTATTAGTACAACTGGATTCCACTGAAGTGTTCAGATTTACATTCCTTTACCAGCAATATTTTGCAGATTTTAATACATAAATCTCAGGGTGGGCTAAAAGGAGACTTGTAGTGGTCTGCTCATCGCTGATAAGCATGACTCATAGTCTCAAGATCTACAATACCCATCATGCGTACACATACCACAACTTCATTGTTCATGTCTGGTAAGCCTCCCACTCTCTAGAATTACAATGCCCATAATGCACTACGTCACCTCCCTGAAGTTTGCAAACTTTTACTTCTGTTTTATCTCAATACTGGGAAAGAAGATGTGTACAAAAGCAATACGTTACTTATTTAAAAAGTAACTCAGATATTATGGATTAAAATAAAAAAAAATACTGCATTACTTTACTCGTTACTGTTAGGAAGTCCTTGTCTTGTTTCACTGTTGCCCTTTGTCTGCCACCTTTGCATTCCTTAGTTTTCACTTTTGTCTTTTGGTTAGCCTTCATGTTCACTTGTCATTGTTTAGAACTACACTTCCCAGAATCCACCTGCCATCTTCACTGCCATTTTGTTCATTGTTTTCACCTGTATCTCATTCAGTCATCACTCACTGTGTATTTAAGCCCTGCTTTTTGTTCACCCCTTGTCGTTCGTTGAATGTTGTTAGCCTGGTGTGTGTTCCCTGCCTGTGTTTTCTAGTTTTATGTTTGTTTCCCCATTGAGGGTTTTCCTTTGTGTTTTTTCTTGCTTGTTTACTTAATAAAGTTGAACTGCGATTGGATCCACATCTCCTCGTCTGCTTCGCTGCCTCCATTCGTAACAGAACGAACGACCAAACATGGATCCAGCGGTTCGAAAAGCGAGCTGTCAGCTGCTCAGCCTTAGTCAGGGAAATCGTCCGGTGGAGGACCACATCCGCCGATTTCCTCGCGATTGCGAGTGCCACCGAATTCCCTGACTCCGACCTGGTGGGGTTTTTCGGGCGAGCCTGAACAGTGCGCTCAAGGAGCGGTTGCCACAGGCAACGCGCGGCTGGGCGCTCCACGCGTTGCGTGGAGGAGACTCTGCTGGCCTGCGGTTCACCGTTTACTGTGGGCGTCATCGAGGAGAACCCTGCCACTCCTCCCACAGAGGTAACTCTCCCTTCGCCCGTGGTTCGTCCCTTCATGCCTACCACGGCCAACGAGCCAGCGTTGCCAGCTTCGTCCGCCGGCGGAGGAGGAGAAGAGGAAAGGCTTCTGCTCCCAGTCTCCGCCTGCCACGCAGGTCTGCGGCGAGCCAGAGCCCACGCCTGCCTGCCCGAGTCCTCGCGCAGGCCAGAGCCAGAGCCTGCCCCGGTCGTGCCGAGCCTGCAGCAGCCAGAGCCCTCGCCTGCCCCGGTCTGCGAGCCAGAGCCCTCGCCTGCCCCGGTCTGCGAGCCAGAGCCCTCGCCTGCCCCGGTCTGCGAGCCAGAGCCCTCGCCTGCCCCGGTCTGCGAGCCAGAGCCCTCGCCTGCCCCGGTCTGCGAGCCAGAGCCCTCGCCTGCCCCGGTCTGCGAGCCAGAGCCCTCGCCTGCCCCGGTCTGCGAGCCAGAGCCCTCGCCTGCCCCGGTCTGCGAGCCAGAGCCCTCGTCAGCCACGGTCAGCGAACCCAAGCCAGCGCATACCACAGTCACCCAGCCAGAGCCTGTCGCCTCAGAGGTCAGTGAGCCAGTACCTGTCGCCTCAGAGGTCAGTGAGCCAGCGGCTGTAGCCTCGACCGTCCCTGAGCCAGCGGCTGTAGCCTCGACCGTCCCTGAGCCAGCGGCTGTAGCCTCGACCATCCCCGGGCTAATGCCAATAGCCTGGACTGACCAAAAGCCAGCGCCAATGGTCATGCCCATCCTAGAGCCTGCGCCCCTCGAGCCTCCCGAGCTTTCCAGGGCTCCGCCTCTCGAGCCTCCCAGGGCTCCGCCTCTCAAGCCTCCCAGGGCTCCGCCTCTCAAGCCTCCCAGGGCTCCGCCTCTCAAGCCTCCTGAGCCACCCAGGGCTCCTCCTCCCAAGCCTCCTAGGGCTCCGCCTCCCAGGGCTCCATCTCTCAAGTCTCTCGAGTCTGCTACGGCTCCGCCTCCCGAGCCTCCTGCGGCTCCGCCCCCTGAGCCTCCCAAGCTTTCCATGGTTCCTCCTCCCTCGGCTCTGCCTCCCGAGCCTCCCGCGGCTCTGCCTCCCGAGCCTCCCGCGGCTCTGCCTCCCGAGCCTCCCGCGGCTCCGCCTCCCGAGCCTCCCACGGCTTCACCGCCAGAGCCTTCCAGGTCCCAGGCCCCCTGACCCTGTTCCCGTCCTGTGGCCTCCTCCCAGGCCTCCTAACCCTGTTCCCGTCCTGTGGCCTCCTCCCAGGCCTCCTGACCCAGTCCCTGTCCTGTGGCCTCCTCCCAGGCCTCCTGACCCAGTCCCTGTCCTGTGGCCTCCTCCCAGGTTCCCTGAACCTATCCTTGCCCTGTGGCCGGCTCCCAGATCTCCTGAACCTACCCTTGTCCTGTGGCCAGCTCCCAGACCACCTGAACCTGTCCCTGCCCTGTGGCCAGCTCCCAGGCCTCCTGAACCTACCCTTGCCCTGTGGCCAGCGAGCCAGACCACCTGAACCTGTCCTTGCCCTCTGTGCCCCCCTGGACTTCCTGCCTGCCCTCTGTGCCCCCCTGGACTTCCTGCCTGCCCTCTGTGCCCCCCTGGACTTCCTGCCTGCCCTCTGTGCCCCCCTGGACCTCTTGTTGCCCCCTGGACTGTCTGTCTGCCCCTCGTTGCCCCCTGGACTGTCTGTCTGCCCCTCGTTGCCCCCTGGACTGCCTGTCTGCCCGTTGTTGCCCCCTTGGTCTGTCTGCCCACCTCAAGCTCCCCCCCAGTCATGGACATTTTTTGTTTTGTTTTATGTTACTTTGATCGTCTGGAATCCGATCCTTGAGGGGGGGCTATGTTAGGAATTCCTTGTCTTGTTTCACTGTTGCCCTTTGTCTGCCACCTTTGCATTCCTTAGTTTTCACTTTTGTCTTCTGGTTAGCCTTCGTGTTCACTTGTCATTGTTTAGAACTACACTTCCCAGAATCCACCTGCCATCTTCACTGCCATTTTGTTCATTGTTTTCACCTGTATCTCATGCAGTCATCACTCACTGTGTATTTAAGCCCTGCTTTTTGTTCACCCCTTGTCGTTCGTTGAATGTTGTTAGCCTGGTGTGTGTTCCCTGCCTGTGTTTTCTAGTTTTATGTTTGTTTCCCCATTGAGGGTTTTCCTTTGTGTTTTTTCTTGCTTGTTTACTTAATAAAGTTGAACTGCGATTGGATCCGCATCTGCTTCGCTGCCTCCATTCGTAACAGTTACTCAAAAAATTTATCTGATTTCGTAATGAGTTACTTATAAAGCATTACCGCCACAATGCATACACGCGCACGCGCACACACACACACAGACACACAAACATTAATATCACTAGTCGATCTCAGAAATAAAAATGACAGAAATGTAGCCTTACTACCTGGAGCATTGGTCATTCAAAAAAATGGTGATGATTGTTATTTTAATTTCTCAGTGATTGTCTCATTTGTTTTTGTTTATCTGCAGACATTTCATCTCTTGCCACCAGATATTTTGAATGGGATTCAAGGTCAAAGCTGACATTGGTCTACTCATCAGCGAGGCAATCTGTAGGAGATCAAGACCACTGAATTACAGTTATGCCTGACTAGTCAGCAAATGTGTCATTGAAATAGGTGACTTCATTTAAAAGTCACACACAAAAACTCTCAAACAAAATTATGCAGTGTGCTTGTGTATGCATGTCATATCGAATCCTCCTGAGAATGATGATTGCCTCATCCAGCTTACGAGCTGTGTAGACCAGAATTAGAAAGGCAAACTATCACTCAGGGAATGATTCATCTAGCTGAAGACTTGGCGCCATTAACAATGATGACAAACTATATTCATCAACCAGAGGCCACAAGCACAAGAGTGTCTCATCTATGGGTACATTTAAAACATGGCTTTCATCATAATTAACCACCCCTGGGAAACCATTATCATGCACTTTTAAAAGTGCAGCTATTATTATTACAAGGGTTGGGCATTATAGCTAATATATATATGTATATATCAACATTTTTCATCTTTTTAACAATATTAAATGTATAGTACATCTCAATATTTATGTATTTCCTCTAAAAAAATAAATAGAGCACATAAAATGCAATGAGTGAACCAGAGCATAATTTCCAACATATTCTCATGACAACTTTTAGTTTTAGTAAGACATTTATGACTTGGCTCGTCTGAAAAGGTGAGATTTCTATTCCCATTGAGACCAATCAATTAACAAACACAATTTCAAATTAATACAATATAGGCATAAACATTATTCATTTTCCTCTACATTTCATTTTAACAGAGTAAACCTGTGTGAACAAATTTGGTTAACAGTTTTATATTTATTTAAGCAAAATAAATGATAGATGCATTTTAATAACCTGTAATATAGTATACTTTCCTTGTCTCATTCCAAACCCAAATGTTTTCTTTCTTGTGCAAAAGTTATTTGGCCTTTAAAATCATGGTTATGTTTAGGGTTTAGGTAAGGGGTTTGACTTCAAGGTTAGGTTTGAGATAGGGGTTAAACTTGTGAGATAAAAAATATATATTTCATTTTCCTAGTATAATCATGGTTAAGGTTTGTATTAGGGGAAGAAATAATCATAGCATTGTTCATTAGCTCATTTATTTTTCTTGATGAGAGTAAAACTCGTTCCCCTTCTGTCACTCACTCGACGTTGTGTCGATGTAGTGACACTAGGGGTCACTGTTGAGAGCCCCAAACATCTGAGAAAAGGCCAATGAGAACTGGCGAGTGGAATTTGCGTGTCACTCCATAAAAGGAGCTGGAATGCGGCCACTCATTCAGATTTCTTCTTCGGAGCCGAGCGGTTGTGTATCAGCGACCTGAATCCCACTGCTGTTCCATTCACCTCAGAAAGAAGCATATGCTGTTGGATATACAGCGCATTCCAGCGGCTTTCTCTCCCTCTGCACGCCTAGTCATATTACACCCCTGGGTGCTTCGACAGCGCTACTAAGAGAGTATATATTTCTGCAAAGAGTATATTTTCCTCTATTAGAGCAGCACATTGACGTGAATGTCTTTTTAAAGATGCTTCTTTTTAAAATCTTTGTGTGATTCCTGGATGCGGTCATTATCTCTCCGCCTCCGATGGCCATGGGCGCTGCCTCACGTGTCAGGGCTGCGATCACACTGAGGAAGCGTTCATGGAGTGTTTGTGTTCTCATTGCGAGAACATGACCATGGCAACATTGCGCTCACAGCATTCCTTCTTCCGGGGGAAAGCCACTCCAGCCGCAGACCTGCCATTCCCCAGCACACTTGTCTGCCCCCATCGAGTTCCGATATGAGACCAGCTCACCTCATGGCCAGCTTAACATCTCTTTTGGGGCTCGCAAGCAGGATGGGTCCTCGATCGCTGCATCGGAGAGCAATGTTGGACGCCGAGAACTCGAATGGGTTGCCATCTTTGGGTCTGCCCGCCCAGTCTGTGGGCGATGAAGAGCTGACCATCATGCTTTCCCAGCTCCTTTTATACCCGTATGTATGGGGGATTGGCATGCAAATTCCACTCGCCAATTCTCACTGGCCTTTTCTCGAAGATTAGAGGTGTTTGGGGCTCTCAAAAACTACCCCTAATGTCACTACATCGACACAATGTCTCATTCCCTCCATCAGGGAACAGAGGTTACAACAGTAACCGAGATGTTTTTGCACAAGCTAACTCATACATTTTCTTCTGAGTTCACCATCACATTCTATTATTACGACTTGTCATGAGACCAGGTAGTCATTTCAACCAAACAGCCACTGTAGCTAAGAAAAATCTAAATGTTTCATTCAAGGAGCAAAATACAGTATAATATACACTCATCTAAAGGATTATTAGGAACACCTGTTCAATTTCTCATTAATGCAATTATCTAATCAACCAATTACATGGCAGTTGCTTCAATGCATTTAGGGGTGTGGTCCTGGTCAAGACAATCTTCTGAACTCCAAACTGAATGTCAGAATGGGAAAGAAAGGTGATTTAAGCAATTTTGAGCGTGGCATGGTTGTTGGTGCCAGACGGGCCGGTCTGAGTATTTCACAATCTGCTCAGTTACTGGGATTTTCATGCACAACCATTTCTAGGGTTTACAAAGAATGGTGTGAAAAGGAAAAACATCCAGTATGCGGCAGTCCTGTGGGCGAAAATGCCTTGTTGATGCTAGAGGTCAGAGGAGAATGGGCCTACTGATTCAAGCTGATAGAAGAGCAACTTTGCCTGAAATAACCACTCGTTACAACCGAGGTATGCAGCAAAGCATTTGTGAAGCCACAACACGCACAACCTTGAGGTGGATGGGCTACAACAGCAGAAGACCCCACCGGGTACCATTCATCTCCACTACAAATAGGAAAAAGAGGCTACAATTTGCAAGAGCTCACCAAAATTGAACAGTTGAAGACTGGAAAAATGTTGCCTGGTCTGATGAGTCTCGATTTCTGTTGAGACATTCAGATGGTAGAGTCAGAATTCGGCGTAAACAGAATGAGAACATGGATCCATCATGCCTTGTTACCACTGTGCAGGCTGGTGGTGGTTGTGTAATGGTGTGGGGGATGTTTTCTTGGCACACTTTAGGCCCCTTAGTGCCAATTGGGCATCGTTTAAATGCCACGGCCTACCTGAGCATTTTTTCTGACCATGTCCAGCCCTTTATGGCCACCATGTACCCATCCTCTGATGGCTACTTCCAGCAGGATAATGCACCATGTCACAAAGCTCGAATCATTTCAAATTGGTTTCTTGAACATGACAATGAGTTCACTGTACTAAAATGGCCCCCACAGTCACCAGATCTCAACCCAATGGAGCATCTTTGGGATGTGGTGGAACGGGAGCTTCGTGCCCTGGATGTGCATTCCACAAATCTCCATCAACTGCAAGATGCTATCCTATCAATATGGGCCAACATTTCTAAAGAATGCTTTCAGCACCTTGTTGAATCAATGCCACGTAGAATTAAGGCAGTTCTGAAGGCGAAAGGGGGTCAAACACAGTATTAGTATGTGTTCCTAATAATCCTTTAGGTGAGTGTGTATATAGTTATAAACAAGGTTTCACACAAATTTCATTAAATAAACACAGGGAAGAATTATGTTCCCCGTCTGTCGCTCACTTCGACGTTGTGTCAAAGAAGCGACACTAGGGGTCTCTCTTGAGCGTCGAATATACCTCTGAACTACGAAAAAAGGCCAATGAGAAGTTGGCAGACATAATTTGCATGTCCCGCTCCTGGACAAACGGGTATAATTGTGGAGAAATGCGTCTGTTTCATTCAGAAATTTTCTTCGGAACCGATGGCCATGTATGCAGCAAGCTGCGATTCACACACCTGTTCCCTCTCACCTCTGAGCGATTACTGCTGTTGGATCTACGGTGCACTTCAGCGGCTTGAATTATGTTTTCTCATTTTTATTTATAAGTACCTACAAAAAAATACAGATTAATAAACAGCGAGATTTACCAACAAAACACATTTTAATAAATGAAAAATGGCATGCTGAGACTTGCACGTGAACATTGATGATGAGTTTTGAATCAATTGACTGAAATGGAAAGTTTGAGTAAAAGTAAATGAGTTGAACTTACTAACTCAAAATCAGAGACACTATTAAAACTTCTCTGAATTAACGCCCTAAAAATGTGAGTTATATGACAAAACTAGTCAAATAACATGCTCTTTGGGAAACTTAATAGCTGAATAAAAAGTGCATTAAAATTCTCTCAATATACACAATGTAGCTTAATTTAACATTGCCAGAAAAATCAAAACAAATATATTATGAATATTTAATATACCACCCATCCATACTAATGATAATCACATTTGATCAAAGACATTACTGCCAGCATACCAGCTAGAGATACACTGAACTTGTTTTTCAAGTCAATTGTTTTGTCCTAAAGCAACCTCTAAATCAGAATCCAGCTGCCAAGGGTGTTGCTTTCTAAGCTGTTCTCATGTTTTATTTATGCATGTCAGTACTATGTCTAACAGGGAAACCTTTCCAGGGGAGCCAGACTGGGATTGCTGAGTGGCAGTCTTGCTTACACGTCTAGCCCCAAATCTCATTTTATGATGAAATATGCAGAGTTGTTGGATAGAAGGCGATTTCATAAAACGGATCTCTGGAGATGAGACAGGGAATAATAAGAAGACATGTGCATTCATCACAGCTCTCAAGGGCTTAAGGGTCAAAGTATTAAGATGACCTGTGTGTCAGTAGATCTAAGTGGAATGCTCATTAAGTAAATACAACAAACCTGTATTAGCTGCTCTGAGAAGTTCATATTTACATTCTCTCTTTAAATGCTAAAAAGACGTGGGAGCAGTTTACATAATGGCTTACAAAGTATGCAAAATTTATGAGCAAATCGCAACAGCACTATTTTGGATTTGAGAATAAAAGCTATAATATCATTGCTGGGCCCATCTTGTTTGTTGCACAGATAAAAGCAAGAATGGTGGGTATAAACGAAAGGATGAGATCCAGGTCTAGTGCTTTTGCTGAAGAGTCAGTTGACAGCTAATTACTTATTTTTGGCCAAGATTTCCAAAAGATTTGATGGACAGGCCAAGATGGACTTGAAGCAATAGTTCATGAAGTAATGTCATTATTTACTCACCTTCTTTTGTTCCAACCCTGTTTGAGGTTCTTTTTTTCCGTGGAAAACAAATGGTGGAATTTTTAATTGTGCTGGTTGCTTTTTCCATGCATTTACAAGTTTGAATAGCTTTCAAGCTTTAAAAGGACACAAAAGCAACATCAAAGTATTGTATAATATATATAATATTAGATGTTAATTATCCATAATTTTAAGTCATTATTCACTGAAAATCTTATGCCCTAGCTCTCCTTAGCACAAACATTAGAGTTCATAAATGTAGCGATGTAAGATTCATGAACAAATAATTGTATTGTTGTAATTATAAGATAAAAGTTATTATAAAACCATTTGTGTATTAAAATTAACATATTATACAGTATATAATTAGTATTATTAAATGATACATCATTTTATTTTAATTTTAATTATAAATGTATTATTTTACTATTTTAATTTTTAAATAAAATTGATTTCATTTAGTATTATTTTTTATATTTTTAGTCAAATATTTTCAATAAATCGTTTGGTCCAGTTCACAAAATGAGCCTGAAGGATTTGTTCATCAGACTGATCTGGTTCTTTCTGACTCAGTGATTAAGTTTCAGTGGTTAGTAGCTTAGTTAATAATTATCAGTGAAAAAAATCAGGTCTGTTTGAAAATGCAGCACACAAGTCAATTGGACCATTTTGTGCAATTTTCATGGTCATTTTGCATTCTTGTTGGAATCTTAAAAGCCTCAGTCCTGATTTACTGTAATTACAACAACAACCAGTAAATAAAATAATTTAAAAAACACACACATACATTCCTTTTGTGTTCCACAGAAAAAAAGAAAAATCATTAATGCGCTTAATTTATGACAATTTAAATTGTTTGGGTGAACTATTCCTTTAAGTCTGTATGACAAAATAAGTAAGAGTAGAACCAACAGGTGTATAAAGTCATATCAATCAATATACAGTAAATTGTCATATTGAAAAACGGTACTAAAGAGTTGAAAATATCTTTGCCTCTCGATCCTATGCAAGTCTTAGCAGGGCGTCTATGAAAATGCCTCAATAGGATACTATATCCAAGTACGTGGCAAACGGAGGGGTCGCTGCATTAACTACCAATGTGAAAGCAGCAGGAAATAGTGCTGGAGCCTTTATAATTACTCCCTTTCAGTGTAATAACTTGGTTTTCCTTTAACCGTGAAAAAAGGCACCTTGATATGCAATCTGCTGCACAGCTCGTGGGACATTTTTTCAATGAGTTAGCACAAGACTGGTACTTGGAGATTTCCTTTCATTATATTTCAAATATTCTCGCCTCATTTTCTAGAGTAGATGCTAAAATGCACATTATATTTTCAATAGTCAAGCAAAGGTTTATTGCAGATTTCATATGTTGTAGTGCTGTAAACACAAGCACACAAAGCACACAATTTAATATAGGTTCCCTACTGACAACAGTCTATTAGCATCAGGAGTTCATATTTGTGAATGCTTTTTAAAAGTGTTTAGTAACCTAAACCGTACTCATTTCACTATTAAAAGCAATTAGCAGTGTTTTTATGTGCTAATGCTGATGCATACAATGCAAATTGCTATAATTATGTGCCATCTTGGAAGAATTTGTAGTTATCTTGTACAAAATGAGTGTCATCTAACTACAACTGTCGGGAGGCCTATGTTCCATTTGATGAAGTAATGTGTTTTAATAATTTGCATATTTTTTCTGTGTCATCACAAGCAAAACTCTAAATGAAGTGGGGCTAATTAGAAAACATTCTCCCATGCAATGTTAAATTACAATGCCCTGTTAAAGGAATAGTTCATGCAGAAGTAACATTTCTGTCATCATTTACTTCTGTGTTGTTAGATCAGTTGGATTTGTTTTAGTTTTTTCCTTTCGTATAGTGATAGATAGAGATTTATATGGCCAAACTTCAAAAACCACCACATAAGGAATTGACAACAAACCAGGAACAATGCATTCACAGCAAACACTTTTTTATTTAAAGACAAGCCGGAATAAGATTTGTGAGCTCTGGAGGAGGGGAATAGCCTTTATGAAAAACAACTTAACTTTCTGTGTGATCCTCACACAAATGTATTACATGGTTTCAAAAGACTTGGAATATAGAGCACAAATCCTGTGGACTACATTTATGATATATAAAGGTGATTTTGTTTTGTCCTTTTATAAGCTTGAAATAATTGACCTTTTACTTTTCTTGCATGGAAAATAGAAGCAAGGTCAGAATGACATAAGTGTGAGTAAATGATGGCTAAATATTTCATGTGGGTGAACTATTTCTGAACTATAATGATCATTGAAAGGTCAGTTCTGCATCTTGTAGTCTTCCTTTCACTCTTTGGGGGTCAGTCAATAATGTAAGCAGTGGGCGATCTACAGAAGGAGGTGTGGCAGGTCAGGAGCAGCTGCAATTTTTGCAGATGAAAATAATGACTCAATTGGCCTTGAAGATCAGGTCAGCAAGAATAGGAGTGGGAAAAGAACGGCTTTTCTTCAGATTTCAGAACTTAGAGTTGCACAATAGTCTGATTCTGATTTAAATTTTATCGCTCTGCCAAAGCCAGCTTTTACACCAAATACAGTCCTCTAATAAAGCAAATTTCTTAAAGGTGATGAGGAACGTTTTTCAATGGAAAAAAATAAAAACCTTCCTATCCTCTTTCCTTTTTGCAAGTTTGTTTGGTGATAGTCGTGCAGACATTAACACTTCACCTGAAAGGACTACTGCCAAATCTTTTTAAAGTTGTTTCCAATGGCAGAAATATTTGCACTATAAACCCTAATGTTGTCATTACTACGGGAAAAAATGTGTTAATTAAACATTACTTGAAATGTGAAGTTTTGGGCTCATAACACAATATATGTTCCTTTAACGTATTTTTCTTAAAAATCCATACACGTAAGATTTTAAGTGTTAATAATAGATCATTAATGCCTAGCGCATGAACCAGGGGCAGGCTGGGAAGAGAAATTGGCCCAGGATTTTACATAGAAACTGGCTCAAAAGTGTGTGTGTGTGTGGGGGGTGTTGTCTGTCCTTTTCTGCATATCACTGCCCCCTCTGGCACATCGTGGCACCGTTTTGTGGCCCGTTCTGCATAATGCGGTGGCCCATTTAAGATTATCGTGGCCCATTCGGCACCGTTTCACGGCCGACCCACCGTATTATGTAGGTGGCGTATTCAGAAAACTGTAAAAGCAAAGTTTATATTTTTTATTCAGTTTGGTGGCGATAGAGGCGCAGAAATGACATACTTCAACTTTTAGTCATTTCTATATGATCACCAAGTTAACAAGTTTTGCAGACACCATTACTCATTCCACTGAGGAAACAAGTTTAGTCAATCATTTGAGTAAAGTCAAATTATTAGGGTTTTCAGTGTAGAAATACAGTACTAAAAACGTTTAACCACTGGCTGAACTATTTTGATAGCTTAAAATATTATAACATATTATATATTATAATATATTATAAAATGAGTCCTTAGTACTGTATTGCTATCCCAAAAATATATTTTCTACAACACTGCCAAATTATTAAGTCACCAATTCACTTTCAGCTATTTGATCATTTAGATCACAAACCGATGACAAATCTGCTTGATAAGTGATAAAGTAAATGCACCTTTAGACAATAAGCTTTCAAAAAGGTTATCAACATAAGAGGAGCTGTGTACGTCTGTGTATGTGTGTGTGTGTGTGTGTGTGTGTGTGTGTGTGTGTGTGTGTGTGGCTGTGTTTTTTTTTTACCACAGTGTGTTATAAAGGCCTCAGAGAGGAAATTGTGTAGCTCAGCAGGTAGAAATAAGTGATGGAAGAAATGACAGGTCTGAAGGACACTATGCCCTGAGAGAGAAATAGAGATAATAAGAGACTAACTGCAAAAGTGTGTCTGAGTGTGCTAATTTGCACACTACCCACATCACGGGTCTTTCTTACGTATTTGGTTAACTATGGTTATTACGTAGTCCAAAGTGGAAGTGGTCTGTCTTTTATAGAAATTAGGACACAGTTGGTTTTTTATAGATTTTTATTCTTATTTCTCACACAAAAAAGAGGTGAATATCTAAAAATCAGGGTGAGGTTCTATTTAAGGAGACGACTAGTGGAATACAATGGATTAAATTACCTAGTAATGGAGAATTCTTAAAAAAATAAGGCTTAATTATCACATTGCTATGACTTTCTATTTGCCTTGTTCTTTCTATTTTCAAATTATTTCAGATTACTTTAACCTGCAAACCGTTTAACAGCTACGCTGAGGCTGAAGTGACACTTGGTGTTTTACCGGAAGGCTCAGCCCCACCAGGAAACATCACATGGGATGAGAAAAATGGGCTTGATTGGACCATCATTATTTCCAGGCGAAATGGAGTTGATTACACTTCTCTCGCTGGGGACTGGACAGTCATTATTATTAATCCTGCCAGTGACAGTGATGAAGCGTTAGCCATAGATAAAAGGTATGGAAAAATAAAAGATGTAGTGATAGATAAAAGGTTGAAAAAGAAAAAGACACATGACCATGATATAAATGTTTTACTGATAGTGTACTATAAGGCATGCTTAAAACAAATAAGTAACATTACATTTATATGGACAAAACATGTATGGCAGATTTGCGCCAGTAGATCTGTAGTCCTCAGATTCAATATTTCCAATTTCATTTTAATTTTAAGATTTCAGCGATGAATTTTAAAGTTACGATGGGAACTATTTAGCGAACAACTGAAAAACTGTTGTGCAGGACAAACTGTAATACCCTGTCTACACCGGACGTGAGCGGCGCACTGCGTCAAAAACAATAGAACCCATTATAATCAGTGATGATGTCTACACTGGAAGCATCCATTGTAAACAGTAAACAGGTGTCCCATTCCATTTTGTGCTGAATGCACTGGTGCTACTCCAGCCAACAACACAAATAAACTGTTTAGAATGTCCGTGTTGGTGCATCCAGTGTAGACAGCCTCAAGCCATTGCTTTTCATCACGTCAGCGGATGTGCCTGGTGTAGACAGGGTGTAAGGGACTCCTAGAGTCTGTGAAGGGACATATATCTGAATCATGGCCATAGTGTAAATACAAGAAGGATATAAATAAAGAAATCCACCCTGAAAAGAATAGGGATCAAAAGCATGGAGTCTGTGAATTCCAGACATATTTCCTACAAAAGTATAAGTTTTACATAAAGTGCTACTGGTAGACTACTAGAGACCACTATGGCAACAGCATTTTTCCCTGAGAATACACATTATAAGGCCAAGTAAAGAAAAAGACACTTTATAAAAAAACCTGTAACATAATAGCCTTGAGGAAAGTTAAGTGTGGACTGGGTGGGCCTCAATCTAAACTGGCCCACAATGTATTCTGTTTCCTTGTTTATTTGTCTAGCGGACACTTTTAACTGCAGTGTCCTTCCCCCACACTGACAGATGTCTGAACTCTCAATAATATACGCCTCAGTGAAAAATGCTGGACACTAACAAAACAATTTTACATTATACCACCACTACTGAACTTCCAGAGTATGGACACCGTGAGGTAATTTCATTAGACAGAAACACAGCCAAAAATGAGATGATTCAACAGGAAATGAGCATATATGAGACATTTTCATAAACAAAAAAGTGATTGCATAATCTAGGTTTTCATCATTTGTTATACAGCATGAAAATGAGCTGTAATTATTTAACGGTCAATTAGATGGCCTTTGAAGGGGTGGAAATCAATGTACAAATGCTCATCATACATTGTGAACACAAAGCTGGAAAAGAGAGAAAAGTCAATTATAACTGATTATTATGCCTCATCTGTTGATGCAACAGCTAATAGTCTGCATTGCTTCATCACTGATGCAGCATTACACCAGGATCTTCACCTCTGTGATAATGAGTTACATAAGCCAAAAACACAACCTGGAGTTTCTTAAATCACTACCCTAATTTGTTGTGCCTGTATAGTTTTGCTTAGTATTCAGGACCTTATTTTTACCAACAAAAAAAAATCAAGGAAAAAAATTAAGTCTATTTTTAAAGCCAATATATTCATATATACATTATGTACATTTGATATGTAAATTGTGTTGTGTAAATATGTTGTTTATTGTAATTGGTATATGTCTCGTCACTGTCATGACTGCTATGTTGCTCGGAACTGCACACAAGAATTTCACACTACTGTTGCACTTGTGTACATGGTAGTGTGACAATAAAGTGATTTGATTTGATTTGATTTAATTTCATTTGTATGTATGTACAGTATATATATATGTATGTATATATTGCACAATTCAATTATAATTTAAATAAATGACAATTATGCACATATTGCCCTACATAGTCTGGCTGTAATTCCCATTATTCTCAATGGTGATTCATATTACATTTTCATCACTCAAAAAATATTTTTGCATATTTTAAAGATTTACGCATTTCATTCCATAAAAAAAATCCCTCGAGTTGAATTGTGTAATGATTAACCAAATATAAAGGTAGTACATAAAAAAATTCCCATTTAAAAACTTAAAATGTAAATAATATATTATTATGTTTTTTATTATAGTAATGAGAATTAAAGGGGGCAAAGTGCATAATTGTCATGAGAATAATATTAGAACAATAAAAAAAAAATGTAATGGTCCTAAATATATATGACATGGTCCTTGAAAGTTTCTGTGAGAATCACTTATTCTAAATTACATTTCACAGTGCTGGAAGTAAATCGTGCAGGTACATAAATCTGGGTAAGCAAGCAAGCAAAAGTCTGCTTGGCATGTTTGCTTTTGTGTTTCACATGGCTGACGTTGATGTTTCTGCTTCCCAACACAGAATGTAAAATTGATTAGAGTGACAGAAGGGTCACTGGCTCACTGTTTGAATTTACTCAAGTCCCTCCACACAGATTTATTTGCCTTCAGTAGATTCACATATGTTTATTTGGCAGGCACACTTGAGGAGACATAATCAGTGTGGATGATGGTGTAATTCATTGCATCCTGAATTTTTGGGGTTTGTGTTTGAAGTCAGTGCTGCCCATTGACTTCATATGTCCACGCAAAATAAAAAAAACAGCCAACTCGGTGGACTATCCAGATGTCAAATTGTTTAGGGACTTAGGGACAAAATAGATGCCAGACATATAGGCTAAACTGTAGGAAATATGCACTTAATGAACTGGCCAATGAAAATGCTAAAGAAAGTGAAAATTAGCTGCTATAATTTTGAATGCACTAATGGGTGTTTTGGGAGAAGACTAACATTAATAAAATGATTTTACGATTGCAATATGATCCAAAGGAAACATAATGACTACATGGTTATTTGTTTAATAGGACTTTAAAATAACACTCATTAATAAGTAATCGACAGACATAATAGTTTCAAAATCGAGTCAGCTGCCATGCTGTCTACTGCCTAAATATATTTAATAAAATAAAATAAATCAACATGGTATCTGCCAAAACAAGGTATTTTCCAAAACAAGGTATCTTAGAGGGCATCTACATATACGAACAGCCTTTTTGTCAGCAGCACAGCTTTAATGCCTTAAAATGATAGGTAGAGAGCTCATTAGTTTTTGGAACAAGACTAATATTATGCTTAACAAACCAATAATTTTTATATGATCATGAATACATGAGTATATTTGAAGATTAAGTAATTTTATTCCATTGCAACTGTGAAAGGGATAGTTCACCAAAAAAGAAAATCCAGTAACAGTTTACTCACCCGTGTGTTGTTATAACCCCATGTGACTTTTACTTTTTCTTAATACAAAGGGAGAAATTGTGAAAAATGTTGCGATCTGTGATGTCATACAAGGCAGTAATTGGTGACCACATCTTCAAGCTTCAAAAGGACACAAAAGTATAATTCAGTAGTCTAATAAATTATCCCGTGAGACTCGTGATTGTTATGAAAGCATACGATGAGGTTTGGTAAGAAACAAACTGAAATCTAGTGTATTATTTGGTTAAAATTTTATCTGATCATTACTCTCCTCTGCACATTTATGAGACTGCACGAGAGCTGCAGTTTATGCAGCCTCCCGCTCGCGGTTCAAGCGAAAACTCATTTTGTTTATCTAAAGACAGATCCACCGTCCACCACAGAGATAGAAACGACAGAACACAACACAACCGCACACAAACCAGAGAACAACTTACTAAATATGTCTGATGAGTTTGTAGTTGGAGTATAGATGCATTTCTATGCCCAGCCTTATTTATTTGTGAAATATAAGAAGCGGGAAAGTTTGGTCTCCATTTTGAACTGGTGAGCATTTGTGACAGACCTCCGACTAAAGAGAGTGATACGATACCTCAGCAAAAACATTCGGTAGGTGTAACATTCATGGCCAAAATCAAGTACCGGTAGTTTTTATTTATGTATTTAGCCGACGATTTATCCAAAGCGACTTACAGTTGTTAACCCGCTAGTGAGATGCTTGGTTCAATACACTGTTATGAGAATATTTTTGGAGCGGTACCAGTTCATAGCGAGTGGGGCTGCATGGCGTAAATCCGCGCAATGCCAAAAATAGAAACCAAGCGACTGACAGAATGCCCTGTTGCTCATCACAGTTGGTTAAGACAAAAACTGTATATTTTTTTCTATATATTTTTTTATCACGAGTCGTTTTCCATCAGATTAGAACACAGTGTGACTGTAGCTGCCTTCAGCCAGCTGTCTATCTCTCTCAGTTTAATTGAGATCTCTGTTTCAAACAAATAAAGCTGGGCAAAAAAATTTATCTATTCTCCAACTACAAACTCATCAGACATATTTATTAAGTTCTGTTCTCTGGTTTGTGTGCAGCTGTATTGTCTTCTGTTGTCAATATCGCTGTGGCGGACCTGTTTTTAGATAAACAAAATTAGTTTTCACTTGAACGCCCCATCTCACGTCTGATACTGCTCTCGTGCAGTCTCATAAACGTGCAGAGGAGAGTAACGGTCGGTCAACAATTTCACAAAATAGTACATTAGATTTCTGTTTGTTTTTCACCAAAGGTCATTGTATGCATTCATTAAAATCATGAGTCTCATGGAATCATTTATTAGACTTTTGATTTATACTTTTGAAGCTTGAAAAAGTGGTCACCACAAACTGCAATTATATGACATCACTGAGTACAGGTTTTTTTTTCACAATTTCTCCCTTTGTGTTAAGAAAAAGTCATATGGGGTATAACAACACAGGGATGAGCAAACAATGACTTAATTTTCATTTTGGGGTGAACTATCCCTTTAAGAATTGCATGATGCAATAATGCTTGTAATTAATGAAAATTAACACAAAGTGTTTGCCTGTGTTCAGTGATTCTAAAATGTACACGGCTATGTTTTCACAAAACAAACTCAATTAATTCCAACATTCCTGACAGACACAAAAAAACCCTAAAGACACAAATTTATAAGGCGTGAGCACTTACTGAGCTCTGCAATGCTCCCCACTCGGGTCGCCAGGAGGGAGAGTTCAATGGTGCGGAGTTCTGCCTGGCTGTGAGCATGACCCTCTCCGGTTTTCCCTGTTCGCTGCTGGTCATGGTGTAGGTTCAGACTGTCCGGCAGACTCAATATACCTGGATCAGATGTCAGAGAATCAAACGTCAACAAATGCGTAAAAAAGACAAAAACAGGCAAAAAATTAATCTGCAATGGGGCCATGGAGCTTTTTGAGCAAAGTGTTATGACATTATTATTGTTTGAGAGCCAAATCAAACAACCCCTGAAGCAATTAAAACAGCTGTTTTTGTGTTGGACCGCTTTCAAATTGTAACAAGCCATGCCCCCACAGGTGAGTTCAGCAGCAACATGTCGTTTTGGCTGGAGCCCTGGTCGTCTACTGTTCATTCAATAACCCTAATCAAATTACTGCACACATCCACAGCCAATGCCTTTGTTTGAACAGGAGAAATAGGCTGCGACAGATGGGACATTGAGCTCAGCCACAGGTGAATAGGGTCAGACATGCAGCTATCTGTCTGAGCGAATGTCTTCACACGCAGGGAGTAGATTGTGTTTCTAAATGGGTATTAATTAAAGGTTTGATATCTGTACTTGACTTAAATGGATAATTCACACAAAAATGAAAATTCTCTCATCATTTACTCACTGTCATTTCATCCCAGTGCATGACTTTCTTTCTTCTGCAGAACACAAATTTTGATTTTTACAAGAATATTCCAGCTCTGTAGGTTCCACTGTGGGTGAGAAACAGATCAATATTAAAGTCCTTTTTTCCTTGAATTTCTTCTCCTTGCCCAGTGCATGAAGAATGTGAATCACCAAAAACACAAGAAGAAGAATGTGAAAGTGATCTGTTTCTCACCAACAATTATCATATCACTTTTGAATATATGGATTTAACCACTGGAGTCTTATGGATTACTTTTATGCCGATTTATGTGATTTTTTGATTTTTTGGATTTTTGGCACCCATTCACTTGAACTGTTTGGACCAAAAGAGCTGAAATATTCTTCTGAAAATCTTAATTTGAGTTCAGCAGATGAACCTGGAATGTTATAGATTAATTCTATGTTTCCTTTATGTGATTTTTGGAGCTACAAAGGCCTGATCACACTTCACTTGCATTGTATGAACCTACAGAGCTGAGATATTATTCTACAAATCTTAATTTGTGTTCTGCTGACGAAAGAAAGTCATACACATCTGGGATGGCATGAGTGTGAGTTAGTGAAGAGAGAATTTACATTTTTGGGTGAACTATCCCTTTAAGACATTATTTAGTATGTTTATTATAGTGTTTTCCTTAACAATCCATTGGTACAAACAAGAGTGCAACAATTGGTTTCCAGGAGTAAAAAATGCCATTCACTTTTAAACCTTTAAAGATAGACCTACCATGAGCTACGAGGTTGTTAATTGATGGTATATGCTTCTGTTAAAGCAATCAGTCTGTGTTATTAACACTTCATTTTTTTTAAATCACAATCAATAGCAGAATTCCTGCTAAAGAACTACACTACCCATGACCCTGAAGAGAAACAATCCACCAATTAGAGAATTGTGGCCAACAAAGCGCAACAAATGATCTCAGCAGCACTGTAAATGATGCAAACAAGTCGGTCTATCTACGAAATATTCAAACTACTTTTGAATGTTTCACTATAAACATATAATGGATAACTTTCAATCAATAGTTAAATATTTATAGGGATTGTAGGTTTTATCCTCACGAAGGACATTACGGTGAATACAAATTCTTGTACCTTTGCCTTTTTGTCAGATTTTCAAGTACTTCCTTGCTTCAAACAAAAGTTTGTTGTGTGATTCACCTCAGAGTTGGTTGATTTGGTTCATGGCTTAGAACTATTTTATGAAAAAGTTTATGAACTCCTTATGGCAAAGATTAATGGGAAATATTCTTAATGAATAAAGACGGCTGAAAAAGTGGACGGGCACTGTTGCACTGTATATAGAACCAATCTGATCCCCAGACAGTAGCTATAAAAATGGTGGTTTCCAAAGAGTTATATTATTTTTATATGTAGCTAATTGTAATTACTACAAACTAACCTCAATGCAGGAAATAACCTACCCCTAAATAAACCCTTTGCCATTTTAGAATATTTATATAAAAAAAGAAGAAAAAAAACAGCATTTGCTGTATTTATTAATTGATTTTTCAATTGACAATGGGCAAAAGTGACAATTTTTTACCCAGACTGTTGCTAAGTGTACCACATACATGCACACCAGTCTACCAGGAAGCTATTTTAAGTAGGCTATATTCTTGAATTTCATCTAAAAGGATTTGTGTTGTCAGTCTCTCAGAGGTAGGTAAATATCCTGTATCCTGTTGTATATTGAATGAATCCATTAGCACCAGACATCACTGGGAGAGAAACAGAAACTCATGGAGTTTTCATAAAGCTATGATTAAAATGACCTGGCACTGCTGTGAATATTTCTGTGGTTACTGAGTATATGCATAATGGAGGATGTGCAATATTCAGCAGACAGTGAAGACAAGTTGAATGCTTTGTCAAGAGACACAACTTTGTTCATGGGTGACATGATGCTTTTAAGAAATCTTGAGGGGAGTTTGAGCGAAGGAATCTGCTTTGTTTTGGTTGACTGCCTTGTTATAATTTCCTTTTGAGATGGATGCAGCCCCACGATGTAAGATACAAATGGTTTGCTGGATTTTTATAGGGCTCAGTAATAATGATAATGAGTAATAATTTTAGCACCATGTGTTTGTGTCAGAAATAAATATATTTTTCATTATAAACCAGCCTGATCTCATGAAATGACAATCATGGAAATGACAAAATTTTTGCAATACAGAATGTATGCCCTGTATAACATGTTTGGCTGCAGGTTTCCAGAGAAATGTTCAGCTGGGAACGCCAAAAGCAAGGAAAATGTTGTCGTATCCAGATGAGGTTTTAAGTAGAATTTTAGATGGATGTTTTTAAACCTCTCCAAAGTAAAACTTTTGTCTAAACCTAACAACTGGTGCTTTAAAATGCAAAATGAAAAATCACATTTTCTGAACCAACCACATAATTTCGTGCCACTTCAATGACTCTGTTGTGTCATATGTCAGCTTGAGTTCATGTCTGGACTTGAACCGCGATCCTCTCATTAGTCCAACACCCTATCAGGTGAGCTACTGCACAAGCTAATCATATTGGATTAAGTGTATGTATGTAGGTGGGTCTGTCATACAAGCGTTTTTCAAAAGATGCTTTAGAGTGAAAGTGTGTCGATATCATAAAATAGCAGGGTCTGAGGAATAGAGAGAAAATAAGTATCTATAAAGTCATATTCAGCCAATAAATTAATGATTTGAGTGAAAGTGAATAAAACAGTTGATGGGGCGTCCAAGTGAACAGTTGTTGTAGCACCTCTAGTGTTCATTTCACCTGGAAACTGCAGGGAATTGTTACAACAAATTTACTAGGGTTTTAAATTATATATATATATATATATATATATATATATTCCTTGCTCTGACAAAAATGTCCAGCAAAAGGTCAGAATAATCAAAAAACTGTCAAAGATTGTATGGCGTGTGCTGCCGAATTTTCAGCAGCTCATCCCTGGTAAAACTGATCTGAAATAAATGACTAAACACAGGACAAACAAACAAAAACTGCAAAAGAACTGGACAGCTCCATACCAAGGTGACCATCCACAGCATATATATATATATATAAAAAGTTGCATACCTTAACATGAAGGCATTATGGATTAGATAATGCATTATGAACAAACATAAACAAACAATGAATAGCAATATTTATACAGTAAATTAACATTCCTTCTTAAATGCTGTATCATACTACTTTGCTTTTAGTTTTAACTAATGCTAACATACAATATTCAATCTTATTGTAAAGAATTACTTAATATGCGTTAGAATGTTTTGATTGGCAGTAATCTTTCATCTCATGACTCTTTCATTCGGGCCAAAATATAAGTTTCAGAGGGGGGTGGGGGGAGGGGGTATACTTCTATATTGTATGACCACTTTACCCAATCAACTCTGTCTGTGAAACCCTTCACTCGTGCTAAAACATTATTATGGACAGTAAAACATCTGCATTATTCATACAATCAGATCAAATAGTGACATTTCTTTTTGGAAGTTTCTTGTCTTCCATTTTTGCAGCCTCACCGAGTTTCAAGCATTTTATCTAGCTCCAGCACTTGTATTCTCCACTGAGAGTGAAGCAACTGCTATTTTTTATTCTCACCAATGTTTTTCTTTGCTTGATATGGAGTTAACTTAAAGGTGAAGAAGGCTGGATTCGAAAAATGAGACCACAGTCCTTTGAAGATTGTGACCGTGTGAAATATTAGTATGCAAGCTTTGGCCAACTGCTTGAAAAACACATTCCTTAGCTCATAATGCAGTCTGTGATTTTTAAAAACCTCTTTCTTTAACTATGCATTCCTTGCTCAATTTGTACACTGAAATGCAGAGAACTCTACTCTAAGAACAGTTTGCAAAGACTAAGTTTCAGATAGGATGGCATATATAATGGAGTTCAAATGTTGCTAGACAGTTTAATCATAGTTGGGGAGGGACAGGGCACTAGGGACAGGGAGACTTCTTTATTTAGAGAACAACTAGGAAGCTTGCTCTCTGGAGAAGATAAGTGGACAGACTTGTTTTTAAAGATAAACTTGGTGACCTCATAGTGTTAGCTGACAACAAATGGACACCAGAACTGGAAAGGAAAACATTAGAATTAAATTAGAGATATCGTTACAGCGTTTACATAACAACGTGTTCTTGTGTTCAAAAACAGCTAAACGATATATTGAAAGTTCCAATTTAGAATATTTTTAACTTGACTTGGCTTATTAAAACACAACACTTATATGGGACATTAAAAAAGGGGTGTGTATGCTGTGCTTTAAAGTGAATGAGACTTAAAAGATGAACACTTTCAAGAGGGATTTTCCATGCAAATGTCTAATAACTAAAGCATGCTGTCACTTAAAGCATTGACACTAAAAACAATAAGATTAAAAAATGTACAAATCTAGATGAACTAGTCCAGCTTCTTATATCCTATGCGCTGATTGGTGTTTTGTTTTTTTGTTTTTTATAGATTTTTTAATATATAATTTAATTCAAAGAAAGACATCAATTATGTGAAGCTTCTAGCAAATGTTTGCAAAGAATATGTCTGAGCTTAAGTTAAATCTTTTATTTTTCAGAGAAACCTCTACAACAATAAGCTATTCACTGACCTGAATATCTCTTAGCTCTTATAGTTCAGTGGTAATCCTTAGCTCCTATAATCCAATTTATTCAACAAAATAAGACAACAGGATGTATTATTGAAAATATTGTGTTTCTGAAACTGAGTTACTGCAATTTTGTTTTATATTCTGCTGTAATTACTAAAGGTGTGTCTATGTAATAAGGACTGACTAAGCATCATTAGTGGCATTTGCTAAGGAGCACCAAATGCGCTTTTGTGTCCGTCTGCACTGTTTCTTAATACGTTTTGAAAGTTTTCTATGCAACATGATCTAGACTGATATATTCGACTATTGCGCCTGCATTCTGTTAAATTCATCATGCTCCGTTCAGCTTTTTTAGATGCAAGGACACATTTGCCAAGTACTGCATCACTATTGCTGTAGCTCGAAATTGGGGTTAAGGGTTTTTCTAATAAAACAGACTGACAGACAATAAAACAGGTGAAAATCCCTTAGACTACTATTAAAATAGGGACCTGAGCCAAATCTGGGATGAGAATATCATGGAGACATTGGATGGGCTCTTTTAACTTTGGCCAGTAAGAAACCACCAAGTAACCACTAAGAACTCCTTCCAAGCACATTTCAATATCCTGACAACCATTCAGAACACCTTATCAACAAAATAGCAATGCCCAAGCAACCACTAAGAACATCCTAGCACATGGCAGCAAGTTTTGCATTCACTAGCACAATTCAAGTTAATTTATATGCAACGCATCTTGCAAGCATTGCAGCATATTTTATAAAAGTGTTTATAAAACTATGCAGTCCGTTTCAATGAGTGAACACTTACCTAATTTTCAATGGACATTAAAAGCTCATTAATGACTTCTCTCAAGACCTTGGGGACCCTTGGGGAGCAGTCATTATGTAGAGGATTACTGAAATCTAAAGATGCAACAGATCTGGGTAAGTATCTGTCTCTGCTTGTATCTATTTCAGATAACATTAAATCTGCAAAAACCTCCTATCACCAGAACAAGATCAACACCACCACAGACACTCGCAGCTTGTTTAGAATATTCAACAAACTTCTCTGTCCTCCCCCTCCACTGCCTGACACATCACTGACAGCAGATGTCTTTGCAACATTTTTTACTAATAAGATTACAGCCATCAGCAATACATTTTCAGCACCACACCCTGTCAAACACCCATCTCCTATATGCAGCTTTTCTGTATCTATGTTTTACTCCTCCTCTCCAACCACCCTACCACCTATTCCCTTGACCCCATTCCTTCACACCTTCTCCCGGCCGTCTCTCCATCCATCCTACCTGCACTCACATTAAATTTAAGCATGCTCAAGTAACCCCGCTGCTTAAAAAACTGCACTTAAACCGACACAAGTAGAACACTACAGACCCGTCTCTCTCATCACATTCATGGCGAAAATCAGTTTTCAATCAGATCTCTGCCTATATCTCACAGAACAAGCTACTGGATGGCAATCAGTCAGGCTTCAGACTGCCCTGCTGTCTGTCATTGAGTCGCTGAGACAGTCGAAAGCTGGAACCAGATCATCCGTCCTGATTCTACTGGACCTTTCTGCAGCATTTGACACAGTCAACCATCAGATTCTACTCTCCAACCTCTCTACTCTGTGCATCACAGGAACTCTGCTTAACTGGTTTAATTCCTATTTCTCAGGTAGGTCCATCAAGGTAACCTGGAGAGGTTTGGTGTCCAAGTGACATCAGCTACTTAAAGGGGTACCTCAGGGCTCAGTGCTTGGGCCACTTCTCTTCTCTATATACACAACATCACTGGGACCCATCATTCAGGCACATGGTTTCTCTTAGCACTGCTACACCGATGAGACACAGCTTTACTTGTCTTCGGTGACTGCTAAAGTCTCTGCCTGTTTGGCAGACATCTCGGCCTGGATAAAGGAACACCACCAACTTTAACCTACCCAAGACTGAACTCCTTGTCTTTCCAGTCAACCCTGCTGTTGAATACAACATCACCATGCAACTGGGTTCAACTACAGTAACACCTTCAAAAACAGTAAAAAATCTAGGGACAACCATCAATAACCAACTAAATTTCACAGACCACATCACAAAGATGGATCATGTATATTTACACTTTACAATATCAGGAAGATAAGACCCTTCCTCTCTGAACATGCCACAAAACTTCTTGTTCAGTCACTTGTTAAAACTAGACTGGACTACTGTAACACTCTCATTGCAGGCCTCCCTGCATGCACAATTAGACGTCTGGTCTTTAATGACAGCGCATGTTACACCAATCCTTGTCTCTCTTCACTGGCTGATGGTTGTATGGTTGATGCACATATCAAATTCAAAGCTCTGATGCTGGAATACAGAACAAAATACTAAAATAATTTCTGCAGAGCTACATTCTCACCAGTAACTTGTGGTCGGCAAAGGAACGGCGCCTTGTTGTACCAACACAAAGTGGCACCAAAAAACTTTCCCAGACTTTCTGTTTCATCGTACCATGTTGGTGGAATAACCTTCCCAACTCCATCCATGAAGCTGACTCACTTTCTGTCTTCAAAAAACGGATAAAAATAAATCTTTACCATGAGCATTTAAGCAGTCACTAAAAGAAAAATATAAATAAAATCTTTGTTGCACTTTAATCTGTCTTGAATACTACTATTCTGATGGTAGTGAAACTTTGTAGTATGGAACTTTTAGTACCACTGCCAAATAAATAAATGCAATGATAAGGCCTTAATTCTCTGCTGGATTTACTCGAATTTAAGTGATATCCAAAGATGACTTGGATGCATCTACTGGACATAAATTCAGAATTTCTCAAACACAACAGACTATCACATCATCCCCCTCTGCCACTACATCTGCCACTTCTTAAAGAGCCAATTTTTTTTCTTATTAAGGAAATAGAGAGGCATACAATGTCAGCGAAGCAGATGGGAGTAAAATCAACACTATAATTGCAGGTAAATTATGGGCTATTAGCTAAATGTCAAATGGATTATTAATTTGATGGTGCAGGTTTCAAACGGCATTGCTTAAATAAACAAATACTATAAATACATTAAGAGAAGGAAAGGACTGTGTGTGTATGTGTTTGAGTACTACAGTACAGTGGTTCTTAACTGATTTCGCTTAAGGATCCAGATTTTAAGTGTCAACCCAAGACAATACCAAAATTGTTTACGAAAAAGTCCCTAAAATCAAACATAGAAATCTATTTATTTTACCATGACCTGTATAGTCCCAAACAGTTTGTTTTCCAAACTTATATGACTTAATTTCTTCCATGTAACACAAAAATGTATGTTAGGCAGAATGTTAAAGTCACCATTCACTTTCATTCTGTAGAAGAAAAAAAAAAGATGCAATGAAACTGAATGGCGACTAAGGCTCTCAGTCCCCAAGATAAGGGTGAATATGGGTTTAGAACAACATGAGAGTGAATAAATGAGAATGTTAGACATTTCCTTTAATAATGCATTCGTGCAATTCAGTCAATTCAGTTTGCTCACAGTTTTAACACAGTAAAAGATTGTTCCCTTTGTTGGTCTCCCTGTAATCGTAATTTCTGGCAAGAGTGAGTGATGTGGTAGGTCTATATTCTAGCGTGCCTGAGATACTGTCAGCTCCACACTTAATAATTACATCTACACTCAATATTTCCCATTCTTTTCCTGTGATAGAAACCTCTTCTCCTGTGAGAGCACACTCAGGCACTTTGTTTTGATTTCCGCTAGCGGGATAAAGCACGGGGGGAAAAATCTGTTAATTCCAGAGAAAGATTAATTCCACAACCTGCAGTAACAACTTTGCAGGAGATATAAAATTGCGAAAGAGCAATTAGATTTTTTTCATATTCAAAGGGGCTCAGAAAAGCTTTGTTCCGTTAACTGAATGTAAGTATCCTTCTGAGGATCAGGACAATTGTAAATCAACGAAGGAACGAGACAACAAAACTCTTTAGCTTGCATTCAATTTGTTGAAGGAGAGGCCCTATATATTAGTTGGAGAAATGTCCCATCGATTTTTCTATGGTATATGGACGCTCTCTAACCAGAGTGAGACTCGTACAGAATATTAACAGCCAAGTCTCCATAGCAACAGGGCAGAGCTGCCCAGCAGCCGTGTGATTGGTGGAAAGAGGCAGGAATGTGTTGGATTTGAAGGTAAAGCACAGTGACAAAAAGTTACATTTTAGGGGAGCTGCTTTCTCCCAAAATAATTCCTGAGTGTGTGTATGAAAAGGATGCTGTACAAATTAATGTAGTAGCTTGCCTTCTGAAGAAAATATTTCCTTCTGAGTCCTACTTTCAAGTATGGAAATCGTGAGCATCTGAAAAGTTACACTGAACGTTTGATTGAAAGTCATATGAAAATTGAACAAGAGAAGAAAGGCTATATAAAAAAAATTTGCAGTGAGGGAAAAGACCGTTTTTGGTGAGAAATTACAGAAAATGTGTCATTAGGTCTTGTGGTATTTGGTTATTTGCATAAAATGATATGTTTAGAAATTAGAGATATTTTTGATTTATTTTTTACTTTAATTTAAAAAAGAAATGATGCAACTCACATAACACCACCACCACACCAAAAGCTTCAAAGTACACGAATGCCACATCCATACTAATCCATTTTTGTTTGAAAACTGGAAAATGGAGAAAAATTTATAAAATGCTCCGTTTCCGATGGATGAAAATGTTTGTCTAATTCTAGTTAGGATCTGACTAGAGACATTAATGTGTTTTTAAACAAAAAATTACGAGTGAGATTTGTTTTTGGTTTGAAAACCAATGCACGAGTGTAAAATCTTCTAAGCCTACTTAGGCAATGACAATACATACGAGATGGTAAAATCATACAAAAACAATTTTCCAATTTGGTTTCCACTTTATGGTTAGGTTTAGGTATGGGGTTTGGGTGAGGGGTTAAAAAAACTAAAGTAAAAGCTCACGATTGCATGTTCAAAACACGGATGGTTCTCTTTCTTCCGTGCCACAAAACAGGGCTTTTTGGATGTTTAGGGTGTGGGTAAGGTGTTACAATTTATTCTTGGGTTTAGGTCTGCCTGAAAACAAGTAACAAAATAAATATATCTGCGTTTACAACAACACAAGGGAAGCGCCATACAACTTTGATTTCGTCAAATTTTGAGACGGGCTGGGGTATGCCTCAAATGCTAATTCATTAAAACACCCCTTGAGGTGTCCGAATTTTCCTTCACCATGACAACTGAGGTGAATGCCCCTTCTTCTTAACACATACTGTTTCACAGCTGCTGTAGTTACGAGCAACAATTTGCCTTTCTGGCATTTCACATCTGCTTGAAGCAGGGAGATCAACAGGGGACAGTGCAAATTTAATGAGGGCCAAGCTGAGTTGTACAGTATCCGTAGAGCTCAATTAGTCCTGTAAAACTAAAAAATCCCTTTTCTTAAACCTCTGGTGCTCAGAATATAAAGGGAATTTGTTTTGAGGTAATCATCAATACATAGAACTTTCTTAAAGCAAACATGGCATGCCATTTTACCCAATGATTCTATCATATTTCCATGAAAAACAGGATATTCAATAAGAAAAAATAGGGTGGGACTTGATTTATCCATCAGGAATGGAATGGATAATGAAAAGTGGGCATGGAGTCAGGTGGCTGGAGCGGATTGGTTAAAAAAGTTGGTGAAGTCAGACGAAAAGTAATTTCAGAGGCGGAGCAAGTTATTTCGATGAAAGATTGCAAATAACATGCACAGATAAATTGTGCCAAATTTTCACATCTTATGATTGACAGCTAAGATTACTTTGAGGAAAAGGACACAGAAATTCCCAACCACCAACATTCTGAACATTAGAGGATGACATTTCACTCTTCTGGGAAGTGTTTCAATTCCGTTTCCATGTTCTGACCACCATTGTTTCTGCTAATGGAAGTCACACTAAATCAGATAATTTGCCACTATAATAAGCATTAACATCAAATGTTCACGTAAAGAGTTTTGCATCCTGTTTAAAAGAGCCATATTCCCAATAGTCATTTGCATTACAAGGGACAACAAAAGTAAATCTCTCCAGACAATTTACTTATTTTTCATTCTTTTTTATGGACTGTTAGGAAATTATTCACACTCAGGTCGTCTGCACATGAGCATCACTGTCTTATGTCGGCAAATGTGTGCTACCTGCAAGGCCAAGTCTCCGACATCCAGCCAATTTCAAAGATGATTTTATCCCGCCTGCTACAAATACCTCTGGACATGCTGCCACACCACAAATAATTAATACTGTTCTCATCATATAATGGGATCAAAGAGTCTCATGCTGCTGCTCTCCATCTGTGCTCCCTGAGCCTGAGTCATCACGACAGAGGGTAACAGGCAGAAGCCATGCAGTCAAAACCAACCAATCAAAACAGACTTATATTCTAATGCCCTCTCTTTTTTCCTACAGTACATGGTTTATGCATCAGATTTGTACCTGGTCTTTGAAGCTACATACAGTATTTTTCACCCATTTAAAAAGTTCTACACACAGAAATCGATAGCATTTTTGAAAAATGTTTAATATTATGTACACTGAAATTAAATGAAGACTTCAGTCATACAAGTAGTTTAAAAAAGCTGTTTTATTTTACATTGAGTGGGTCGCCTCATGGGGGTAGACATGTTGAGATCACACGACCAGCCGAAAACTCTATCTCAGTAACACCCCTGTCATTGGACATGCAGAATATTGTAATAATCACATCCAACTGCGAACAGTGCATTTCTACAATAGTGTTGGTTAGAAATAATACACTCGCTTTGCAAGTCAACGAAGACAACATAAAACACAAAAAGTGCACCTTAAATACATCTAGTGCCCTGTACAAAGAAAAACTTTATAATAACTGTTTTGTTTGTATATTAAAGAAAAGTACGAGGCAAAGGTAAAATATATGGCAGAGGAGGCCTGGATGCAAAGATTTTGTGCCCAGAAATATGATTGCCTATCTAATTAACATTGTGTGGGCAACATGCTGCAAAGTGTGTTTAAAATGTGGTGCATTTGGGTTTATGACGTGAATGCATTTTGACCTGCAGGCCTCAGCAGTAGCCAACCGCTGTTGGGAGGCAGCAGAAATTTTGAAGCCAATAGCAAAGCCAGACTCAGTGACCTATTCGCAACCCTGACTTTTTTTTAACATGCTTCTTATCTGCTTTATAGAGACAAAAGGAAGGAAAGGTAGATACAGCTAGTTAACATCGGGGAGATGTAGAGACTTGTAAAAAGAGATGCAAGAGGGAGTAGCGTGAGAGAAAAAAGGCATGGGGAAAAATATAAAATGAGACTATATTTTACAAGCTTTTATACCTTACAAATGCTATTCTGTTCTTTCCTTGGCTTCCTCTTTAGTTTTTCAAATTCTCACTTTACTCAATTCTCAATCTTGGCCAGGTAAAAAAAAAGTTCAAACCTGTATTTCTTTTGAAACTGAAGCAATCTACATGATGTGATAAGAAGAAGAACTGTCAGAAGGTCATAAAAAGTCTCAAACCAACTTGCCCAGCAACAGATCAAGGGATTTCACACTTTTGTCCAATGAATTTCCATTACTGTTGTGATAACTGTCTAAGGATTTTTTTTAGACCAACTCACAAATGAATGATTGAGACCAATTAGTTAAATGGTTTTAAATGATTCATTAAAATGCACCAAATCAAAAGAATGATTCGCTCACTACCTGCATATCACTATGGCTTGAAAGCAAATTTTATACAAGAGCATTATCTAGTTGTTAAAATATTTTAGAACAGAGTATAACTACAATAATGTATGTTTGTTAACTATGGAAATTGCCATGACTTTTAAGCTTCTATTAATTTCCATAATTTTTCAGAGCCTGAAAAACTATTTTTGTTTTAAACTTCTCAATATTTCCAGGTTTTCCATGACCATGGTAATGCTGTAGTCTATAGGGGTGAACTGACTTTTTCTGTTCTCTAACTGAGATTCTCTGTTTGACATGCCTGGTAAGATGGTTAGTGTAACCCAGAGGCCCCTACTTGGGGCCCAGCATGTACACCTTGATGCCAACAGGCCCAACCAGATGGTGGCCATATGTCCACAGCCTACAGAAGAGCCAGAAATACTAGGCCAAAAAAAAATGAAGGAATGCAGTACACAAGAAGAACCACCACTACAATTATTTTTCCCTTAAAGGGACAATTCACCCAAAAATGAAAATTCTCTCATCATTCACTCACCCTCATGCCATATGTATAACGCACTTTTTTTTTTTTGCTGAACACAAATTATGATTTTTAGAAGACCATTTCAGCTCTGTAGGTCCACACAATGCAAGTGAATGGTGGGCAGAACTCTGAAGGTCCAAATATCTGACAAAGGCAGCACAAAAGTAATCCATCCGACTCCAGTGGTTTAATCCATGTCTTCTGAAGCGATCTAATCCTATAACTCCTTTTTCACTCTAAATCTTGACAGCAGTCTCCTTGGTGATCATTTCCAGCTTGATTACACTTCCTATTGTGCCATCTAGCGCTCTGTGCATGGATCAAGCACTAGTAAGTGTCATTGAGCTTGAAATAGTGATTGTGCCTAGAGACTGCCATGCCAAGATGTAGAATGATAAAGGAGTTTTATTTTGGTTTGTTCTCCCCTAAAACCGAATGGACATTTTTAAAACACTGGAGACTTTTATGATGTCTTTTTTGTGATATTTGGACCTTCAGAGTTTTGGTCACCATTCACTTGCATTGTGAGGACCAGCAGAGCTGAGATATTCTTCTAAAAATCTTAATTTGTGATCTGCAGAAGAAAAAAAGTGAAACACATCTGGGATGGCATGAGGGTAGGTAAATTATGAAAGAATGTTCCATTTTGGGTGAACTATCCCTTTAAAGAGCCCAAGGCAAGGTGCCACATCAGTATTTCTTCTACACAATTGCCATAATCAAATCTAACACTGCACAAATAAGTGTTCAAAGTGTGCAATTCGTAAATCCAAAACTGTTATATACAATATATAATCTGTCGTCATTTCAAGGAAGATCTGTCTGTCCAGATAAGTACTATTGACTTTTTGTAAAACTCTGCCTAAATAGAGGCTTAAGGGTTTAAGCGGATCATCTTGCAAAGCCACCTGAAAGTAAAGAAATTATTTGAGAAGTATATTATTATATTTCACTATTCAAAACAACACAACTGGCAACAACGACATATTTTTCTAGTGGAGTGCGTTCCCAAAAAAAATGTAAAAATGTAAATACAAATTTAACTAGGACTCTAACACAATTAAAAAAGATACCTCACACTGTTCCTCACACAAATATATCTTATGATATCAAAATACTTTTCTATATCCCATGATTTCAGGCAATGCATTTTATTGTTTGCATTACATACTGCAACTAAATACATTTATAAGCTTTTTCAAATATAATCAAATCGTGCTGTAGCTCTACAGCGTTGCACTTGCTGTGTAAAGACCAGGGAACGAATCTTAAAGAACATGTGGACACATGATCCGAAAGTGGCAATTGTCATCTCACATGCCTTTTATGACACTATCAGTTTAGAGTAGGAAGGTCAGTTTTGTTCATTTTAAAACTCAATAAGAGTATTAACCTTGAGAACCTCATCTGTTTGGGAGAAAATTGTACTCACTTTTAGCGCCACTCAGTGGACATTTAATCTTGGAATTGCTGTGATATGTATAAGGAGATAATTTTCCCCAAACTTTTGCCACACTCATGTCATTTTCATGAGACCAACTTTGGCATCTTGGAGCTATATACTATTAATCAACAGGGTCAATTATAGTCGCAACAGCATTGCAGAGGAATTTTACAGTATTAACCAGAAACACACCACTCTACTTTTAGCTGCTACCACTAAAACAGTTCCAAAAGTGAGTTATTTTTGAGAGTTATATTCTCATTTAGGAGCAAGCAAATAGCACACTGTAAAAAAGAAGGAAGACACAGGGAGCTGGATTTTTCAAACACAGGTAGGGAACTTTTAATTGGCAATTTCCCTGCTTTACAGGTTCACAATAACTCAGTGACTTCACGCTAACTCAACAGCTTCACATTAAGGCTCTCGATCCAGTATCTCTCTCTCTCCCCCCTCTGCTGGTGGTGTGGGTGCTTTTATGCCACTTTTCCCATGCTCTCTGGAATTTGAGACAGGTATTAGGCATAATTTAGCTCAGGTATAAGTGCCCTTACCGCTTTCTCTCTCCGGATGGGCACTTGACCACACCCCCGCTGCCACACACACTCTTTAAATATTTGCTGTAAAGACATTTGAAGGTAATATTCAAAGAGCAACACACACCGACACACAAATATTATCATGCACCTTTCAGAGTTTACACACCGAGGGTTAATGATTGGAATTTTTCCTGCCCGTTTTATTGTTCTCCAGGAGAAAATTGAAAATATGTTTGATAAGAAAAGGCACACCTTTCCTCAATAGGACAATTAGGTGCCAAGTGTTATGTTTACAAAAAAAAAAAACTACAACAAGTATGAGCAAAGGTGTAGTGATGCTTGTCTTATAAGCTCCACTAATACCACATGGACTTACAAAAACATTTAATTTTAAATGTGGAATATAAAGCTTTAGAGCTTATTAGCTATATAAAGTATTTGGAGCTTTATGATAGGCTACTTAAATTGTACAGAGGATACCTTATGCAGTCACTGATGCAAGGAATTTAATTCCACCAAATATTAGTGAAAATCGTATTGTTACATTTAAACTCACTATAAAACCAGTCACAAGTTAGAGGCACCCACCCACAGAGTCAAGTAAATAACAAGTGTGCAGTCTACACCACCTTTAGGTCTAATACAGGACTGGAATGGTGCCTTGTTAAGTTTCTCACTGTCTTGCAGTGCAACAATTAGGTAATGAACCATAGAATTACATAACAAACCTTTGCGACACTACATGGCTTTGGCCTTAATCTCAGACATAGGTGTCTCAAAGTCAAAGGTGTGGCAAAAAGGACTCTGAAAGTACCATAAAATGTGCCTGAACATGTTGAAATTAGCCTAACCTTTAGGCAGCAATTACTGTTTCTCAGCTGACATTTAGTCCAATTTGTCTGGCAGCAACAACGTACTCGAAGTCACTGGCTGCTGGATAGGGTGCCAAAGACACAGGTTTTATCATGTCTTAGATGACAGCTTTGAGAAAGGTTGAAAGAAACTAATACACACATTTAGGGTGGAAGGATCCTAAACATTTCATTAAAGGGATAGATAGCCCAAAAATGACAATTCTGTTGTAATTCACTCACCGTCATGTGGTTCCAAACACACATGACAGCAGCAAATTCAAATACAAATTCCTATATGAAAATACACTCCCCCTGTCTGTCATTGGTCAAATAGATAGTCCTACCCCAAACTCACTGGTTGACCCAATGTTGCAATGTAGTGCCACAGAACTACATTGTTAAACTGTCTCTGTCTCAGCATATTAAGCTGAGATAGGAGAAATTGTTTTAAAGTAATAGATCACCCTAAAAGTAAAATGCTCTTATCATTTACTCACCCTAATGCCATTCCAGATCTGTTTCTCACCCACACCTTTCGCATTGTTTCAGAAGACATGGATTTAAACACCAGAGTCGTATGGATTACTTTAATGCTGCATTTACAGGCTTTTTGGAGCTTCAATGTTCTGGCCACAATTCACTTGTATTGTACTGAACATGAGAGCTGAGATATTTTTATATTTTTATAAAATCTACGTTTGTGCTCAGCAGAAGAAAGTTTAGGATGGCATGAGGGTGAGAAAATGATGCGAGAATTTTCATTTTTGGGAGAATTATTCCTTTAATATCAAACTAATTACACACAGCACTTTAAAGTACGGGGAAAAAAGGAAGGTTCGATTAAATGACTCACATATTGTGTCCTCTCTGCTAATGAGATGAAAGCAATCCTACATTTAGACGCATTCAGAATCAAGATATATGAAAAGTAATGCCTCAGCCTTTACTTTAGAGTTAAACACCTTCATTACGATCTGAAATTAGACTCTGAATCAAACCTCCATATGAATTATTCTCTTTTTTTTTCATCCTTTCTTTCAGAAATTACTAAAAAAACTGAAATGGGGAAGAAAAAAGAATACAGCACATTCAGGCACTTATAACAGAGGAAGATTTAGAGGAGAGAGAGGTGAAAGTATAGTTAGTGCAACCAAGTCGAGTGTGTTTCCCCATCTAAAACACTCGTTCATCCTGTCTGTCTCCTCTGTGTCACTACACATTCATTTTCCTTCTCAGTTCTCCACCATCCAAGCAGGTTGCGGCAAGTTCTGCCATGGGCAAAGCACACTAGGTTTAATTTTTCCAGGAGGTTGAGCTCGTTTAACAGGTCCACCTACTCCATTCCATTTGATATAAATTAGTAAGTATGAAGGGAGGAAAAAAGAAAGGAAGAGAAAAAAATGCAAGTTTCGCCATATCATTTTTCCCCAATATTCTGTTTTACCTGGAAATGCATCAAATTACGGACAGCAAATGAGTTGTGACAACAAAGAAGCTATTCTACTTTTAGCCTCTAGTTCTGCCTGGCACTTAAGTGTGATCTTCATCAATTCTTCAACTAACCAATCAACAGCTGGGCCTGATCCAGTGCCTCTGGGCCCGGCCCATTTGCATCCTGTGTTCCCCTGAATGATGTAGAAAGCCCCATGCATATTCTGTTTCATTTTGTGGTGACAGTAATTATGTCAGTGAGAGCACAGTTGTATCTCTGCACTCAGCCGCTAGACACCCAGGAAAGCACTGACGTGAATGTTTACCATGTCATATGACTGATTTGGGTCAAGAATATCAAAAGAACTATAAAACTCCAAGCCGGAGGGAACTACGGAACTACGCTAGAAGTGAACCTCATCTCAGTCTTAGCAACAGGACTGCTCATGAAGGCAAGTTTGATTTAGTTCTTGAAGCTATACTCTGAAGCAAAACAGCCAAAACCTTTGAGAAATGGCAATGTACATGCCAGAATGATTTCATTGCTGTTATTTATAACACTTAAGCTGGTAGGTGTCAACTGCTGAAATTGTCTGTGCTTACCGAAATTCTAACCACTGCCACCAGTGTCTGAAGCTGGAAGTGTTGTTGAACGTATGGGCATTCGTGAGCTTCAGTTTCTTTATAAAATGTCCATAGAGAGGCACCAAAAGTGAGTTGTATTTTTAGCTGTAAATGATGTTATATACAGTAGTCAACAGAATGCAAATTTTATTAACTGTACACCAACTAACCCAAAACATAACAGATGCAACATTTGAATCATGCTCACCATTGTTTATATTAATGATATGACTTTTTTGAACGTGCAAACAGTAGTGCAGGCTGGAAGTATAGACATTTGAATATATATGATGCTTGTCCATTGAGATTGATTTAAGGGTTCATGAACATCTGGAAGCAACATGTTAATTTAGGACCAGCTAATAACCAGCTTAGCCCACAACCATTTTCCAAAATACAGCTTCCATCTTCAGCTGGAATTCTCAGCAGTATTACAGCTGACAAAATAAAATTGTCTCATTTTGTCAGTGTCTGTTTATTGCTTCACTGATAAGGTACAAACTTTGGGTCAGAATGTTCCATCATTAAAACCCATTGGATGGGTTATTAATCATGAGTGTGGATAAAGATTTATTTTTTATTCACAGCTCCTCTCAATATTTTCATGCATTTTTCACCTCTTCAACCTCCACTACAGCTAGTCTCAAAGTCCCAGCACTTCCTCTATTCTCATCTACCCTGGCAGAGCAATACAGCAAAACACAATAGATGTCAGTCATTCTAAGGCCATAGAGGGATTCTATGTCCAAATTCCAGCTTTAGATATATATGACTGTTCCATCATATGAGGAGAATAAATATTGTGAAACATGATCAACTGGAACATTCTGTTTATTATGAAAGTTAAAGCAAAGTCCCATCAGTGGTTATCTGAGGAAACAACTGTCTAACAGCTAAAAGAAATAATGCTGGAATTTGGAATTTCTGAAAAGTTATTTTTATAATTTTTTTATTTCAACACTTACACACAGGACAATTCATAGACTGACCGGAAGAGAGACAAACCGACCAAAGACACACATGCTAACATGCTAACTCTGGAATCATTTGTCCAGTCTCTTGTGCACTTTGCAAGAGAAGCACTATTTGTGTTGCACCCAAAGTTACTGCCTCAAGAGCCATTCAGTTCGAACGTGGTTTTGCATTCGTCCATGCCGGATTTCGATTGTTTTCCTATGTAAACATGCAAAAGTAGAACGTCTTTGACCATTACGTCATATCTTGCTATATTTTCAGCATCTCATGCAGGAGCGCCCTATATATTTAGATGCTGTGTCAAGTTAAAAATATTTTAACTGTTAAAAACGTGTGTCGAGACATGTGCCTTCTGCTCTATTCCTAATGCTCCATCTAGCATTTTAGCCCATGGACGCGTTTGGTGTGAACAGTCCCAAAGTAGAATGTTCCAATTGAGTCACTTTATGAAGTTCCATGATGGTTAGGATGCTTCCATTGAAAGAAGTAGAAAAAGCAAGGCAGCTCACTAGGCTTTAAAATAGAGCTATTATGTTTGGTGATGAACACACAGAATATTTGGTAAGTATCCATGTAATAAGAGGGATTATGTGAAGTCAGACAGTCATTATTACAATATTAATGAAGAAAGGGTGATCAGGCCCCCGTTGCAAAGAGAACAAATAAAACTAAATGGACAATATTTTACGATGCTGACCACTGGCTTACTGTAAAATATACTGCTTGTTACATGGCTATATAGCAAACAAATAAATAATTGTGAATGAAATATTAATTAGAGTTTAAATATTTTTTTTTGTGTGAGAAGAAAGAAACTGAAAAAGAGACAGATCATAACATTTGCCACTGTAATTTTTGTCCTCTCCTCAACTCTGAGAGATGTAAGAGCTTCATGATAGCAAACATATGCTTCTGACTTTCATTTAAAACCAAAACATGTTCTTAATCACTCGTCGCAGTAGAAATATTGAAACATACTTAAAACAAGATACATTTATTTGAGAAGCAAATTGCAAATATGTTTTAAGCATAAATCTAACAGAGGATTATGCTTAAAACAATAAGAAACAATTTGCCAATAACTTATTATTAAATAAGCTTAAATCAAGATATATTCTCTAAAAACACATCTTATTATATTACACAATTTTGCTTAAAGTAAATTTAACTCAAGTAAATGTATCTTGTATAAAGGATGTTTTTTCGCCTGGAAAACATTTTTACATTTATTTCAGTAAGAAAATCTCTTCAGACTTTATAATAATTAATAATCCTTATAACTCATAATATTTTCTTAACAGCTTGTAATATACAAGCCCATGACAAGTGCACAATGACCTACATTAGAAAAGGAGCCGTTGCCCTCTGGCAGCCATGCAAACTGTAGAATTACAACTCATATTCTGACTCACACAACCACAAAGCCATCACAATCTCCAGGTACACAAGTGTTCTGCCTCTGTATGGCACTCAAAACAGTTAGAGGAAGTTACAACCAGCAGGCGAAACTGGGGCACACCTACGAACACCACAAACCGCTCTGCAATCACACTTCTAGCACTTTCTAGCATTTCCCAGCATTGGGCTTTTCTACACAGCTTCTGGAGTTCCTCGCTCACTCCACTTACGATTCAGCAGCTAACACGTCTTCACAGCACTGTTGCCTGGTAACCTAAGCACTGTGTGAGTGCTGCAATGTGAGTCGCAGTGGGCCTGCCTGACTGCTGCTATTTCTCAGGAGGAGGGTTTGGGGGGGAAATAGTGGAAGGAAATAGGGTTTGGGTTGCCCATGGGTTTCACCCACTCTTCCAAGCAGGTGGCGGAACTTGCAATTCCTCTGGGCTATTTTGAGAAGTAGGGATTGTAATCTATAGCAAGGCAGAATAAGAAAAAAAAATATTGTGCTTTGTGGACACAATGTGTGGAGGCAATCTCAGTTCCTGTGTGTTCCTTTGAAGTTTTTCACACCCCTTATTTATCGATTTGCTACACAGCAAGAAGGTTGAAATGGCCAGATGGACTCGGGACAAAAAATAAATAAATAAAAGAAAAATATTTTTTTAGTGCCCACACACATATACACACATAATTATTATTATTTTTTTATCTTAAATTTAAAATGTATTATGCTAACAACAAGACTTTAGGTTAATTGGAAACACTTTACAATAAGGTTGCATTAGTTAACATGACATTTCAATAAACTGTACTTTTACAATATTTATTAGGCTTGGTTAATGTTAATTTCAACATTTACTAATAATCTTTTTTAATGTTGTATACATTAACATTACAGTAGTTAATGCATTGAACTAACATGAACTAACATTAATTATTGAACTTCATAAATTAACCAAAAATACCAAATGCTGTTAAAATATTGTTCATTCTATTATTTCATACTACATTTTATAATGTTAAAGTCCAAAGATTTTATAAAGTGTTACCTGTTCATTAAAGATTTTAGGTTAACATTTATACAGTATGACTGTATAGGGGAAAATATGTTTTTGGTGCAGTAACTCATCATGTTTTAAAAATAATTTTAAGAATATGTACATTCAGTAAGTACCAAAAGTCCATAGTCTCCCACTTAATATGAGGTCATTAAAACTGCATGCATAATGCTTACAAGTAAAAATGCTGTTTATTTATTTATTTTAAGAGAATATCAAATTACAGCAAATGTCAAAATCCCTAAAGTACTGCATGTACGCATTTCAATCCCAAAATACACAATGTGCACTTCGGCTAAAGTGAGATATTGGCAATGTAAAAGCCTTCCAAAAAACTATAGAATATTAAAGGAAATTTCTCTCCCAGGGTGTAGCATGAGTCATTGGGTCTTGCGTCTTTAGATATAGTTAAATATATTGCAGCATTATTCCATCATCTTTCCATTGGGAGATGTTGTTGTCTTCAAAGACACCATACAGACTCTAATACACCAGCAAATTAAGAAAAGATTAGTCAATGTTATCGACAATAAAACATTTTAGTTGTCGAACAGTTATTTGATCTCATTTAATGTAACATGAGATCATATGAAACTAATGATTGCACACAAGAGCAGCACTACAGTTCACACCTGACTGAGAAGAGGAAGAATTACACAGCTCACAGTCCAGATACACTCTAAACTTTCCAAACAGCTGTAGATCTCAAAAGTATGAGGGAATTATACAAAAATACCAAATAAATAAATACAGAAGCACACATGTTATGGAATAAATGGAGCCAGAGCTCTTTAAAGGGAAAACTCCAATGTACATCTTAAATGCAGTTATATTTAATGCGTTATAGTTTTATTAAAGTTCAAATAATACGGAAGCAGATCATGTAAATAACTACAAACTCTGAAACTGGAATTTCTCTGTGTGGTCAGCACCTCTATGAGTTGCACAAATGTCCCGATCTGAGGGGGAGAAATTGAAACTGCTCCCGTCTGTTGCACTGATTGCTGCAGCTAGATTATAACATGATGGCTCGTGACTTATTGAATCATAATATATGTCACTGTGCATTTCTTATCGTGAAGAAAATTGGAAATATGCAGCTTTATTAATAAGAGAGAGTTTGTTTTTTTGTGAGTTAAAGATGGATTGAAGTGAACAGAAAGATGAGAGATGTAGTCTTCACCCCATTATACACAGCAACAAAATACGTTTATGATTTGTTTTTGTTTTGACTTGTTTTCCAATATAAATATTTAAAACTCCTTTAAAACAACTTTTAAAAAAATATATTTAGCAATTATACTGCAGAAGAAAAAATTGTTTTCTGAGAATGTTGAATATAATATTAGAAATACAAATAATTTTAAAATATCTAAAAATCTTTTTTCAACTCAAATCAATATTTCATGACCAATTATTTATTTGTTTGCTATATAGCCAATGCATTCACTTGAGAAGTTACATATAAGATATTTAGACTTGCTTTTAGAGAACAGATCTTGAATATAAGTACATTTTGTCTTTACAGAACTGCATTCACAGAAGTATAACCAAGTGAAGAAAATACATTCATATTTAAGATACATTAAGATAAATATCTTATGTTGCTTCTCAAGTAAATGTATCTTGTTTTAAGGATTTTTAGACTATTTTAAATGTAAAACAAATCAAAATCACTTCATAACACTTTTTGTGAATTTCTTTACTGAATTAAACTTAATAAAAAGTATTTATTTCCTTTAATGAAGAGAATGTCATATAGAGGTATTTTAAAAGATGATTTTGTCCTCTTTATAGTTAGTAAGCATGTTTAATACAACCTTTTAATTCGGGGCACAAGCTGAATAATCGCACTAATGATTAATCATTGCAATAATAGCAGAATAGTAAAATAATCGTTCTAATAATCGTTTGATTAATCAATTATCAAAATAATCGTTAGCTGCAGCCCTATAGCAAATAAAAACTTAAATGCAATGAGAGCCCTCAAAATACGGGTTTTACCCTGCTATCTTTCTGATGAGTCAGAGCTTGAAAGCAGAGGCTTCACTTGGGAATGGCACGCTGGCTGTTGGAAATATCTGCAAGACCCCTGACTCACGTCTGAACAATATAAAGCATTTTTACTTATTATAGGCACCAGCTTCCATTGAAGTTTGACCAAAATTTGAAAAGCAACTTTCTCAGAGCAGACTGCAGATTCACTGGTGGACAGCTCTGCAGGCTTTCTTTCTTCACAAATGTTTCCAATGGCATCCAAAAGAAATACAATTATAAAATGTAGAGGAAATATTTGAGATATATAAATATGTTTCAATTCAACCTAACCTTTTTTTTCCTCAATATTGAATTTTTTTGTTACTTAACTGTTATGTGATAATATAACTTGTAAAATAAAAATACATTGGTCTTAGACTTCTGGAACCCATTGTACGTTAAATGCAGATAAAGGTAACTGAATTAATTATTTCATTTATTCTCTTTTAATAAACTGTTTGGAAAGAGCATAGTAAATATATTAGGTAATTCTATTCTTAATTATGGATCTATTTTTTTACAAAAGCATATCCTAATTTTCTTGCTGTTATAACACTGAACGCTCTATACACTGAAAGAGATGGATTTTGAGCATTACTCAAATATGATCCAACTCCAAAAGAGAGATCAAACCTTTTTTTTAATTAATTCTGATATCCAGGCCGCATAGGGGCACAACAAAAGGAATATTATATTGCTTAAACAGCATCTTACGGGATTCAGACAAAACAATGCAATAAAATCGCTTTCTATTCAAGAAGTCAAAACACTCAATTCACAGGGCGGCTTCTTTATTGCCCTGTGAAATACAGTTCTGCATTTTATACGCTGTGGATGTCTTATCTTTATTTATGTTTTTCACCTTTTTGTGTTGGAAAATGGAGCCCTTTATGAAGCAGCAAATACCTTGAATAAAAGCCATAAAATCCATTGGTTTGATATTTGGATGCAGGCCTGTTTTTTGTGGATGAATCGTTCATTGAGAGCAGGGTGAACTATAGAGGATTTCACTGCAGCTCACAGCACTGATTCAGCATGATCTGCCAAAATCAGACTGCATTTAAAAGCGCTTATTCATGAGTAAACTTGTGGAGTGCACATATAGGATAAATAAACTCAATATACAGTAGATTAGCTTGGCTTGAGTTCCTCTCCTGAGAGCATGTTCGGACCAGAATCATTTAGCTGATATCAATGTATTTTTAAGCATTCCAATCCAGAGATAAGTTTATCTTTTACAAACTTTATGACACTAAAAACACTTGAACACAGATAAATTCAGTGAAAAGTATTTTTGAGACAGATCATAAACATAATGAGACAATTATGCCAGCAACATAAAGGTGTCAGTTTAAAGATTATCATTGCAAGATAGGTAAATTTATCTGAAAGGCTCAAATATTAATACAATTATTAGACTGGTCCGTTTGAAACACAGACAATAAGCCAATCAGATTTAATTGACAAGAGCAGCATTTATAGTTCATAGAGTCTAATAATCTAAAAATAATCTGACTGATGGCTCCATTGAAATAAAAAGCCTTAATGTAAACACCTCAAACAGGAAAACAAATTACTTCATCAGTCAGATGACTGACAGGACAAACTTCTGGCTCTTTTGAGTAAATCTTAGGGTAACACTGAAAGCATTTGCATGCACAATCTCACACCGTTTATGCTTAACAAGACAACATGTATAAGGTCATATACTGTAATTGCTTTAAACGGTTATCCTTTATTGGGGTAAGGTCATAAACGGTTAATTATACACTGAAAACCTACATTTTGGCCAATTACCCCGACTTCACTCTGCATGTAACCACCTTTACCAGCATTCTTACTGGCTTATCCAATGTGTGCAAGTGCATGCCTGTTTATGTTTTGATGTCACAGAATAACATGACGATTTCAAGTCACAATTTAAACACAATTTTCGCATATCAGAAATTTTTTTCATCTGATTACGGAGTATATACTGTAGACAGTACTTTCTAAATCTGCAATCAGATTTAACTGATACTGACTGACAAAAACATGCACATGTACATAGTCACTGACTTATCTGTAAAGATTTATCAGTTGTGCCCAACTTCAAAATCTAGGAAAAGAACAAACCACTGATTTGATTCAGTTTATTTAGCGCCTCTAGTGTCACCAAACAGAAATTGCACCAGAAAATAACTGTTTTCAAACAAGTTGTCAGAACAACCCTATCTGCAATTGGTCGAACAGTCAGGTAGTCCTTGGTCAAGTCAATGTTGCTGTGCTGAGCTGGTTGGGATTCTCAAACAATAATTACACACTTAAATTTAAAGGAATATTGCGGGTTAAATTCAAGTTAAACTCGACAGCATTTTTGGAATAATGTTGATTATCACAAAAAAAACATTTTCATTTGAAATCTGGCTTACTGTGAGGCACTTACAATGAAAACGAATGGGGACAATCGGTTAAAATTCTCACTTTTTAAAGTATAACCACAAAATGTAAACAATATACATGTAAAAATGGTTTTAGTGTAATAAAATTGCGTACCTTTTCTGTGTAAATTTATTTTCAATTATTTGTATTATGACAATGTAATACCATAAACCCTTAATAACTAAAAGTTAATCTATCTAGAACAGCAGTCCGTAATAAAAAATGAAAATTTAAACAACTTTATAGTTCAAATAATACATACGTTTTCACTAAAGAATTAGTGCAAGAGTTTTAGTTAGTGTAAGTGGTCTAAACTTCACATTGCTGCCTTTAAACCATCATAAAGTTGACCTCATTCACTTCCATTGTAAGTTCCTTTTTTTTTTAAGAAATTCAGGAATGAGTCAAAATATTTATTTTGTGGTAATCAACATTATGCCACAAATGTTGTCGAATTGAGCTCAACTTGCATTGAATCCCGAATAATAATTTAACTCATAAACATATTAAATAGCAAGTGATTAATTATGTCAGTGAATTCTGCATTTACGCTTTACAAAAATATGACTTGTCCTAATATAGCTGAACCCAATTATATTTGTGTCCAGTGAGCCCTAAACGTTGTGATCACAGTTGCAATAATGGGCATGGGGAGGTTGCCAGCTCACTGTTCGCTTCACTCAGTGGCTATGCAAGACCTACAAGGCATAGCAACCCAGAACATTTCTACTTGAATTCTTTAAAGAGCTTGCACACAAACACGCAAATATACACGTGCTCACACAAGCACAGAGGAGTCTGCAGATTTAATGAAAAGAGAAGAACAGAGATGGATGTACAGATGGAAAGAGAGTGAAAAAGCTGGGGATGTGAAAAGATTTGAGGACAGTTGAGATGGAGAGTGAGAATGAGAGAGAGAGATTGATCTTAAAACTGTGAGAGAATGAGTGAGACGGGACTGCTGGAGGAATTTGGGATTGTAACTTAAGAAACACTGTGAAAGAGAAGTGAAGAGGATGGAAGGCATGCAGACTGATGTTGAGCTGAAATGATTAAGCTGTGTTTTTCTATGTGAAATTCCACACAAATTCTAAGTTGCATTTGTTTAAGACAATCATCCAAAGCTTCTGACTTGAATCTGCCAATACATCTACAAATGTCTATTTGTCTCTATTACCCTAGTGACCACTAGGGGTCACCATGTATGATTATTGTTCCCTGCCTGTCTTGTGTTTTGATTATAGTTTTGTAGTTTCATTGGTTCTTGTGATTATTAGTCTCAGGTGTTCCTTGTTTCCTCATTTGCCCCTTGTGTATTTAATCCCTTGGTTTTCCTCTATTCTTTGTCAGCTGATTTCCATTTATGGATGTAATGTTTGTTTTCTTGATTTCTAATGTTTCTTATGTTTGTGGATATTCTGATTTTGCTTTGCATACCCTCAATAAAAGCTGCATTTAGATCTTGAACTTTCGCCTCAACTCATTGAACATTACAGAACAATTGACCAAGATATGGATCTAGCAGAAGAATTTGGCAAGCTATGTCGGGCAAGACTTTATTTTTGGGACTGTTGGGTTTTTATGCCTTGGCAAGCCAGTCGAACTGGAGTGACTCATCTCAGTAACATTTTCTGAATTGGCCTTAATTTTTATGGCAATACAGATTTGCCAGAGATGGTCTCATGGCCACCCGCCTGATCTGCCCTGCCCTCCTTGGTCTCCGGGCCATCCTCCTGATCAGCTCTGGCCTCCTTGGTCTCCGGGCATCCGCCTGATCAGCCCTGGCCTCCTTGTCCTCCACCTCTTGTGACTCCGCCCCCTGGGCTTTCAACACCTGCTCCTCCCACGAATGTTTTTTTTTATTTTTGGTGTTTGTGTTAAGGAGCTTCAGGAGCTGCTCCTTAGATAAGGGGGGGGCTTTGTCACGAATACCCTGGTGACCAATAGGGGTTGCTATGTATGTTTATTGTTCCCTACCTGTCTTGTGTTTTGATTATGGGTTTTGTAGTTCTTGTCATTGTCATCAAAAACCTATCTCTTTGATTTGGCATATAATCAACGAGAAAGTTTAACTGCACTGTATTTTAGTAATGTTATTGTATTGTCTAAGTGTTCTGTTTTTATTGTGCAGCACATTGGTCAACTCTTGTTGTGTTTAATGGTTCTATATAAATAAAATTGACATTGACATTGTCTTTGTTTAATTGTTTCTTGTCATTATTAGGCCTAGGTGTTCCAAGATTCCTCGTTTGCCCCTTGTGTATTTAATCCCTTGGTTTTCCTGTGTTCTTTGTCAGTTTTCCATTTATGGATGTAATGTTTGTTTTCTTGATTTATAATGTTTCCTGTGTTTGAGGAATTCCTGATGTTGCCACTCTTTTTCATACAATGAAATGGTGACTAAAAGGACAAAAATGTACCAAGGAACTTAACAACTGTAGTCACCTCACCATTACCTTCACTTTGTAGAAAAAAGCAGCCTGGACATTCAGTTACTACTTTAACTTTTGTTTTCAACAGAACAAAACATTTAAACAAAATAACATAAACGTGCTTCAGTTGACATGAAGGCGAGTAGATGAAGACGTCATTTTCATTTTTGGGGGAACTACTTTAATAGACCACGAAAAAAAATCCATTTAGCAAAAGGGCTAAAAACAGCCTAACGTCTGCTGCAAAATCTCTGACAAAGCACTAATGTGCTGACTAGGAGATGACATGCATCTCAATAAAGCTCCAGTGAGTTTGCCCATGGCCTTAAGCACACTGCCTACGCCGTCTAGAATGGGCCAAGTGTTTCATATAACTGTTATTGGATGTGTAATTTCAGAGTGACAAACACAAATTACAAAAATGTTAACTGTAAAAATAAAAAAATTACAAAAAATATCATCCTAAATGGTGCCTTTGAGATTTTTCTGCTTTGGATATATGTTCAAATATCATGAATGAGCAAAAGTAATATACTTTATGGATATCCAAACAGACTTTCATGACAATAATTTGTATCAAGATGCCGAAATCGTAAGATATATTATGAAAAGGTAAGACTTATTTCCATTGAGACCAACCATCCATCCATCCATCTTCAACCGCTTATCCGAAGTCGGGTCGCGGGGGCAGCTGCTCCAGCAGGGGGCCCCAAACTTCCCTATCCCGAGCCACATTAACCAACCAATCAACAACCAATCAACAAACAGAATTCAAATCAATACAATGCAGGCATAAAATTTTAGCTAGCCTCCTGTCGAACACTTTTTTTTTAAGAAAGGAAATGTTCCTTTCAAAAATGTTTGAAAAGTTACTCATTCAATATTTTTTTATGTGATACAAGTGACTGATGTACTCTATGTCCAGTATGTCAATAACATGTAATATGCTTCTCTCAACTCGTTCCAACAACAGATGTTTCTCTTTTTTCAGTGGGACACAACAGTTATTACATTATGAAGTTTAGAAAGATATTTAATTTATTTTGGAAAAATATGCACTGAGGTGCACAATAAGACTAGGAAAATGTGTTAAGAATCTAAATAGGTCAGTTATTATTTCATTTCAACTTTAAAATCTGTTTATACTGTATAGTGTTTAAAATCTGTAATGTAGTGTTAATTGTTGTTGTCAATGTGTCGATTATCAATCAGAAGTTACTTTGCATGCATTGATCAAAAGCATTCCAAAATAAAGTTTTTATCTTGTCATAATCAATGACAAACTGATCAAGCTGTGATGTCATGCGTCCTTCAGTGCCAGAGGGGGGACACTTCCTGTTCAGCAAGACTTGCAAAACACTTGTTCTAACTGTGCTGCTTTAATCCCACGACAGGAGTGATAATCCACTTTGCCAGGGTTCTGGTCTTGACAAGCCCCTGGGGTTTTCCATTAGACCCATCAGGGCTAAACCACACTTTCACTGTGGGTGATTAAAACCATACGGCAGTATACACCCACTCTCTGCCCCTTCAGAAGCCACGGTAGACTGTTAGATGTTTTTTACAGACATTGCAGGACTTGAATCAATTAATCAAACAGGAAATCGTAGCAGAAGCAAATTGATTGGAGAGTGATCCAATTGTCAAGACCAGCTATATGATACAGAGATATCCATGATCTGTCCATCTATCTGTCTGTCTGTTTTTCACTTATATTTTGGATTTTTGCTTATGCCCATTTCTGATACAACGTTTTGGTCATTTCGCTTTGGTCTCCAAGTTGATGAGTCCTCAGATATAATTATTGTTTCCCAAAATGTGGGGGAATGAGTTATTATGGTTGCCATGTCCCTTGTTATAAACTAGATAAAGAAAGCTATGCACTGACATTTGTTTGGTTTATATATGTGCAATTTGTTTATTTTAAAATGTTAGTAATGCCACAGGATTTTATACTTGGCAAAAAGGAAAAAAAAAAGAGACAGCAGCTCAGATTCCGGTAGACATTTTTTTTACATATTTACTCATACAAAAAGGGTAGTTACAGATCACATAATATATCTAAGGTCTAATAGCCAGCAGCCATCAGTAAAACTTTAATGTAATGCTACATTAAAGCCAAGCCTAACGTGACCAGCAAATGTTCCCACTTATATGCACTTCAAAGACTGTTGATTTGCTTTGCAGCTTTCACTCTGGCAGGATCAAACCTCAGAAGTCTTCATCTGATGGAGACATACGGTACATCACTGGTGGTATCACAGGGCATCATCCCTCTCTATGTTAAGAGCAAATTCTGACTAAAGCTCCTTATAAAAGCAACCTGCATTTAGCAACCTGCATGATCAACGTTTTACAGGGGTCATATAATTTGACATTTGACACAAGCATACCTTACCATACCTAAACATATCAAATTATCTAGAATATTTTACAGAGAGTTACTAATCTTTTTATGCAGCAGTTAGGGTCATCAGGGGATTTTCTCTGTGATATCATTTCTTTCACATGGTCTTCCTGCACATAACAAAATGGCTCCTTGAATGGTGGTTACACCAACTTGATGCTTCAGGAAATTGACTTGACTGACAGTATTCCCTAAATTAATTGTAATTTTCAGAACAATGTTGTTCCATTACTTTTATTTACTGTTGTATAGTTCTAATTTTGTGTTTCACAAGTTTTCTGCTTCAGTTGTTGTGGTGTTGATTCACATTATTTCTAGATTATTGTGCAGAGTGATCAGATGCATTTTAAATAATTGCAAAAAGCTTAATTGGCCTTATCTTTGTCACAAAAAAACTAATTTCACTGTTTTTTTGTGCCCTGGCACAAAAGTACCAGCTAACATAATTTCACTAATCTTATCAGCAGCACCAGGGAAAGTGTGAACGAGTACTAGTCAGGTGAAATCACTCTATCATTCTGATTGGATTATAAGAGCAGACTGATTGCTATAAAAGGAGGAAAAAATGCTTCCAATCAATGTGTTCTTGTTTACAATGGTTACCTCTAAAGAAGGACGTGCAGCCATCATCGCTTTGCACCAAAATGGCCTCACATGCAAGGAAATTGCTGCATAGAATATTACACCTGAAAGAACCATTTAGCGGATCATCAAGAACTTCAAGGAGAGAGGTTCAACTACAGTGAAGAAGGCTTCAGGACGTCCCAGAGTGTCCATCAAGTGCCAGGAACATCTCCTCCTGAGGAGAGTTTGCTCAAAATTGGCAGCAGGTTGGTATGAGTGCATCAATGGCCTGGTGTCAAGAAGGGCAGCAAAGAAGACACTTCTCTCCAAGAAAAACATCAAGGACAGACTGAAATTCTGCAGGAACTACAAGGATTAGACAGCAGAAGACTGGTGCAAAGTTATTTTCTCTGATGAATCCTCCTTCTGACTGTAAGGGACATCTGGAAAATCGAAAGTCCGGAGAAGAAAAGGTGAACGGTACCATGTGTTTTGTGTCGTGCCAACAGCGAAGCATCCTGAGACCATCCATGTGTGGGGTTGCTTTTCATCCAAGGGAGTGGGCTCTCTCACAATTCTGCCCAAAAACACTGCCATGAATAAAGAATAGTATCAAAACGTCCTGCAAGAGCAACTTCTCCCAACAACCCAGGAGAAATTTGGTGATGATCCGTGCATTTTCCAGCATGATGGAGCACCATGTCACAAGAGTGATAATGAAGTGGCTCGGAGATCATTACATTGAAATTTTGGATCCGTGGCCAGGCAACTCCCCGGATCTTAGAGAACCTGTGGTCAATCCTCAAAAGGTGAGTGGAAAAGCAGAAGCCCACAAATTGTGATTAACTCAGAGCACTAATAAGGCAAGAATGGATCAGTCTTTGGCCCAGAAGCTAATATCCAACATGCCAGAGTGCATTACAGAGGTTATGAAGAACAAGGGTCAACACTGTAAATATTGACTCTTTGCATATATTGAATGTTTTTGCCAATAAAAGCCTTTAAAACTCATGAAATGCTTATCCTTGTTTTCCAGTATACCATAGAAACATGTGAAAAAATAATCTACAAATACTGAAGCAGCAAACTTTGCAAAACACAAAATTGATGTCACTGCCAACACTTTTGGCCACGGCTTTACATTTGCATACTTGTACCATTTACTGCAGCATGTGAAACACCAGCTGAAACCCCCCAGCTAAAATCATCTAAAATATTTGAATGAATATATTTAATAAGTAAAATTATATATTTTATAGAATATTTAAAAATGTATACGCAGTTTACTTAATATATTGTAAAAATATTAATTTAAAAATATAAAAATATTTTATATTTTATCAATAGAATATTTTTTTAAATACATGACAAATAAAAAAATGCTATTTATATAATTCTACATAAAAATACATAATTCTACAGGTGTTAATATCAAGAAACTTACATTAAAGACACAATATGGCCAGTTATTTTGTTCTGCCAATGTAAATAGTTCCAAAACCACGCAGGGAAGGATCGACTGTTGCATGACACTGAACAACGCAAACTGGCAGCTGTCTGGAATGGCGCAGACACAGATAAGCAGAGTGATAAAAACAGATAATTGTTCCGGTACTGTTATACAACATATCAGAACTCTTGGAATGCTGCTTGTCCAATCAAATGAGAGGACCTATTCCTAATGTAATATATATCTTCTAAAATGTTTCCATCAGATTTGTGTGACATTTACATTTTACATTTATTCATTTGGCAGACACTTTTATCCAAAGCGACTTATAAAAGAGGAATACATTACAAGCAAATCATCTTAAGGAGAGAGTGGTACAAAAAGTGCCATATTACAAAGTTTCACTAGCATCAGTATCGTATTCAAAACAGATTAAATTGCAATAAGAATTAGTGGCTTGTTAAGTGCTTATGGAAAAGATTGTGACCACCTCAATGCCAAATCACTCATTTGAAGCTCATGGTGCTTTTTTTTGTGTTATTAAATCACTCATTATGCTAATGCTTTATGACACCATGGGGTGTAAAATGACTTCAGTGAGCTGTCACTCACACTAAAAACTTACACACATCACTAGGTCACTCTATCCCATCAGTCTGATATTAACCATTCCTGACACATTTCAACCAATCAACTGTATTATCAAATATAGTCATAGTAAGCCTCTTAAGGGCTTTTCAAACTACACTTAACCCTGGGTTAATGTCACTTCAAAACCTAAGCTAGCATTGTTTCAAATTAGTAAATTTGGAAGACCAAGGTTAAGATCCTGCATTGAAACCAGGAAGTAGTCAAGTTTACATAATCAGTGACAAGCACATCTCTGTTAGCATTTTTCCTCTAACATTACATTTTGACTCCACTGATGGTTAGGTTGATGCTTGGGGGTTTGGGGTGGGCAGTTCAGTTTTTAAAATATAGAATTCATCCTTTTCACTGTTTTACAGCCTGTACAGCTGAAAACAGCTCACTTCACAACTCGCTTTTGGCGCCCCTCTGTGGACATTACACCTGGACAACAGAGCTCACACATGTGTCCATACGCTCAACAAAACTTACCGCTTTGGCCACTGGGGGCAGTGTTTCACATTTTGATAAGCACAGAACAATTTCAGCTAAAGAAAATTCAAACTACTTTTTCAGATTTCACTGTGAGATTAGATCACATCAAAATTTTCAAAAAAGATCTGTTCCCACAAAGACTTAAAACAGGAGATGTTTAATCTTAGCTTTGTCCGAAACCTAGAAAAATAGTGCCTTTGCAGTCAGTAAATGGAGATAAGTAGGCACCAAGGCACATACAAACACAATGTTTGCATAACATAGATGCACCATTGCCTATGATATTGCACAAACCTGTAAGCATTGTAGTCATTAAATATAGTTTATGTCTAAAGCTCACTTCAATTTGTTTTAGGTCATTAGATATGATGTTGCGTTACCTAGGACTCCAGTCTGAAATCATTCAGGAGGTTCCTTCATACAAAAACACTGTCTGTAAAAATCAATCACTGACTAAGCAGCATGGCTTCCTTACATTTATGACACTTTCAGTGTATCTTAAGAATGATCTTTGGAATAACACAAAATCTACAAGAAACTGGTCAGTTCAAACACTAACTGAATTTCACATTGAAGAATGTGTTCATATTCTTTGAGTGTGTGAGTGTCTGTGCAAGCTTCAAGCATCAATTCAGGACATCTGAAAGAACACTGTAACCACGTCATCACCATCTTACTCATGCTGTCCCTAATGTGCATTACACAGATTTCATTGTGTTTATGTGTGTGTGCGATCCCTCAAGCCTTAACACATTGTCTTGGGCTTTTACTTCATAAACAATGGGATGTCTTATGTAAAGCCAAGACTGCTGCCAGGTTAATAGTGACCAATGCTTGATGGAAAGAGATACACTGTGGAAAAAAAGAGCAGTGAGCAGTGGATTTAGTCACGACCATTTTTTGACTGTATTCTTTAATGGATGTAAAGTGCTCTTCTTCATTTTGTTCCTAACTCAGCATTTGGAAATTTAGGCACATGGATGTAGTTACAAACGTACTTAAAATTGTACACACACACACACAAAAACAAACACTTACATATATCACATATAACTCACTTTATATGTCAGGTTAAATAAATTAGGTTTCTGAGAAATTAGCTGAGCAAGACATCACTATATGCTGGCCACTGATAAAACATAGTGTAGTTATTTTTTTAATTCCTGGATAACAATATGAATGAGTGCACATCAGTGCAGATTCTAAATGTGTAAACACACAAACAACATCTAAAATGCTGTCTATTAGTGTGGTGTAATTGTTTTGACATTTCAAGTGTGGCATTAAGAGTTTTGACATTCAGTGGCTGAAAATACTACCTCAAAAGGCAGATATAAATACAGCAACAAGCACTTGTATCCATCATGTTTTTTAAAGGGACAGCGCGCCCAAAAATGAAAATGTATTTACTCTCACTGATTTCATTACAAACCTGTTTGACTTTCTTTCTCGAAGGAAATACAATATGTCCAAGGAGCACCTTTTCATAAAATGAAAGTGACTAGTGACCAACGTCTGTCCCAAACCACCCTTAAATTAGCAGTTTGGATATTCTCCTAAATATCTCCTTTTGAGCTCCAAGGAAAAAAAAAGTAATACAGATTTGGATCAACATGCTAGATTTTAATTTAAAACATTTTGGTGAAGTACTTCTTTAAAAAGATCCCATACATACTGTTTTACTTCTCTGTTAAGATCTACATCTTTTCCATGCAGTTGCACAAAAAAAAAAAAAAAAAATAAGCAGCCCAGAAATAAATTCATAATAATATTAATTTAATTCTTGGCATCAGATATTTCTGCTCTGAGACTCAAAAATAAAATTTTCATCTCGGGTGATTCTTTTCTTCTTGGGAAAATAATTACAGTCCTAACTAGATGATACTAAATTTACCATGCCTAATTAAACATTAAAATATCCCAATGCATTTTTTACACTCTGGGTTCTGCTTGTCACAATAGTGATGATTAGCCCATTAATAAAAATCACTTGATAAATTCTTATCGCAAATTAAGCTGACTTTGAGGTGTTCCTTAAGCTTTGGCATGGTTGAATAAACTGCCCCTTCTCTGTATGGTGATGCAGATTAGTACGGCCCACATTTGCAGGATGTTGTCATAAGGTCTTTTGGTTCTTTGCAGTGCTCGTAATAAGGTAACCATTATTTTTCTATATATTATGTATTGATTTTACCCCAATATTTCTGACATGGCAGGGTCACATTGACAGCATGTCCTCCACAAATATTTGTTTCATAATTACCCAGAATTGCATAATCTGTAATCGTTGAGAACTGTCAGCTTGTGTCAGCTATGCAACAAAAATGGTGCTGTTTAAGTACATAAAAATATTTTTCAATTAAATCCTAGGTAAGACATTGAAAATACAATATTTATAATAACACCCTTTAATACAAGGATAAAAGTGTCCTTAGGGAGGATCTTGTCTAATACAATTCAATTCCCACCTCACCTACTGTCTACCACAGCATTCAATAATATAGCAGAGATTAAACCTGCTCCTTGAGTTACTGTGACTATACCTTGAAGGACATCTGACAAGCTAAGCCTCTAGAGGCAGGACAGCTTGTCAGATCTCTGGCCTAAGACCTGCTTTGATTCATTGTATTAGGATGTCGGCTGGTGGTGAAAAGAACATAACCAAGATCAATATTTGATTTGCTTTGTTTTTTTAATTGAAGACCAAGTGTAAACATTGTCAATTTGATTCTAAAATGTAAATGCTAAAAGTCGTCAACTGCAAATGCAAAGGTAAAATAAGAGACTTAAAGCAACAGAATATGCGTCATGCTGTTGATTATCAAAGAATATAATATCGAACCAGCCCTAGAAACCAATCAAAACTGGGTTTACAGGATGGACGTCAGTATGGATTTTATCACACCAGTATCATATTAAGTCTTGTGGCTATACTTTCAAAACAGTGTAGATCTGACCATTTATCCTGATGCAATGCCTTGTCCCAAAGACTTCCATTGTAACACAATTACTGTAAACTATTTTTGCTTGTTTTACAGAGGGAAGAGTTAAAAATAATTATATTATGATGTAACTGGCTATGTGTACAAGATACTGCCAGTGAGCTTTCGCCTTTCGAGTGTGTACATGCTTGCTTCACAGAAACTTAGATGATCTACTGTTGTTTCTGAAGTTTATTATCGTTTCTAGTCATCAATGTAACTGCATACATACTTTTATTGTTTTATTCTAACTGTTAAGAGACATTTGTTGTGTTATGGATTTGACTAGGTATTGTCTTGCATTAAGAGTAATGAATGTTTTTTGTATGTGTGTGTGTGTGTGCAAAGGGAGACTGTGGGCAGAAGGGGTTCACTGCTGTTTTAAGTGTGTTTCTCCAAACAATTATAGAGTGAAATTATGCTGTTAATTTACTCACCCAAAGACCATCTAATATTATCTGAATTTCTTTCTTCATCAAAACAGAATTTAGGATTTTGGGGATTTCATTTCAGACCTCCTTCTTTAAACAATGAAAGTGCATGTACTCCATTTTTTGGACAGTCCAAAATGCATATTTAGAGTGCATCAAAATAATCCACAAGATGATTATTTTTAGAGACAAAACAACACTTATACACTTTTTAACTACAAATGTCTACAAAAAACTATATGAACCATGCTATGCTCCAAAGAGCATCTGAATGGTACAGTAATTGCAAGAAGGCTACATATGACGACAGTGGGTTTTCTTTTGCATGCTAAATCTGAGAACCATGGGCAGCATGGGCAGAGCACAAAAAGATGCGAGACAAAAATACCTCACTGTTGGGAGTGATGGATGAGCATTTTTTTTCTCCTCTTTTCTCTCCAATTTGGAATGCCCAATTCGCCACAATCCGGGCCGTCAATCCACGCATCTTATCACGTGGCTTGTTGAGTGCGTTACGCTAGGCTTCACGCTATTCTCTGCGGCATCCACGCACAACTCACCACACGCCCCACTGAGAGCGAGAACCACATTATAGCAACCACAATGAGGTTACCTCATGTGACTCTACCCTCCCTAGCAACCGGGCCAATTTGGTAGTCAGAGTCTTTACTCGCTGAGCTACCCAGGCCCCCCAATGGATAAGCATTACAAGAAAAAGGTAACTGAAAATCAGAGGTACATCAAAACATTAGCTAAAATTCTGATCCTAACTCCTTCTGAAAATCTAGCTCAGCGGGGTCACCGGGAGTCTCCAGACTCAAACAGATGATGTAATTTTCTAGCCTTGCTAGATTTGCTGGGCAAACATGATCCCATTATTAAAACTTGAACAGCAAGCCAAAAATGCCAAGTATACAAGTAAAACCATCCAGAACAAAATATTGGCTTGTTTGGCAGGAATGGTTAGAGAGGATATCATGCAGGAAGTTAAAGAAAGTGTACAGTTTTCTGTCATCATAGACGAAACTAAGAATGTTCAGAAAAAAAAGAGCAAATTTCAATTGTCCTGAGTGTAATGGTCTGATGCAGAAAAGCTGGATTCTGCTGGGTTAACTGAGAAAATAATTGGCTGTTTGGAGAAGAATGGTTGGAGTACAAGAAAAATATTGTAGGTCAAGGCTATGACAGGGCAGCTGTAATGAGTGGGGCACATTCAGGTGTCCAAGCTAGTATAAAAGAAGTTGTCAAGCATGCATTTTATGTGCATTGGAGTGCACACTGTCTCACCCTGGTCATAGTAGATGCTGGCAAAAGTGTACCTGATGTTGGCAATTTCTTTTCTCTGATGGAAAGATGATATGATCTTCTTGTCTGGATCTTACGTCCATGAGAAATGGTCTGAAGTGCAGCAGTATGATGGTGTACCAAGAGAGCTGTTACACAATGTGATACACAATGGGCTTGTAGATACGTAGCATGTCACAATGTCTTGGAAAGGTTGCCTGCTATTTTGCAAATGCCTGAAGAGGTCTCAACCGAGAACAATCCTCAAAGAGTTTTAGAAGCGAAAGGCTTATTGGCCCAAATTGATGTTAATTTTGTTGGTTGTCTTGTGCTCTTCCGAAAGGTGTTAAGCAACTGAATTTTTTTGTCGGAGATGCTCCAGCCTAAATCTGTTGACCACTCTAAGGCTGTTGAGCTCATCGATGCACTGAAAGAAACAATGACACATCATCGCAGTGAAGCCTTTTTTGATGAGCTTTGGGTAGAAATACCTGACATTTGAAAAGAGTGGCATTTCTACAGCCCTTCATATCCCAAAACGGTCAAAGCAGATAGGTAGGAAACTTCAAAATTCCATCATTGCTTCCACACTTTGACAGCATGTAGAACCAGAGAGCAGTGTTCTACACTGTCTTGGACACTATGATTGGGGAAATGGAAAGATTTTTTTCGAATGCCAATTCGAATGCCAACATCATGAAAGTTATCAGGCACTAAATCCATCAAGCAGTAGATTTTTGAGAATGGAAAAAATTAGATTTTTGAGTCAAGTGTTGAAGATATTAAGTATGAGCTTCACCAGGTTGGGAGAGTAATAGAAAGACTTAAGGATAATGGAAAATAAATACTTTGGAGTTTGAAAATTTTTTGTACCAATATAAAGATGATTTCAGGTTGTGCAAAATAGCTGTTGTATTACCATTCAGCAGAGCCACATGTGAACTGAATATTTCAGCTCTGAAGGTAATAACTATGACAGAGAGTAGATTGTCCAGTTTGGCTTCATCCAAGTAAGTAAAGATGTTTGCTGGTTACTTGAATATTTTTAATGTGAAAACGATGGGCAAGTAGGTGGTGGTAACCAGCAGAGCATTCAAAGTCAATTTTAATATCATAAATGAACTTGAATCAATGTAAACACAAACCCATAGACACACACACAGCGGCCACATGTGGCTTACTCTCTCCCGAACTAGTGCCCTCCTCCTCGTCACACTCCTCCATCACCCGACTCAGGCCAGGGAAAACCCCAGCATGACGTACTCCCCTCCCCTCCATTCCTGCCGGCAGGTCTTTCCCACCTATCTGGAGCCCTGGGAGAGAGGAGGGGAGGGAAAGGGGAAAGAGCAAGGTGGAGCGACAGAGAAAGTGAGAAAGGAGAGAGAACGAAAACTTGCTGACTGGTCCTCAGCCACTCCTCCACCCTCTGGTGGATGACAGCTGCTCCTCCCCAGGTTGACGGCAGCAAGTCCTCCGACCCCTGGCGGACGGAACGGCTCCTCCCCTTCCTGGCGAATGGCTGCGCTTCCTCTGACTACCAACAGCTCCGTACCCTGGCGGATGGCTGCGACTCCTCCCCTGGTGGACGGCAGCGGCGAGGACTCCACGACATTACATCCCTCCTCCTTCCTGGATTTCAGTACCAAAGTAACTAATAAATGATGGGCAAGGAGGAGGCGGAAACTGGCTGAGCAGTCAATGTAAATTTTTATATCATAAATGAACTTGAATCAACGTAAACCCAAACACATAGACACACACACACACAGCGGCCGCATGTGTCTCTCTCTCTCCCGAACTGGTGTCTCCGGCTCGTCTTTATCCCCCTCACGGCTGACTGGTGTACATTCTCACGGCCCCACCCTCCTTCTCGTCACAAGTATGTTCAAGTCATTTTTTTTACCCAAGTAATGGTTAAAAATCTTAATCTTGATTCGGTCAAATTGCCTTTGGAGTCTCTACAACAATTATTAAATGAAGAATATATATATATATATATATATATATATATATATATATCAATCGTTTAACATTTTTAATTGAATTAATTACATGGTGTCTCGATTAATTAATTGTGATTAATCATATATACAAATATTTGCTGAGAAAGCCAATCATTTAACAATAATTCAATATATAATGATTATACACTCCTGGCAGTCCAGGAGACCAGGGTGGAGCCTTGACTTCGCTGCCTGAGTCCTCGGCCGAGGACAAGTCACTAGAGGACAAGTCACTGGAGGTCAGGAGACAGAGCCGCTGAGGGCTCTTAGGGTTCGGTGGTCAAGGCGGCTGGGATTCTGAGGGCTTAGAGGTCAAGGCGGCCGGGGACTCATGCAGACAGGCCAAGTTAGCTGGGGACATGGAAATCAAGGCAGCTGGGGATGCAGAAGGCCCAGTGGTCAAGGCAGTTGGAGACGCAGAGGACTTAGTGATCAAGGCAGCTGGGGACGCAGAGGTCAAGGCAGCTGAGGACGTAGAGGGCTCAGTGGTCAAAGCAGATGGTAACGCAGAGGGCTCAGTGCTCAAGGCAACAAGGGGTTCAGAGGGCTCAGAGGCCAAAGCAGCTGTAGACTCAGATGTCTCAGGGGTCAGAGCAGCTGGGGCCTCAGAGGGTTCAGAGGTGAGGGGAGCTGGGGACACAGGCAGGGTAAAAGCGGCTGCTGAGCAGATCTGGGTGCCCCCTCCATCCAGGGAATGTAGCTCAAACGATAATCTGCTTGAACAGTTTGAGCAACAATCTCCATTAATGAAACCCCATCACAATCAAAGGCACCTGCTCCCTGATAGTCCTGTTCAACCCATGCCAAAACATAATCCTTAGTGGTCTTTCCAACAAACCAGGGCCAACTTCCAAAAATGTAAACTGTAATCTGTCACAGCCTTTGATCCTTGTACAAAAAGTGCCATTTGCTCTGCTGGGTTCATCTTCGGGTATAGCATTGTGTAAAGATGGTCTGGCAAGTTGTAGATGTGGAACTCAAGTGCAGAACTTTATTTACAATGACTGAAACTATGAAGAGCAAAAATCAAAAATAAAAAAAAGCTTCTTCACATCACCTCAGATTCAGACTGAGAATTTATTTCAGGTAAGTCTAGGGATGCACCGAACAATAATATGAACAGAATCCGCTACTTTAACAATGTGACATGGGGGGCATGGTCATGTGTCGGTTCGTCACCTGGTTCATAACTGTCTCTAACACCTCTCTGTGCTCTGGCGTGTCTTTTAAGTCTCCCTCCACCATCACTATAATGAGAGACAGGTGTTAGAGACAGTTATGAACCAGGTGATGAGACTTACCACTCTCTCTCTCCCGAAGACCGACACATGACCACACCCCCCCATGCCCCAAACAGATTTGATAAAAGAAGCTATTCAGAAATGATTACATTATATCGATAAAGTATGCAATATATGTAATTTAGTGTCCAAATAAATCATATGCTGGGGGCATGGTTTAGCATGGCTGATACCAATTATCCAGCACTCATTCATATTGCGGGAAAAGGAGAAATATCCAATAGATTTGGCTTTTTTTTTTTTATTTCAGTTTCATCACTACTGATACTATTTTAAAAGTCCTTACTCAATGTTTTTATTATATCGTTTATTTTGTATTTTTTTAACCCCTTTACTCCCAATTTGAAATGCCCAATTCCCACTACTTAGTAGATCCTCATGGTGGCGCGGTTATTCGGCTCAATCCGGGTGGCGGAGAACAAGTCTCAGTTGCCTCCGCTTCTAAGGCCACCAATTCACACATCTTATCATGTGGCTCATTGTGCATGACACCGCGGAGATTTCGCATGTGAAGGCTCATGCTACTCTCCGCGATCCAATTTGGTTGCTTAGGAGACCTGGATGGAGTCACTCAGCACACCCTGGATTCAAACTTGCGACTCCAGAGGTGGTAGTCGGCGTCAATACTCGCTGAGCTACCCAGGCCCCCTCCTTACTCATTTTTAATATTATAACTTACTAAGCATTATATCCATAGTTATGTTAGCCTAAATGTGTATTGTAAATAGAAACTATGTATGTCAATATAGAGATATGTAATTACGCTTTTTAGCTGTCATTAATGCAGTTTATCAAGCCAGTATGGACTTTTACTGTACCATTTTATACATTAAATACACAGTCAAGTGTTTGTTCTAATGCTCTCCACAGCCATAAAGGAAATGCATGGATTGCATAATTTTCATCTTTTTACAGTTTGTAATATCTAGTGCTCTTTGCAATGCACTGATTATTATATTTTCATATGATTTATGCTACTGTCATTACAGTTCAAAAAGAAACTCCTGTCTCCTTTTTCTTTAGTCAGTGTCAACTGCATCCTCCCACTTCCCTACAACTTTACATTCATTTAACAATGCACTAAACTGAGAGGTCTAAAATATTTTTAAGTTGCATTTAACCTTTCTTTAACCTTTAACACATATTTAAAAGGTTTATATGACTGCACCCCATGTGTAGGTTCCTGCACATTGTATCTTTAATTTGGATGGAATTGCACAGGTAATTCTCTCCAAGCAAACATTCTGTTGAATGCAAGATGTTTTATGCACATATAATTCATGAATGTTGTTCAGTGACCTTTCACCCCCCAGTGAATATCAGCCATTTCCACCACTGAAGATATTATAATTAATATATAATTTTTTGTAATATGTTTATTGTTTAATTGCATAATTTGTACTATTTACAAGTATTTACATTGATTTGTTGAACACATGCTACAACCAGTCTGTACAGTGCAGCCTGTACCGTAACAGTACAACAAATCTGGCACTTCTGTAAAGAGCATCTGTAAATGAGCGCATAATAAAGAGAGAGACTCAAATGGTTTTATCTCATCTGTGCCATGCATGATTAGAATTCAATGTTTATTTTTGTTGTTTTTGATCAACTGACTGTATAGAACATAGACACACATTATTGTGACTAATGGATTTTAAGAGACATTATTCAGTGACTAATGGGTTGCCTAGATCTTGTCTTTGGACACATTACACAGAACAACTTGTACTTTTCAACACACAGTGAAAGGATCTCGCTGCTGAATACTCCACTAATATACTACATAATTACTGGTAGTGAAATCTAATAATTTACCAGTCAGTTGCCAAATATATTAATTTTAGTCGCATGTCGCGAAATTTGGTTACAAATGCGAGTGATTTCCGCTCACTAAAATGGAGGGTAGCGCATAGTCTGCTATTGCTATTAATCTGAAAATCAATATTTTACTCTTTCCTACTTTTAGAATATAAACCATGAATCTGTATTAGTTTCAAACCGATTTAATTTGTCAATATTCCCATTATCTGTTTTTTTTTTTTTTCACTCAAAATTAATGGGTTTAACATCATTGATCATCAAAGGTGCAATTCTGTCCAGATGAAAAGCTTCTTTCAAAGCATATGTTCAGTGTAAAAACATGCCTACAGTTTGTCAATGTAATAATCAAAATGGCGTTGTGCTGTATATCCACGGTACTGTACTCTACCGGGTCCATATTGACCTAAACAAAACTGTTGTTTTGGAATTTCTCCAAAAAAAAAAAGGTTTAATATTATGATTTTAAGAATTTCCAGTCAACAATATTCTGTAGAATAGATCAAGTAGGCAATTCAGATGAAAGGCAAAACATGCTCAATTCCTGCAAATGAACACAACTGTACCTTGACCTAATGCAATGGTCAATTGTCCCAACAATCAGGCCCAGTCAGATTGACTCTCTTGCCCACCTGCTAGAGACCCAGATGGGTGATGAGTGAGCAGCCTGAGCGATAACACCAGACTGAACATTAATTCACTCTGATAGCCCACAATGCTCTCGGCACTCTTGAGAATGCCAAGGCTGCTGTGCGCCTCCCTGAAAGAGTTCTTTGTGACAAGGCAAAAAGCCAGCTTAGTCTGTGCTGGACTTAATAGAAGTGCTCATGCAGCAAACCTTCCTGTTACCGTCTGTCTGAGTTTATTGATCCAGTAATGGCCTTCTGTTTGTACTCGTATTAATGTAAATGTCCTCAGCTAACAATCTAGACCAGTGGTTCTCAACTTGTTTGCCTTCAGGACCCACATTTTACATTAGACTTCAAGTGGAGTCCCAATTCAGAATCAAAATGTCTAAATGTTTAAAAGTGAACAAAAATGTCCTTACAATTAAACATTGATTATAACATGTATTATTAATCCCATGAAGTACAAATTGACAATTTTGGTTTCTAAATGTGTCTTGAACTTTGATTAGGCTACTTCATGTTCTCGGCTACCAATTATTGCCCTCAAAAAACACATTGAGGTCGGTACAAACTATATTTATCCTCAATGTAAATGAATCCATATTTAACATAGTCTGGTGTCTTTTATCTTGCGTGTAGTTTTGTTCATGGATTTCGAGGATGAGGGCATGTCACGCAACCGATCCATGTTGGCATCTTTCTAATTTGGATAGCTTGCACCAAAATACTGTAAAGTTCGACAGGATGTAGGGCCTTCAACGTCAACACTAAGTGATAGGGGAAGTGTTTTTTCCTCCCTTTTAATGGCCGATGAGCCTGTTTAATTTTCCATTTGAAATATGCATGATTATATGGCAAGTTGCATTTTAATAACTGCATTTTCCTTTACTTTTCAGAAAATACTTGTACGGTGGCCAAGGTGTGCACGACACAACAAAATGAGCAAAGCTGAAAACAGCTTTTAATGTATACCATTGTGCTGTGGCTTTTCTGTTATGTTTCGGATTCATTTTGTTTTGCTTTGTCTTTTCTTTTATGCTGTGGCTTTCTTTTGTTGTGTTGTGGCTTTTCCATGGTGCTGTGGCTTAATTTCTTTGTGTTGTGTCTTAATAATTTGCTGTGGCTTGTCCGTTGTGTTGTGGCTTCATTGTGTTGTGTTGTGGCTTTTCTTTTGTGTTGTGGCTTAATTTCAATGTGTTGTGGCTTAAATTTGTTGTGTTGTGGTTTAATTATGTTGTGTTGAAATTACATTTTTGTGCTTTGGTTTCTTTCCCTTGTGTTTTTAGCTTTTATTTGCTTTGCTAATTTGGTTGTGCTGTGCACCTCTGGGCCACCATTTGTTCTCATTTTGGGTTGTGACCCACCAGTTGAGAACAACTGATGTAGACAAACCAAGAGCAATTGAAATACACCAAAAGCCAGATATATCCAATTTGCATCTGAGAGTCCACTGAGCACTTTCTAAGACAAAGGATTGAGTGCAGCTTTCAGCCAGCCTACTGTATTTGGTCTCTAGCCGCCTTATCGATTATCTGTTCTCTATTTAATTAACACCTTCGCCAAAGGCTCTGCTTTCAATCCGAGTGAATTCCCACAGCTCACTTCAACATCTATGTCAAGGGTACAGTCACAAACCAAGCATTAAAGGGTAACTAAACACCTGCTCAGATTCTGACTCCACCCACTAGAACTATTTGAAAATGCTGGAAAAGTGGGCAGACCCCGGCGGGGATAGAGGGAACGAACCGAGTGCGGGGGGGGCACCTGAGACTCGTAGTGACGGATTAATTGACAGCTGTTGTCAGACTCTATGTTATTATTATTCCTCAAACGGTCGCAAGACGACATGTACATGAATCTGGCGTGGTGAGCTGGAACCTGCTTACGTCAGCTGTCACCGCTTACGTCACGAAGTACCGCAAACAGCCAATAGGAAAATTCAACTGCAGTAGCCACCGTTAAACCTGAAGAGGGCAGCACTCAGACGTTTTTACACCATATATTGTAGAATTAAAACACTTTATACACAAATGTCAAAAAAATTACTTGAATCAATGACCAGTACTAATAAAGCCCCATGCTTACAGATCATTAACTAAAAAAAGTTGGTTTAGGGTTTAGTTACCCTTTAAGACAAATAATAAAAAAAAATGAGTCAAATGTTCCCATGACAAAATAATGATGGTATAGCTCATACCATCTGATGCACTGATCCACGGTGATGCACGGTGACACATTGCCAAGTGAGATCCAAAGAGAAGTGACAACTCAAAGATATGAAAATCAAATATAGGATTAGATAACTTTAACTGGCATGCGGGTGTAGCATCCGCATGCAACACACTGTGATTTAAAAGTTTGTCTTCATAAAATGTTTTTGGATATACTCTATACCCATTGTTGCTTGAGTACAATATAAAAGATCCAATTGAAACAAGTCAAAAATAAAACACAGGGACTAATTAATGTGAACATGAAAAGCACAAAATTACTCAAAACATGACTGGAGGGGAATGCTTCGAATCAGCGTATATTAAAAATAAACTCCTGCATTTCACTGGAGTTAATGCGGCCATTTTGCATTTCACCTAAAATTAGAATTCACACTGAATTTAAGTAAGTTAATAAAATTTTGCTTGCTTTTTTTAAGGCTTCAGTAATGGTTCTGATTAAATAATTGAACCAAGTATGAAAACAGCCTTAAAGAACAAACTCTGAGTTTGTGAGCATTTTGTGAGTTCAATAAGAGATTTTATTTCCTTAAGGCTAAAATAGACTGTTGCTCTCTCTGTTAGAACTAGTGTGTCATAACTGAGCTATAGGCCTATTCAAATGGCAGACCTAGAGAGCATTGATGCCTTGAAATCAATCAATAGAGCCCGGGTGTGATTATAGTCCATCACTTTAAAGAGAGTAAAATGATAAGACATGACAATAGAGGATGATGGAGAGATTGGGGAGGGAAAACAATTTCTAGGGGGCCAACATTTTAAAGGCCTGATGAGGAGGCTGTCAGGTGCTGTTATAGGACAGGTATTGACTGCTGCTATACGAAGATTAATCTTTACAACACAAGGGGTGACTGGGAGAGGCCTTTCTCAGAATTAAAATGTAAGTATAATATAGCTGAGTACAGAGCTAGTCTACATTTTTCCTTCCTTGACTCAGGGGGCCATCACGATAGATATGTAAAAAATAAATTCTGGCATTCAATGACAAGATCCAAGAATACAGGAATATTCTGCCCTCACACTATAAACAGTGGGCCCAAAAATATTTGGACACTTTAAGTCACATCTAAAAGAATATTGTGATGAGGAGGAGGGCGGGCCACGACTACATACACCTGGCCCCCAATTGGGCTAATCAGCCGAGGAGAGGGATAAGTGCTTATTAAAATATTACTTTGACTGTTCAGCCAGTTCCCACCTCCTCCTTTCCAATTCTTAACCTTGTTACAAATATATATGCATTTATATATACTGTATATATATAATATAAACTCAGCAAAAAATAAATGTCCCTTTTTCAGGACACTGTACTTTAAAGATAATTTTTTAAAAATCCAAATAACTTTACAGATTTTTATTTTAAAGGGTTTAAACAATGTTTTCCATGCTTGTTCAATGAACCATAAACAATTAATGAACATGCACCTGTGGAATGTCGTTAAGACACTAACAGTTAACAGACGGTAGGCAATTAAGGTCACAGTTATAAAAACTTAGGACACTAAAGAGACCTTCCTACTGACTGAATACCCAGGGTGCCTGCTCATCTGTGTGAACGTGCCTTAGGCATGCTGCATAGAGGCATGAGGACTGCAGATGTGGCCAGGGCAATAAATTGCAATGTCCGAACTGTGAGACACCCAATATTACACCTGTGGGACAGGTACAGGATGGCAACAACTGCTCGAGTTACACCAGGAATGCACAATCCCTCCATCAATGCTCAGACTGTACGCAATAGGCTGAGAGAGGCTGGACTGAGGGCTTGTAGGACAGTTGTAAGGCATGTACCAGACATCACCAGCAACAATGTCGCCTATGAGTACAAACCCACCTTTGCTGGGCCAGTCAGGACTGGCAAAATGTGCTATTCACTGACGAGTCATGGTTTTGTCTCACCAGGGGTGATGATTGGACTCAGGTTTTTATTGTCGAAGGAATGAGCGTTACACGAGGCCTGTACTCTGGAGCGGGATCAATTTGGAGGTGGAGGGTCCGTAATGGTCTGGGGCGGTATGTCACAGCATCATCGGACTAAGTTTGCTGTCATTGCAGGCAATCTCAATGCTGTGTGTTCATGTGGTATCCTTCCTGCAGGCTCATCCTGACATGATCGTCCAGCATGACAATGTGCTATCTTTTAAATAAATGCCTCTTTATTTAATATTTTGTTACCTCTGACATTCAACAATTTTAAGCATGGCTTAAGTGTCAAAATATTTTTGGGGCTAATATAGCCACAACATAAACTTCCCCCAACTGCCAGCATGAGGCATTCAGTACAAGACAATTCTACTAGTAGAGAGCCGAATTCCCAGAGTGTTGCAATTTGCAACCTGAATTTTTTATTTCGGGGTGATAATTGCCTTGTGCCATTTTTACCTTTATGAGAACATACTTTTCTAACATATATTGTGGCCATTTATATCTAATAATTCCATTAAATCAATTAATGAAATGGTCTCTGTTTAAATGGAGTGTTTAAAAACATAAATTGGCCTAGAATATAACAGAATATTTGAAATATATAAAAAGTTAATAGACACATCAAGGGCATTATTATCACTTTCTGTGGCATTTTTTCCCCAAGCCCTGTTTCATTTCTGACCCTTCTGGAATCTTCAGCAGAACACTTTCAACAGCCATCATGACAGAAACTCTGGGACATCCAAGTTTGAATACATTTCTTAGAAGATGGACTCTGAGGAACACTTTTCTTGATTTAGCTCTTAACACAGTGAGGTGCCATCCTCTCCTCACTCGCAATACTTCAAGCTAAAGAGGCAACCTGCATCTGGCTCATTGTGATGAATGACACCATAAAATTTCCCTATGTTGTCTCTCTGGGTCTCGAGAGTGTTTCGAATTAAGATATGAGAATGATTTAAGATAATGCCTCTCAGGGTGCAGGAAAAGAGCATTATGACCTTGACCTTGTCTGTGGAAAGAATGTATATTAATGAAATGAAAATAATAAATATGTAACAGAATGAGCATTTTGTGTGCTACAATATTGTCTTTAAATATTTTCTTTAAATACCGCAATATAACGCAACATAATGTAACTTAACTATTTTATTTAAACCTGTTTGTTTGTAAAGAGTATCGTCTCTAGTTTTGTTTGATATGCGGCTTTAAAAAAAACATTCATATTTTGCGCGTCAGCTTGCTGTTTGCTCTTTTGAATATTTTTCAACATTAACACATCTGTAGGTAAATTCACTTCATTTTAATAAAAATGTTGTTAATGTTATATTTTGTTCACTGTACAATACGGTTCTATTTATTAACATAAGTAAATGCATTCCAACATTTACTGTCCATGAATCAATGTATTCATCGAAAAGCTGAAAAATGTTGCTTTCAGAAGCTTTACATGGAGTTAGGATGAAAATAAGGTGCATTGTTCTGAGACCAGTGCAGAGAGACAGCACACTGGAGGTTAAGTCATTCACTAAATAGGGAGCAAGGGAGTATCCTAAAATTTTCTATGCAGCTAAGTGCATTCACTCCAAAAATCCGACCAAACGTTCAGTTTCAGGCTGGAGATGATGTTTGTTCAACTCAACATGTTTGGCAGAAATGGGAAAATGATAATCAGTACATAGAATCAGAATTTTTTTTATGCAAAATTGTATTTTAACATGGTTGGCAGTGATTGGATGATGCTGGCCGTTACGTTGAATAAGAATGATAAACTCAGCTTATAGAAAATCAGCTGCAATGTCTATAACATCTCAAAAACATGAATAACCAACACTCCTGGAAACATAAACAATTCGATGAAAAAATCTAACTTTGTAACGCTTGGTATTATTTAAAATTTCACAACTTAGTCCCGCTGGACATACTTTTTTAGGAAAACTATCTGATTGAGATTTATTTTTTCTGCTTGTTTCTTAGGTGCTACTAGTTACAAATCAAAAAGAGAAATAAATAATGCACCCAGCAGTCTTACGGGGGTCTCAGGAGGTTAATAATAAAATAACATAACATAATATATTATTAAGACTTGTCTCTCCTTTTCTTTCATTATTTTATTTTTTTTTAAATCTGGGTTACAGCGAGGCACTTACAGTATAATGAAAATGAATGTTTATTTTTTCAAAAGTCTTGCCACGAGACGTAAACAACATACATGTTAACAAGATTTTAGTGTAATAAAATTGGCTACCTTTTCTGTGTAAAGTTATATTCAATGAATTGTTAGCATGATGACATAATGCCATAAACTCTTAATAACTAGAAGTTTATCTGCCTAGGACAGAAGTCCGCCACAAAAATCAACAATTTAACCAACTTTACATCTGAAATAATGCACAAGTTTTAACAAAAGCGTATTCAGAGAGCTGTTTTGAAAACAAAGTTTATTTTTACAATTCCGTTTGGTGGCGCAAGAGGCGCCACCAAACGGAATGACACACTTCGGCTTTAAATTGTATTGAACCCGGAATATTCCTTCAATTGCTGTGCCAAAAAAGCTTTTAGTTCAATGCTACATTTAAAATTTCAGCAAAACTGAGCAAATATCATACTTATACATCTCAATATTATCTATGAATATTCGGTGTTTGTCAATTACCATTTATTTTATTTTTTTATGATATCTCCAAGTGTTGAAATGATCTATTACATCATTGTTTTCAATACATAGAATGGTTTTAGAACCAAAATAATGTTTGGCTACAGAAAAAAGGAATCAAATTCAATGCTGTTTAGAGTGTTTTATATTTCTCTCAAGCAAAACTGTATTTAGTTATATGCGCTGCTATTCATCATTCATCATTTTATCCAAAGTGACTTACAGTGTAGTTTATACAAGGACAGTCCCCTTAAGCACCCTTGCTTAAGGGCACAATGGTGATAGACAAACTCAGCAATGCTCACAGACCACCGAACACTCAAGTTTAAACATAGTCCGTTTGGGTTATCAGCCATGATCTTTAACCTCTACACACCAACACTACCCCTAAAATACGAAGTATATATTATTAAAGACATAAGCATGTTTGACCTGAAGTCATGAAGGACATGAAACTGGTACAATTGTGAAAATGCATATCAAAAATACATATTTTCTTTACAAATAAGTCAATGTGATTCCACAAATTAGGTCAATTACATAACACCACCCCACTGGAGAGATTTGTACTGAAATATTAAACATGGACAGTCAGGGAAATTGCACAGGATCAGGCATCACTGGAAGAATCTTCTCTAGATACCAGAGCGAGGAAAGTGTGGGTTATGTTAGAGTGTTTACAGAGTTCCTGGACAATCATTCTCTCATTCGTTTAGGAAAGATTATGTTTCCACGGCAGTGGGCAGGTGGAAGATACTGAATAAATCATTTGTGGGTTTCTGGTTTCTTTGTTGGTGGAATGTAGCATGTAAGAGTGAGATCACAAAAGCTCCCCGTAGGCTTCACTGCATGCATCCTGGGATGACGATTATATTAATGGCTGAGCTCCCTTAAGAGAATCTTTTACACCTGCAAAGACAGACCATTATTTTTCAATGGCATCAGGTGTCTATCAATGGCAAAGTGTGGCAGGTACTATTACTAAGCGACATGTCAACCTTCAAAAAACGGCAGAAAGACGCACCTCTTCTGCGAGCACTTCATTAATCCACAACCATAAATAAATGCACTCTCGCTCTTTATTTTTCAGTTTTTTCTGCATTAACTTGTGTTTTTCCACAAGTGGCTTTGGATAAAATCATCTGCTATAAATTTCATTTGGGATCTACATTTTAATAGACCACTGCTCTATAATTATAGCTTAAATGTTTTTTCTACTGGCCCAACTGTTAGAAAGCGTCTGTATTTTACTGTCCCTACGAAAATTTTCACTGGCAACTAACACAAAAATGACAAATAGCTGTTTTTAACATCATGGCTTAAAATAATGTGTCCGAAGCTAAATATGTTTAATATACACAACCGGTCAAAACGCTTGACTGAAATGTTTCTCATGATATTAAAAATATTTTGATCTGAAGGCGTATGCTAAAATGTTTGAAAATAATTTTGTAACTCAAATTTACAGCAGTGACCAATCGCAGCAGCCAATCACGTGACTGATTACAGCAGCAGCATGTGTACAATGTTTGGGCTTTTGCCGGTTAAGTTCTTTTAGTTTATTTTCTCAACAACCACAATAGTGACCACATTGAGAAATACATGGGAAAAAAAGAGGTAAATTATGTTATAATAAGTATTCGTTGCAGCTGTTATCAGTGTCATTAGTGTTAGTAGTTTTCCCACCCTTCGTGCTCTTTTCTGTGTCCACCATTGTGATGTTTTTTTTTTTGTATTGTTTGAGTGTGTGTGTGTGTGTGTGTGTGTGTGCGTGTGTGTTGTCTTTTTCTCTTTATCTCTCTCTCTCTTATTCGCTCTCATGTGTGGGGTAACCAGGTGCTGATAGTTGATGGGGCACATTGGCATACTGCGTTTCCTCTTATAAACTGAGTGTTCCATGGCTGGGTTGTGTGATGGCAGACGGGTGATCGTGAGCTGTGTCATCTCGTTCACAGGTGCTCAGGTGCACGTTTACTTTTTCCGGGTTACCGCTGCTGGAGCAGAGGTTTTGCGGTTGTCGCTGTCTGAACTTCAGAGTTCGGCTTTTTTCATATACAGAACTGTCAATAAATGTTTCTGTTTCTGCTACTCTCATCACACTGCATCTTTCATTGCATTTTATTTACCAAGTGTAACACCCATCCACTGATTTGCAGATGCAATCTTGGTTTATTAAAATTAAAGGTTATATCTGGGCAAATTAGAACACTGAACCTCTAAAACCTAGAGGTAAAAAGTTACCACTAGATCGATCAGTCATGTTCTTAAAGTGCTGATCTATGAATTTATCTACTGACTAACAAAATCCCAAGACTGATAGTGGCATACATAGAGATGAAATTACCATATTATGTGAAGTATGTATTTGGGTGCTTAAATCGGACTGTGGATCAAAACAGGTAATTTAAAAGAATCTTTTAATGTGCATAACATAATTAATATTCTTGCAGCACTGCCCCCCACAGTACAGTTTTCTGTACAGTTTATGTTTATTTAGACCTAATTTGTGTTAATAGTCACTTTCAAATGGCTTATTCCAGCAGTTACAAAGGTGATGCACTCTCCCATCCATGGGTACACTTAACACATGAAAAGAAATTGGCCTGCATAAGGTAATGACGTTTAGTCCAGATTGCAAGGAACATTTAAAAAAAAAAATTATGTGTTTAATAGACAATATATTGGTGATATACACTCACCTAACTTATTTTTTATTGTTATACAAAAAAAAAAAAAACATTTTAATGTTCGCAAATCAGTAGCAAAATGGTTACTGTGTGGTTCCTGCGGGAATGCAGTTGTATCGCAAATTCATGGGCATTTGTAATTTGATAGTGACTCCAATTAATGAACTAGTAGTTGTTGCAATGAAGTTTGGTATCTTGATCCATTAAAACCAAGCATGGGCACTTGCTTTGGTGTCGTCACCCCTCATAGTCTGCATGCCACCCCCCTGTAACCCCATAAAAATATTTCTAGAACTGCCCGTAATCTGGGGTGGCATTATGTATTGAATAAAGAGCTGGTCACTGGAAGGTTGCAAGTTTGAGAACATAAGGGATGATCCATGCAGTATCAGAAATAAACTTTTCCATTAAGAAGCAACAACTGCGGGTGAATTTTATTTTCTGGGGCATTTTTAAATCCTTTTCATCCTTTATGTCATGTATTATAATTATTAATAATATTTTTATGAATAAGTTTTAAGTGTTATTATTATTGATTAATTATTAATGTTATTAATAACAATAACAATAACAATAATAATAATGATTATTATGATTATTATTATTATTGTTAATATTATTATTATTATTATACATCTTTTACCCAAAAAATCTAATCAACATCAACCTGTATTTATGTTATAATATGTAACTAGGCTTAGAACAGAAAAATAAGAACTACATGGATGTTACAAATAAAAAATTAAATAAAACAGAGGAATTTGAAATGGGAGCATTTTTTTTTATTTAATTTCTGGGACATGTTTATCACTTACTGTGGCATTTAATACATGATAAATCAAGACAGCATAACACTTAACACCTCAGGTTGCTCCAGGGTGATTATACCTCTAATAAATGTACTTTAAATAATTTTGGATAAAAAAGAAAAACTCAGCTAAATGACTACTACTTACATCAGACACTAATATGAGTTTAAGAAGCAATCTTTTTGTAGTACTTTCATGAATCTGATATTGAGTCCTAAATTACAGATCTATAAATCTTCAATAACTGGAGTTGAAAGTGTGAAAAGGTTATAATGTACCATCACAAGCTTTTGAAACCGTACACTCCATTAACACAATCCTTATTAGGCCAGTGGGCCCAAAAAAGTAATCCAAGGTGAGTTCAGGCTGTTATGGTTGATTTGCCCAACATCAACCTGTGTGTCCGATGAGTGCAATCAGACTCTCTGAATCTAATCAAAAGCCTTGATTCTCATGATTCATTCACTCCACGTCACACCTCAATTAGTCCCAAGTTAACAGTGCTTCGCAATAACTCTTTCACTTCCTCAAACACTCACTTTCTCTAATGGATAACACAGGAAAATGAATGCCAGGCATAAATGAAGGTTTGATTAAACCCTTCTTCACTTCGCAGTTTTTTATACAACCTGACTTGAATCACACTCCCTCCATTAACAAATTAAATGTAATTATCATGTCATCAGCCTTTTAAAGAAAATGTCTCACGTACATGAATAAAACATTAGGGTAACATAATAAAACAAGTTGTGAGGGATTTTACATGGGAAAATTTACATGGTGAGAGAGGCTTTCCTTAGCTAGAAAGATCATTTCAAGGCCAAGCAATCTCTAGACCATTAAAAGACAAATCCGCTTTATAATGAATGCACATAAATAGGTGACCGGTGAAAGCTGCATGAATGCATATATATAGACAGTCACTCAAGAACACTGATAATACACTCGAGAGCCAAACATTCGTTTTGTGTTTCTTTTCTTCTTTTGTTGTTGTGTAATAGTATTACACTACATACAGTAGCACTACACCACATTTAAAACAAACAGTATCCTGTATATTATATTACACACTGGTATGTGATTATTTTATTATTATGATTTTTGTTAATTATACTCATAGAGGCTTAGCCTTCCCCTGGCCAGTAAACGATCTTAGCCTATACTGTAGGTGCGGGACCACTTTTAATGGCATATGCCGGTCCAAATGGGTCAGTTTTGCTGCATTACCAAAGAGTGCTTACTACATAGTATTTAATTTGCTGTTATGCCGACAAAATTAATCTTGCATATTTGCATGCTGTAGCCTAATATTAATATGAGTAGCCTACTAGCATCTGTGTAAACAACATTAATAACCATTTTATTCATCTGGAAGTTTTTGTATGGATTTTGACATTTACAGTTGGTAGTAGATGCTATTTAATTAAATATTTTGTCTTGAATGCAGGGGTTAAATTGAGATTTTGGAGGTGGGGAACCTTAAAATCTTTTAATTGCTGTTATAACATCCATTCAATTAAAAAAATATGTATATTCATAGACCCGTATGGTATTTCATAGAATATATATATATATATATATATATATATATATATATATATACATACACACACACACACACACACACACACACACATACACATTGGCGGCCAAAGGTTTGGAATAATGGACAGATTTTGCTGTTTCTGAAGGAAATTGGTACTTTAATTCACCAAAGTGGCATTCAAATCACAAAGTATAGTCAGGACATTACTGATGTAAAAAACAGCACCATCACAATTTAACAAAAGTAATTTTTGATCAAATCCAGACAGACCCCATTTCCAGCAGCCATCACTCCAACATCTTATCCTTGAGTAATCATGCTAAATTGCTAATTTGGTACTAGAAAATCACTTGCCATTATATCAAACACAGCTGAAAGCTATTTGGTTTGTTAAATAAATCTTAACATTGTCTTAGTGTTTGTTTTTGAATTGCCATAGTGTGCAACAGACTGGCGTGTCTTAAGGTCAATATTAGGTCACAAATTATAAAAAAGAAAAAGCTTTCTCTTGAAACTCATCAGTCAATCATTGTTTTGAGGAATGAAGATTATACAATGCTTTAAATTGATTGAAAAGTTTTCATACAAAGGTGTACACTACAGTCTTCAAAGACAAAGGACATCTGGCTCTAACAAGAACAGAAAGAGGATTGGAAGACCAGATGTACAACTAAACAAGAGGATAAGTACATCAGAGTCTCTAGTTTGAGAAATAGACGCTTCACATGTCCTCAGCTGACAGCTTCATTGAATTCTACCCGCTCAACACCAGTTTCATGTACAACAGTAAAGAGAAGACTCAGGGGTGCAGGCCTTATGGGAAGAATTGCAAAGAAAAAGCCACTTTTGAAACAGAAAAACAAAAAGAAAAGGTTAGAGTGGGAAAAAAACACAGACATTGGACAACAGAAAATTGGAAAAGAGTGTTATGGATCTTAACCCCATAGAGCTTTACCCTGCAGTTCGTTCACCCTCCACCTATGATTATACTATATATCCACATTAATGAAACTACGTACACTATGTTTTTTATCATATTATATTCTATTTTACAGCAGTATAGAATGCAAAGTGTATGCTATTATTATACTGGGGTGAAGCAAATTGATAGGTTTATGTAAGAAGCGAGTCGATAATTAAAACGTTTTTAACTTTAAATCGGTGCTTCCATCCAGGGATCTGATGCTGTTTGAAATGACCGAACTCTCACGTGATGTTGGATCTTCTGTTGTAAATAAGCACCACTTCCGAGTTCTTGCATGAACTCGCTGATGCGCTTATGTCGCACGACAGCCACGTGATGCGTCAACTGCTGGCAGGAAGTGCTTTTAAATAATAACAACATTTTAATTATGAACTCATATTTAACTCAAACATATACATTTAATTCAGAAGACATTCACTGATCGAGTTGCATGGATTACATTTATGCTGCCTAAATGTGACTTTTGGACTGCCAAAGTGCTGTTACCAGTGTACTTGCATTATAAGGACCTGACAGAGCTCGATCTACTTCTACAAATCTTAATTTGTGTTCTGCTGAAGAAAGACATTCATACTCATCTGGGATGGCATCAGGGTAAGTGAATAATGGGAGAATTAACAACTATTCCTTTAATTATACTATACACACTATAAAGGTTATCATACCATATACTATTTATAATAATACTATAATGTAATCAAACAGTATCTACCTTCTTATATAATCAGTGTAAATAGCCTCTGACTTTCTATTCTCCTTTCTATTTAGCTTAGTTGAGCACTACTGTCCAGTTAAACAATGCCCTTATTAAGTTTCTCTTTAATTCGTCACACTGTCTGATAACAATTCTTAATGGAGCACTGAGTTGTCTAGTCTTTATTTCAATTGAGCACCTAACTACTCCAATCATCACCAATTATGCACAGTTCCTCCTGTACTGATTCAACAGCTTTTTCTAGAGGTTGTCTCTCGTTTTGACCATAAAGTAAATTAGGGAGAGTTGCATCGCTCTAGTCCTTGACTGCCCATCTAGTCTTTTTTATATTGCACAGCAAAACTAGTTTTGCTAATGACCCATATACTATGCTATTGTGCATACATGCAAGTTCCTAAAATTACCATAAATTGCTTAGGCCCACTAAGAAAAAATGCTAAATTAGTAACATTAGAAAATTTATCATTTTGAATGCATTAAAACCATAAAAAGTGTAATTTACCAGCCTAACACAGTAAACATTTACTGGGCTCAATATTGCATTAGTATTATCCACAGGGGCACTATAAGGTAACTCTGGGCCCATGTGCTCACTGGTCCGTAGAGGCCCCCCTTCAAGTGGTTGAGTGGGGGGAGGTGGGGTGGACTTCTGTGCATTGAACATGTGCTACACGGACGCCTTTAACATTTGTGCAACGTCTCTGTGTCAGCAACTATTTCTCCCGCTGAAAGCATTTAGACATGCTCCTCCTGCGTACATGGATATGGGAAAATGGGTTGGCGGATGCCACGTGCCAGGCATTGTGGGTCCCTGGGCTTGAGCCAGTGTGTTTATGCGCCCCTTGTTAACCATATTACAAAATGACAGATGAATGTGCAACATAATACTGAGTTTGACTGGATGCATGGCCTTTGACTTCAAAAACAAAACGTCTCCTCCCTTTTAAAAGTAGATAAGTCTATTTATTTTGCTCTTCTGACTGTGCATGATTGTATCTACATTATGTCTCCATTTTCCATTGTTTTTCCTTGCGACCCATTTTCTGATCACATCCCAGCAGTTAAACTGTTGCATTGGAATAAACTTAGGCTAAACTGTAAATTGGGCTAAACTGTTGCATTGGGTCAAAGATTGGATGTAATCCTCCAAGACAAGATGTCTTTCACAGCTTTACTGATTTAAGATTAAGCTTGTTTACAGGCATTTAATCCACAGTGCAATTACTCAGATATCAGTTTCACATTAAACTTGGCAAATGAATACCCAGAACCAGGTTCCATTACATTAATGATCTAAAACAATTATAGCTCACCCACTGAGAGGCATCATAGGCTTTGGTCCCTTCAACCCTGCAATATACAACCCACATTCTGCAAGACTATCTCTCTTCAGAGGTAGAAAACAGACATTTTTCGCAAAAATTTAAATATCTGTATCTTTATGCAGTGGCAAAGAAACATGGATAAAATCTGTTTGGTTTTGTTCAACATAACGGTTGTCTTGGTTGAGAATAAACCAAAAAAATTAAAAAATAATGGATGGATGAAAACTTGGTTAGAAAAGTCAAATTACAGAAACCTTAAGGGATTCTCTAATACATCTTTTGTTTGAAAGCAAATAAGGGGTTACATAAACTTGACAGCAGGGTGTATGTGAAGAAAAATTAACTTAATATCCAGCACTAGCTAATATGTGCAGCTCAAGATTTATTTAAATCTTGAAGGGCAAATTGGTCTAGACTAGAATGCAATCTTGATTAATATTACACAGCAATCTAAGTTTTTTGAGAACAGATGAGCCCCTTCACAAACAGGGTTTTCATCACAGCTGTGTAGCTACCTTCAACACCAGACCACTTTTTGATCTATAACATAAGATGAAACTTAAAGAGAACTTGACAGAGCAAAATGAACAGCTGCAAGCCTGTGTGTGCTTCACCCCAAAAGCTGTTAATCACTTTGGAGGTCACAGGTCAGCTTTGACATGCCCTTTCACAATTACACTTAAGTCTGTCATAAATACTACACCATATCACCAAAAAGAAATAGCAAATATAAGCAGGTTTCCCAAACCTTCTGTCATTGGTCAAGCAAACAATAGTAGCACCCAAAACGTATGCCATTGGTTGAGGCAATGTTGCTGTGTCGAGCTGATCAGGACGCCCATATATGAGCAATGTGTTTTAAAAGCACTGTAGAGCCACAGGAATTTAAAGTAATAATAATAATAAAAAAAAACTTTAAATGGTAATCAGCTTACAAATGCTTAACTTATACTGTAGTTGTCTCTGCATAATAAGTGGGCATGGCAAAAAGTATTTTAACATTGGAAAAATTCTATACTTCAGCTTTAAATTTCTAATGGGCTCATTAAAGGCATTGTTCACCCAAAAATTCACCCTCATGCAGTCTTAGATGTGTATGACATTCTTTCTTTGCAAAACACAAAAAAAGATTTTTAAAAGAATATTTCAGCTCTGTAGGTCCTCACAATGCAAGTGAATGGTGACCAGAACATAAACCAGAAAGACCAGAAAAGAACATAAAGGCAGCATAAAAGTAATTCATAACACTCCAGTGGTTAAACCTATACAGTATCTTCAGAAGTGATATGATAAGTGTGGGTGAGACACACATCTATATTTAAGTGCTTTTTTACTATAAATCTCCACTTGCACTTCCACATTCTGGTGTACTTTTACTTTCACATTCAGCCACCAGAGGAGTCATATGGATGACTTTTTTGCTGCCTTTATGTCCTTTTTGGACCTTCTGAGTTCTGGTCGCAATTAAATTGCATTGAATGGACCTACAGAGCTGAGATGCTCTTCTAAAAATCTTTGGTTTTGTTCTGAAGAAGAAAGAAAGTCATACATATTTGGGATGACATGAGGGTGAGTAAATACTGAGAGAATTTTTGGGTGAACTATCCATTTAAAGAATATTTTGGGATCAGTACGATAAACTAAATTGACAACATTTGTGGCGTATTGTTGATTACAAGGACATTTTGGATGGCTTAAAGTCAGAAAAGTAAAGGCTTTAATTTCATAAAAGCACATACATGAATTCCTTTGTTAAAACGTATGTAGAATTTGAGCTTTAAGGTTGTTTATATAGTCGTTTAAATGGTCATTTTAGTGCTTTACGGTTTTCATCATGGGAATGAAGTTGTAAAATTGGAAATAAATTTATACTGAAAAGGTTAGTAGACAATTTTATAGCAGTAAATCATGTTAACATGCACCTTGTTTATGTCTTGTGGCTTTACTTTTGAAGCAGTGAGTATATTTTTATGATTACTGGTCGGTCCCATTCACTTCTATTGTTTGTGCCTCACTATAACCAGATTCTTGGAAAGAAAAGGTGGGAAGTAAAAATAATTTTTGTGGTAATCAACATTGTGTAACAAATGCTGTCGTTTGAGCTTAACTTGCATCGAACCAGGAATATTCCTCATGTGTCATTATTTTCTTATTATTCTTAAGAACTCTTGAACCAGTGTTGTCAAGTTGCACAATTCCAATGGTGGGAAGGAGACCAAACAGCAAATCTCATTCAGAGAGACACCAATTTAACTTTTGTAGAGGCAATCACATTCTCCAAGCTACTTCATGTCAAGTGGTCAGCGCACTCTGACCAAAGAGGGCAAAGGAAGATAGAGGTCTAGCATGTGTTTCCATAACATGCTATTGAACAGTATACAAATAACTTCGTCAAAATCATTTCATATTTGAATTTGAAGTATTTCACATGGAAGAAGGATCAAGTTGAATGTCATGTGCTGAGCATGATTACTAATTTTTTTTTAATTTGCTATACATTGATTGTTTGATGTTTAATGGTGTTAAGATGGTGTTAGCAATATACAGAATAACATTTTAGCAATCTCTGGGTTAGAAAAAGCCAAGGAGAAAGTATGTTCATCTTACCTGCCAACAAAATGAGATCAGAGATGACATCATGAATCATGGAAAAGAAAGAGAGAAATTAATTAGAATAATTTGCATACATGTTTTGCCTCAATTAATGACAACAATCATTTAAATTGACCAGAATAACCCAATCAAGCTTGTAATTTTAATATATGGGTAGTTGGCATATGTTTGTTAAGTTGGCATGTCCTGCAGTGTGGCATGCTACAGTATACTTCCATTTAAAACTATTTTAAAATGCACTTTGCTATTAAAGTATTTTACTATTAATTGTTATGCATGCAGACCGAAAAGGAGGTAATATGTGGTAATATATATATATATATATATATATATATATATATATATATATATATATATATACTTCATTTGTCACCACAAGACCTTTGACAGGACCTCAAATTTACACCTTTCCTCATACATCTTAATCTACAATCTTGATGTTGATTTTAAAAAAAATGTCAATAGACACATTATGCAACAATTACCCATAAACATGAGTTTCAGATCTTTTCAAAATCATTATCTTCAGAAAAAAATTTGTTGCACATTTAATTCTGTAATCCTGCCAACATAATGAAACTTCAATCTCAGCAATAAGCTTTATGTAGAAAAACAAAATCGTTTCAAAGACTGCACAGGCACTGTAAGTAAATTATGTAAGTGAAATTGAATAATTCTTTGTTTAATGGTTTGGTGAAAATAGGTGTATGTTTGAAGCCTATAAGTTTTTATTATATAATATTTTATATTCTGGCACTTGTTTCCAAATTCTTGTCAATTTTATGTATTTTTTATAGTGATCTTCATTAATTTCACAATGCATTATTTTAAAATCATCTTTTTAATCATCTTAAGCTGTTATGAATGGCTGCTTATTTCAAAGACTTGAGATGAATGTGTTTTTTATTGCAATTTCTGCTCTTTCCGTTTTCAGTTGAAATGCCATTTTCCGACTGGTCTATCAGTGTCTACATGACAAATACTGAAGAAAAATATGAAACACACTGGTCTCTAGTGTCTGGCGGGCACTTTCACGTTGTCATGATTGAAGGTGACAGTGGATGTCATAAGGAAGGTCTCCTCCCTTGAGCCATGGTCTGTGCTGACCTTGAGACATCAGAACTTGGCTTGCAAAAAGTTTTTAAGTTTTTAAGGACAAATTTGCTGAGTGATGTCAAATATAAAATAGGCATCATGTACCTATTTTTTAAGTAGCACCAGTGGCAGTCCTGGCTCCCTTGGTGCTCTAGGAGAGATATTATGAGTTTCAGCCACACAAATGACTGAATCTAATAATTACACAAAAGGCCTATTTTTATTTATTTATTTATTTATTGGAACTAAATGTGTAAAAAAATGACAAAATTATGCTATTTATCTGTGATTAAATATTTGAAATTATCTTTGTATTGTGCTTCCTGAATGAACTGACCAAATTTTTTATTTACATGGGAGATATTTGCCACTAACTTTTAGACAAAAACCTACAGTGCAATAATTGCACAATATACGGTATATATATTATTATTATTACTATTATTTCAATTATTATTATTATTGGAGGTTGCATTCAAAATCTGAGGGGGCATGACACTTCTGAGTTAAATGAGCATGAAAAAAATTTCACCTTCCTGTGGAAATAAAGTGATGAGTGGGAGACAGGTGGGAGCAAAAAGGAAGGAGAATCCAATCTCTTGGTCTGTCACTTCCCTCTGTCTGAAGGGAAAAAATGTGGGGGGAAAAATGTCTATTAAGCCCTTGAGTGGGGGGTCATACTTACGCAACTGTATTAAAAAGGCTGCTCAGCATCTCAAACTGGTTGACAACCATGACTAAAACCTTGCAAGGTGATATGCAGAGCGATGCACAGCATTTGAATATATTCTATGTTTTAAAATAGATTGTTTGTTTCTGCCATAACAGTGAAATTTCCTCTGACAAGCAGGCAGGTAACTAAATTCCTAAAGGTTGTTCAACCTCGGCAAACAATGTACGTGTTGAGGTGTGGAAGTGCAATTAAGAAAAGAAAGCAGAACACTATTTTTAAATTAGCTAAATGAAGCAAAAAATTATAGATACATGATTCCAGGGCCTCAGCGTTATTAACGTAAATGAAAAGGAAAACACAATGCAAACATATTTGTTAAAGGCATAGTTCACTCAAATCATTTACTCACCCTCATGCCATCCCAGATGTGTAAGACTTTCTTTCTTCAGCAGAATACAAAAAAAGATTTTTAAAAGAAGATTTCAGCTCTGTAGGTCCTCACAATGCAAGTGAAAAGTGGCCAAATAGCACCAAAATGATGTTTTACTACCAATCTCCACTTTCACATACATTTTTTCAAGTGGAAATTTATAGTAAAGAAGGACTTAAATATTTATCTGCTTCACACACACACCTATCATATCACTTCTGAAGACATGGATTTAACCACTGGAGTCTTACATTTAGGATTACTTTTATGCTGCCTTTGTGTGATTTTTGAAGCCTTAAAGTTCTGGTCACCATTCACTTGTATTGTGAGAACCTAAAGAGCTGAAATATTCTTCTGCAAATCTTTGTGTTCTACAGAACAAAAATCTGGGTTGGCATGAGAGTGAGTACATGATGAGAGAATTTTCATTTTTGGGTGAGCTATCCCTTAAATTTAAATGAATATAATACGATATAAAACCCTTATAAAAACCAACAGCTATCCTTCTTAAAAAAAGAAAAGAAAACAACATTCATATTTTTTTAAGGATCAACCCAATAATTACACTGCTCTGCCATTGCCAGATTAAAATTTGTGTCTTTGAAAAGGGCATGTCTACCTCTGTTTTTCATATTTCCCAAGGATTACAGTTTTTAAAGTTTACATCCTCTTATCCTGATCCCAGCAGAGGATCAGTGTTAAAAACACATTCTAAATCTTAGCACAGAAAGAACCAAATGCATGTTCACCCACAGAAAGAGCCCATAAGTCCATTACATCAAGATCAGAGATTTATGAAAGATTGAATATGACTTGAGCCTTGCCTGGTAAATTAACTTCAATGGCATCAAACTTCTTTAGTTATGCATCAACTTCAACTAAGAAATCAAATTACTTAGAATTTCTCAGACAGTTTTTCACATTAGAGCAATGAACTCACATAGGGCTGGCCTGAACTAGGACAGTGTGCAGAAAAAAAATACAGTACTGGTGAAAAGATTGGACACACTTGACTGAACTGACCCTTCACTAAGCCCGGCCTTAAAAGAGTTTCTGACCAATCCTGACTTAGCAACTGTTGCCCCGCCGCCATTTCTCTGACAACCATATGCCTTTTTACAATGGCAGCCTAAGAGAGTAAGTTTGAGTTGTTTTAAGCAGGATTTTATCAAAATGATCCAAAAAATTGCTGGGCCACATAGTAATACAAATTACTTTGAGAAAATACACACAGTGTTTTTACTTTCGCTTTCAAAAAAAAAAATATTGAGAAGAGCATGTTATGGATTAAAGTGTCATTTATCCTTTCCAAATGAACATGTAAAACACCAACATTATCTTAATAATGGTGATAGTAAATAAAGAGATCACAGCATCAAAATGAGTGTGTTAGAAGATATTATAAGCAGTTCCTTTCACTACACCAATGTAATGATGTTTGCAATCATCGCTATCAAGTGACTCTTTTCTCTTATGTAATCGTTTGCCTCAATTCTGATTCATAGTCTGCACAGTTTTCGATCAAATTACTGTGTAATTTAGCTGTTTCTTTTCAAATAAAACTTCAGATAAATATACTTTACGATGTCACTCTTCATTTCAGCCATGTAATAATATTATTCATTCCGTTTATGAGAATATTTTGTCAAAAACTGCACCCTTCAAGGCAATCTCCCATTCATTCCTATGGGGAGTTCTGCAGAGCTTGTCAGAGAAAGCAACCGTAACCAAATGGGGCGGAGCTAAGCAAAGGGTCAATCTGTTTCTCATGAACATAAAAACCTTTTTATCTAAATGCTAGAAATTTGTTAAAACATAAATTGTACTAACATCCAGTATGAATTTCTTTACAAAAATAAAAGTTTAACAAGATAGAAAAAGGAAGAGTAGGTTACAAGTGCCCAGTAAAAAATCTATGACCTTTTTATTTTATTCCATCTGTCTATTGATTAACATGCATCATCTGTCATAAATATTCTGCAAATGCCTTTTAGTTGAGCTATTGGTATAAATGACACTATTTATAGTGTTAGTGTAAGTGTAAGTACACCGTTAGCCATGTAGTAATTGATCACTGACCTGAAATCAGATTGCTTCCTGTAAATATGACAGTGGGACAAGCCCTGTTGATTTAGCACCCACATGACAGCACAGAGTTTGTGAAGGGTAATCCCTAATACTGGTGACACGTGCCACTCTGACTGGTCTCCCCGAGGGTGTATGGGACATGATCAGGCACATGTGACATTGACGGTGGACAGGCGGGCATACCCATGAGAATATAAATATACAAGAGATACAAGAACTGATCTGGTCTCAGTCCAGGGCCATCTGCAAGGCAATTATCAGAGTGATTTTCAGTGTGATTAGAGAAATCTGAGAACTGCAAAAATGTAAATGAGCTAATTGAGTAGATGGCTGATTTAAATCAATCGATCAATCCATCCATCCATCCATCATCCATATATCCATCCTCTAGGTGTTTTACATATTCTTAATGTAAAACTACATGTAATCTTCAATTGCATAAAGATTTTTGGGTCATTGCTGCCATTAACAAATCAATTGTCTAAAAACGCATACGTTTAAGATTTAAGAAACACAAACAATTCTAGACAGAACAGATGACACAGTGATAAATTAAACATACTCAACACCAACAACATCAAATGGTTGTTTGTATTGGATATGCTGTGCAATTATGTAAATCAGAAACAGTCAATCTATGTCATCTGGATATTAGCTGCAAGCATTTATCATCTCATCTGTCTACAATGGCATGCATATCAGTTTTATAATGCAAAGTTTCTAAATTCCTTGTTTTCTATTCTGATCACTTAAAGACTGGAAAACATGTTTGAAGATGAACATGACTTGGAGATACTACATCCAGTCTATTTGGGTGATGTCATTGTGGATTGCATAAATGTCAAAATCATACTCATCTTGTGTCTCTTATGAAATTTTAAAGCATACTGTGACACAGTGTTGTGTCTGTACAAAGTGTAATACTACGGTCAACGTGACCTACACGTTCCTATATTTGCTATTTCAGAGTACTTCTATTCTCTCTAGCAGAGGATAAAATGAGACAGCTGAGATAAAAAGGCTTTTCCCGAAGACAGGACTTTGGGTGATGGGACTTTGTGGTGGCACTAACCCTGTGCTTGGCCATCTGAGCCCAGAGACCTCATGTCATTTAGATCCCAAGCTTCCTTATAACACCAGAAAGAAATCCTCTACTCTGGACAACAGTAACATTTCCAATGCCAACATTTTAATTAGGATGCTATAAATGGCCATAAAGCAGAGTAGTTTTAGCTGAAACAGGTAAAAGAATGAGGGAGCGATAAAGCTGGATTTATAGGGAAAACAAACTATTTTTTTCCCTAAAAGCTGGATTACAATACATGACTTTTAAAATCGGAAGAGATTTCAAAATACGCTGCATCATAAACTTGCTGACTTTGAAAATTGCTGTAAACAAAAACTGGGCATCACAAACAAAACAACTCAAAGTATCTACGAACACAGCGAAACTGCAGAAACATGCGCCCTACGGAGCAACATGACAGATGAGCACGGAGCTGCTGCTGCTGTTGTTGCTGTGAGTTCTGAGACGTAAAAGACACGGGTCTAGCACATTTTGGTGTGGTCTAGAGTGGGAATATACTGCCAGTATGGCATCTAGAGACTGCAATGCAAGGTGAGTGCGTAAAAATGTTAACTCCACATAAGTGCGTGTTCGCCCCATGCATTCAATCTCCGCTGGCTTCAATCTGTAGATGTTGATAGTCGGCATACAAATATCAAAAATATTTTATATCTTCGGTCTAGATGGAATCATACTAAAAATCTGCGTAAAATTTGTGTAGTGCATGTAATCCATCCTTAATATGATGAGAAAAAATGTAGGGCAGGACTTTAAACATATTTTATACATTTGGAAATTATTTGATAGTGAAAAGTGGCCGATCGGAAATTGCCATTGAATTGAGGAGGACTACCCCCCTCTCAAAACACCACCTGCACCCATTGGTTGAAACTTAAGCTGCCTTGGTGACCTAAGCCGAAAATGAAAGTCATTTCAGAGCAATATCAAGTTTATATTTTTTCTTTATAATAACGTGCACTGATGAATTATGCACAGTAAGGAAGAATTAAGAAACAAAATTGGGTCTAGATTGTTTTTATGTTGACTTTAAAACTCCTTTTCAGTGTAAGAAAGGACTATTTTAGTTATTCAGAAATATGTATTACAATTTTCTTTGCTGTTTAGGGAGTAAAAACCATGTAACATATGCTATATCTAAAGTAAAACGTAAGCAGGTAATATTATCCAGACATTCACACTTTAGAGTATTATATGATGACTCCTGCCAATTTCAATATTCAAACTCATACCAGTTTTACGATACCTTTTTTCTAAATCAATTGCAACACTGACTCTCTGATTGAGACTAGATCTTAAAAGCAAAGAGCAAAACAAAACACTTCAACACTTTTTCTTTCACAGTGCATCTTTTGCATCAGAGATGAAAGACTGAAATTCTCAGAAAAGCACAATAACTGATGAAACTTAAGAGTTCAACAAAGCAAATATAAATTATGTTTTCATAGATATTTCAAACATTCAAACACTGAAGTGGCAAAAAGCATCACAATTAATTTTTTTTAACTCTCAGCCAATATTTTGATCAAAAGAGCCACTAACTGTCACGAATTTAACAGAATCCCTTCCCTTCAATCATAGATTTGGCAGATAAAAGCACTCATTGATTAGGAAACCGTTAATGCCCTGGAAGGGCATGTTGTTTTTCGACCAGGCAGTCATTGATTCCTAACCATGCAGGGATGGCAAAGTAAGGGAAGGAATGCAGAACCAGACCCTGTTAAAGCATGTGGACACTGAGTCAATAAACCCCTATCAGTCAGTCAACTGACTCACTGCAATTCACAACAACAACAACAAAAAGGCACAATGCTAAGTGTGATATCGAGTACACATGATCCCAATAACATAACACAATGGAACGTGTTGAATTGCATGACCATCTTTACTACTGTATAAGTTAGACTGTGTAGTGTAGACTGTGTAGTGTCTGGGATGTGCACTACAACCAACCCTGAAGGCAAAGCAGCCACAAAGTGGTATATTTGGGAAGGCAAATATATTGCCAGTGGTGTATCGATTTCTTTAAAAAGACCACAATTAGGGGCTAGGACAATTAATGACCAATGAGGACTTGTACTCAGGAATAAAAGGGGAGTTGTCACAATCTCTAAATCAGTGGTACTCAATTGGGTCACAACCCAAAAGTGGTTCTGATAGGGTCATAAAGACCAAGAAAAACAATGCTAAAAGCAAATAATAAAAATGCAACCAAGCACAATCATGCATAGTTAATAGCTAAATAAAAGTATTTAACTTATTAACTTTTAAAAGGGAGGAGAACATTTTCCCCATATCTTGGACATCAAAGGCACCAACCAAACTCCATGCACAAATTCATGTCACTTGGAGGACACAAACCAAATCAGGCAGATGCCAACAGTGACAGGTCGCATGAGATGCCCTCATCCTCAAAACCATATATAAAATATGTAATGCACAAGAAAATACGACCTATATAAATTATTGGCTGCAAAGTGGTTAAAACCTTCAAAATTCAAGAGACATTTAGCAATTGGCAATCAAAATGAGCAGTTTTCCTATCCAATGTCTAGTTAAAGGTATAGTTCACTCCAAAATTAAAAATCTCTCATCATTTACTCACTAAAATCCCATCCAGATGTGTATGACTTACTTTCTTCTGCTGAACCCAAACGAAGACTTTTTGAGTCTCTTCAGCCCAATGAATCTATCTATAGCAGTTTGTTATGTTAATTTCACATTAAATATTGAATCTAATCTGTAAACAGCACATTCTCACTGTCCAGTATGAACAACTGTCCTTCATTTCAGTATTATTACATGCTTTAGTGGCCTCTAATTAACAAAAACAAGCCCAAAATCAAATTGTCAATCTAATTTTAAGGGCAAGCTCTGACATCTGCCCCTTTGATTGAGCACAAGCAGAGACAGATAATTAACCATATTTGCACATTAACCCCGACACACACTGCATATTGAACGAGCCCTGCTGTGCAACCACATGATAAACAAGGGTTTTAACCATAGCAGCACCACTAATGTTCAAGATAAATAAAACACTCGAAACCACAAGAATAATGAACTCAACGTAATTACAAAACCGGAAATCCACCAATGGCAGGGGGTGATCTAAAAGGGCTTTGCCCCCAAATTGTCGACCGGCATCGCACCTTGCAATCTATTTCCATTCCCCTCCATTAGACCCCAGACAGGCTGAGAAATGAAGGATCGTTACAGGAGATAAAATTTGCTGTGATGGATGGAGTCCCTCACAGAGCCAGGATAAAAGTCATCAGACCTCGGCGGGAAAACAGAGGCAGGTGTCTGTGCACCTACTGCTCGGGAGAGATGCTTTTGAAGGGCCAGTCATTTGTAGCAGGTTTACAAAGGAGTTAATTTCTAAAAATAGATCATGAACTGTGGTCAAAAAGGACATTCCTTGCGATGAAAATGTTTTCACATCTATAGGTACATTTTCAAGTCTACGACAAAACAAGACTGAAGTTAAATGTTGGTTGAACCAGTGTTATTATGTTCGACTCAGTTGGGTATAAACAGATTGCAATGCTGTTTGATGGCACAGAAATCACACTTTGCCTTTACAACTTGAAGAAGTATTCTGGGTTAAATGCATTACATAAGTTAAGCTTTATTGACAGGACCTAAAGCACTTACAATGGAAGTCTATAGCCCTGTTCACACATGTTCCCAGGTAAATTACAGGAAAATCGTTGGGTTCCCAGGTAAATTACAGGAAAATCATTGGGTTGCCTGTACTGGTAAATGTACCACTTGTGCTGTTCACATACACCATCAGTATGGAAATTTACAGGTAATTATACAACTTCTCATTAAGGGAAATTTGATAAAAAGAGTCAAATTTACCAGTATTTTCAAAAAAGTCATGTTCACACATGCCCTCTTACCTGAAAAATGCAGTACATTTTCTGGAAAAGGCTGTTTTTGTGAAAGGGGCTGATGGGCCATTCTAAGTGCATTTCTGTCAGCACATTTGTGTTTTTACAATCTGAGGAATGTCAAAATATGATTTGGTAGTAACTGACAGCATTCCAGAGATTATGTAAATAGAATTTTATAATAGACTTTCTTTCATCCAGGCAACACAACACATGTTAGGCAGAATGTTAGTCTCAGTCACTATTCAATTAATTGCATCTAGGTGTGTAATGGTATGAAAAAAACACAGCGATATCACAGTATCACTGTATCACGGTATTAAAGTGCCTTGCTAAAATTATTAGAAAATACAGCAATGAGTCCACTGACTGGATGATGGCCCAGGATGTGATGTTGGAGCATTTTTCTGGTGAATAGTAAATACATTTTAAATCTTTTTAGTTCGTTAATGACATTCCTAACTGATTTTTGAAATGCAAGCAACATTATAAAGAATAATAAATAGGCCTATATTAAAATATGACTTTCCCATAACGTGCATCGTGTGAATGAATGAAAAACAATGCCGAGTGAAATGGATAAAATTATGCACAAATGTTTTGCTTTTTTTATGCTGTTTTGAAATATAATAATAATGGTAAGACAGGAAAAAATCTCTCTCTCTCTCTGCTGTGCAGTTAGCACATGTGGCTTTTAAAATGAAGTGATGTTCAGTGAAACATTTTAGTAAAGATCATAAAAGTTTGGAACAACATGAGGTAAATGATGACAGAATTTGTATTTTTGGGTGAACTATTCCTTTAAACACAAAATTGCCTGCATTGCAATTATACATTTTGTATAAAAAACAAATTTAAAAGTGCATTGCAGTAATGAAACTTTTTCTCCACTGATCTTCTCCCTCAGTGCATGCTCATTTCAGACTAAAAAAAGCTTATCAACTGTACTTTCCCAGTTCTTTCTTTTCAGATAAGGCGATGGAAATTCTCTATTCACGTTTCTCACAGTAGAATCTAAATCTAGCATGTCAGCCATTTCTACGTGGGCGGCCCTGTAATATCTCTAGACAGCTCCTTTCATGTGGATGTACTAATGATGACAGACATGGAATATATCTGAGGAGTCTGTGACATGGCATGATGAGAAACCAGCTGGTAATCTACAATGAAATGACATTTTCGGTCTGGCTTTGAGGGCCAGGAAGAATTATTACCATTAACTTAACAAATGCCTAGCTCTTGCAAAATGTAATGAACCAGTGACTCCTTTACTGTTACTTATCTCTTTATTTCTTCTTTTAAATGTTTTTTTCTCTTGCTTTGATCGCTGCTCCTCTCCTTGCTTGCACCATCAGTTTAAAGGCTGTACCATTATAGTAGATGTGTTATTGTTCAGGTAGCTTGCTATTAAGATATAAACTTGCTCTGAATGTTTCTCTCCAACTGTTGCTCTGCCATGAAAGTTGTGGACTTGAAAGAGATAGCTGACAGTAGATGATGACAGTTTAGGCTAATGTCCGCTTTTAGCGTTCCTTGTTGCAATACTGAGAATGCAAGGTGTATCTGTGTTACTTTATGTATTGCGGTCTGACACAGTTCAGAACGCAACAACACACGAAATTTAACTTGCGTATCGAGCAGCGTTTGCATCCATGTACTTGTGTAGAGATGTTTTGGGCCAACAATGCACATGTCCTCTGTATTTGCTTGGAAGTTTGGTGACCAGCCCTCAAAGACAAAGGACTATTATCCTCTTGGGCCCCAATTTAGATCTCCCAGAGCCAAAACTATCTTGTAGTGACAAGGAAATTGTGAGGAAGCGAGATTATCTGTGCAGTGACCTGTCGGCCAGTGGTTGTGACATTCTCTTAGGTCTCTTGAATGTCCTTATCAGTTTGGAGGGCCACAACTGCATTAATTCTTCAGTACAGATATTCTATAAAGCAGGCTAGCAGAAGCCAGTCTCCTTCAGAGCAGAATTTATGGATGACTGCCTTATCTAAGGCTAAAGAAAATGGATAGGGCTCATGTGAAAGGCTGCTTTGTGTTGGATGTGACTAGGGATGAATTGGTAACATGCGATCCATGGTATTGACTTGTTATCAGACAAAAGGACCATATAAAAGCAGAAACTAATAAAGTATTAAAGATGGACGAAGCAATGAACAATATATTCTGAAAAGAATGACAGAATATGAGCACTTGGTGTAAAATATATGGCAGCAAAAAAATAATTAAAAAACAGTCCTACCAGCAGGCACGTCACTAGACCCCTTTTACTGGGGCACGTACCCCAGTATAAATCTGCTGTGCCCCAGTAAATGCTCAAGTTTGAGTTTTAACAATTTACTTTATTTGTCAGTGCATTCATTTAGATTGATAATCCATAAAAAAAGAAATGGATCCATCTAAATGCAACACAGTAACCCACCCAATCAACACTTGTAAAAGCAACGCAGTTTAACCGAAAAAACAAATCTGATGCATGCTCGCAGAAATCCATGACGCGCACCCGCGTGCTTGCTGTAATCAAAACCACTGCAGCGTGCACAGCCACACACACAAGTCCAGGGGCCGGTTTCACCAGCTCTATGTACGTTACAATTTAGCCTATTTGTGGCACTAAGTCACAATTTATGCTCTACTAAATATTTGAGCATTGCACCATTAAATTTAGGTAGGACATAACACGACATATGAACTAAATATTTATGGAAGCCTCCGACCAGGAGTAATGGTTGGAATAAAAAAGCAGACTCATTTAATGACATCAATGTGCTCATGTTTTGCATGACAGTCATTAATCATTTCGACATATATGATGATGTTGGAATTTACACTTATTTACATTTACAAGAGAGAAAAAAAACTTTCTTTTAAGCGGCTCTTCAGTTTACAGTGTGCGTCAACATATACAATATATAAGATATTAAAATGAATAAATGTATATTTTTTCCAGCCGGCTGTATTAGCATTTATTTATCACCCCTTATTTATTTTAGATACAGTTCCTAATATATTGTTATTTACACAGGGCAAATATAACATTTATCAAATCTACTTTTATTACGTATCTTATTTTAATGGGGATATCATTTATTACAACTGACAGTTACACGAGCAGACAAGTTTGAACATCAACCATGGCGAGATAAAACTTGAAATTCGTGGCTTTTTAACACTTCTGTGTATAAATTTAAACCTCATATTATGCAACTACGCATTACTTTATGGAGAGTTTACGACCTACTAGTTAAGTCTTGTCTTAAGAACAGGTGGTGCAACCAAATTAAGCACTGACTTAGTTACAAACTAACCAGTTAGCCCTTAATGTGAACTTTACCTCCTAACTTACGTCAGAACTTACGCACAGCTGGTGCAACCCTGCCCAGGTGTCGGCACACAAGTCAGAATTATGGTAGGCTATGAAAACATGATGAAACTAAAGTAAGTTTCTAAATAATACCAATGGTCTTATTTTGACATACATTATTGGCTCCTGTATACAGATGGACATCAGAAAATTATTTGGACAAAGCAGGAATAGGAAACAGAAAGGAGAGATGAGTTTGTGGGAGGTAAACAAACTACATGATAAACAAACTACATCCTCAGCTGTCAGAGTCGGGTTTCAGACATCAGATGAAAAAGCGTCAAGTCTATGTAATTGCAGAGAAAATAAACACATTTTTGTGTTCTGTAGTACTGTCTTTTATTATGATAACATTGAATAAATCTTTTGGATATGAAATTAATAGGACACTACATAAACTGTTGTCAGTAACTATGGCTGCTGTGTGCTAATTACCTAGTGACTATAAAGGACTATATTTTGGCTTGTTTTGAGTTGTTGCAAGTAGACTTAATGAGTTTCAAACGTCAGTTTAAAATTACACCAATTATGTTAGCTAGCTAGTTATTAATTTATAGAAACGACACTACTGCATTTATAAAGTTAGAGATAGCTCAGCTAGTTTCACAAGCTAGCAACCAAACTCAGCCTGTTTAGTGACCAACTCTGCCTAGCGACCAACTCTCTGCTCATTCTGAGAACTTTTTGTCTAAAGCCGTTTCGTCTGAGGCTGTTTTGCCTGACGTTGGATAATGCAATTCTATAGACTTAGATGACAGAGGTTTTCCTGATGTGTAATGTGTAATATAGAAGAATGCAAATGTGCAAGGAAGTTTTCTCAGATTTTTGTTATTTACAGTGTATGCATTTTATGCTGTAAAACATGTTGAGAATGTTCATGTACAGTATGTTGAAGATACTGTATTACAATATTTTCATAAAGATTAATATCTCTACATGTTTACCTTTTCCAGTACTTGTTGCAGTGTAGGAATAGTGGGTTAAGCAAGATTTTGTATAGTGCATTGTGTTGCACACCTTGCACGCAGCAGGCTTTCAAAAAAGAAAAAAGAAAAAGCGATATGAGTCATGGGGGGCCTGTGCACCAGCAGAGCTATATGTCTTGCAACGCCACTGCCTACCAGAATATGTTTCACTGTATTCATATTCACCATTTAATTTTCATTAACTGACATTAAGGGGTCATATTCAACATTTTACATTCTACCCATGTTTGGTTAACCTCTTCACATGTGAAATGAGATACAATTCTTACTTACGAGAAAAGAGCTTGCAGTCACGTCAAATGTACTGTAGTTGGCGCTGCTCCATTCTTAAATAATAGCCTGTTTGCAAAGACAAAACTATCTGCACTGAAAAGCTAAATAATCTGTCAATAGGCTATGCAGAGATATAGGTGCTTCCCCACAGCAGTACAGTTCAAGGTTTATATTAAAGTGTAAATAAATTATCTTGGTATTCTGAGGCACATTTGAACATGTTTGCAGCACATCACACTCATATCTCAAAAATACAATTTGAATTTTTCATAAAATTACCCCTTTAAAATAAAATACATACAATCAGGACAGTGCAAAATTCAAAAAATAAGTCACTCTTTGAATTTTCTACAATGAACTATGAGTGAAGGTTTTCAGTGTTGTCAAATAAATTCCCTAAGGATGCAAGCAAGCAATGAGAATATCTATCCACCTGCAGAGCTTTGCAATGCAATCCACGAGGGCCATCGTAGATTGTCTTTTAAAATTAGATAGGCTTCTACATTACTCTAGGCCAGATCTCATCTTTGAGCATGTGCATAAGCCCGTTTTCAAGGCCAAATTATGTAAAATAATACTGAGTTGTCCCAGATGACCCCTGCACGGTTTGGTCAATTTAATCATGTGGGCTGGCTATCGGCTCGCCCGCCATTTGGAAAAAACACTTTTAAAAGCCTAATGAAGTGTGAAAGGGACCAAACGCAATAGCCACATAGTATGCAGAACAGTGCCTTCCAGCAAAACTTCATACCAATTACAGAAGTCAAAAAGACTTTGTATGTCTAACTAACATCTTGTCATTTATCAAAAGCGTGTTCTCTATGTTGGTTGGTCAGCTCAGCATTTACTTTTCCTCTTTGAAGCTAAATCAATAGAGCATTTTGAATGTAGGCATGGGCAGGATGGGTTGAGCCCATCCAAATATGAGTCTTACCCACCCAAATCAAACATTAGGCAAACATGGTATAATATAAAATATTATACTTTTTACAATCTGTGCATTGGTTAAAAGCAGTCTGGGGGTGGGTTGTGTGTTGCTAACTTTGAGGGTGTGCTGAAGACTGACACAACCAATCACAAAATAGCAATAGAAATGGGTAATTAGTCTATTTTTTTGTCACTGAGTGGAAGCAATGACAAGTTCTACACTCAAGAAGTGGCTTTATTCTGCTGCAAACCAGAGAGTCAGAGACGGTCATGTCAGTGATAATGGTAATAAGAGATGCAAGAGATGCAGATAAAGAAGCCTGGTGGTGCCAGATGATTTTGTTTGTGACCATGGCTTGAAGAATGTTCAGCATTTAAAATGTAATGACAACAATGACATCATCATAAAATTTGTACTGCTAAATTGCAAATTTATGTATTTTCTTTCTTAAATCTATTTATTCATCTATATTACATGTACAGGGCCTGATATTTGATTGTGGGTATTGTGTTTAATTGAATAATTCCCATATGTTCCACATTCAAAATGTAGGGAATTCCCACACACTTTATTTACTTAAACATTTACCTTAAAATTAGCTCTTCTCTTTCTCTCTCATGCAGCTTTCAGCAGCTCATTTAAGGCTTCTTAAGTTTAGTGTGAGTTAGAAAGTGTATTGTCGCATATTTAAAGAATTTAATATGTTATACCATAAATGTTTTATTTTGACATGCAAATGGAATTGTACCACATTTCTATAAGTAAGGGTTATCGCTCCTGTTTAGAACAAACAACGCTGTCAACATTGCAAGCACACGATGTTGGCACGATCTAATTTTTCCACTTATCAAATCATGGTGCTCCCTCATAATACAGACCCTTTGACTAGTGGTGTAGTCTAGGGCATATGCAGAAATACGCCGTATGCCAACCTATCTTTCTTAGGATGCCCACCTAAAATAAGTGATGATATATATGGCCGCCATAGTCTAATGCTGATGCACAAGCATCCCTGAAGTAACCATAATTTGCACTGTAAATGTATCTCCCAGCTAAATAAATATATATTTATATATTTATATGTATATATATATATATATACATATAAATGTATATATATATATATATATATATATATATATATATATATATATATATATATATATATATATACAGTGAGGAAAATAAGTATTTGAACACCCTGCTATTTTGCAAGTTCTCCCACTTGGAAATCATGGAGGGGTCTGAAATTGTCATCAGTGAGGTGCATGTCCACTGTGAGAGACACAATCTAAAAAAAAAATCCAGAAATCACAATGTATGATTTTTTAACTATTTATTTGTATGATACAGCTGCAAATAAGTATTTGAACACCTGTCTATCAGCTAGAATTCTGACCCTCAAAGACCTGTTAGTCTGCCTTTAAAATGTCCACCTCCACGCCATTTATTATCCTAAATTAGATGCACCTGTTTGAGGTCGTTAGCTGCATAAAGACACCTGTCCACCCCATACAATCAGTAAGAATCCAACTACTAACATGGCCAAGACCAAAGAGCTGTCCAAAGACACTAGAGACAAAATTGTACACCTCCACAAGGCTGGAAAGGGCTACGGGAAATTGCCAAGCAGCTTGGTGAAAAAAGGTCCACTGTTGGAGCAATCATTAGAAAATGGAAGAAGCTAAACATGACTGTCAATCTCCCTCGGACTGGGGCTCCATGCAAGATCTCACCTCGTGGGGTCTCAGTGATCCTAAGAAAGGTGAGAAATCAGCCCAGAACTACACGGGAGGAGCTGGTCAATGACCTGAAAAGAGCTGGGACCACCGTTTCCAAGGTTACTGTTGGTAATACACTAAGACGTCATGGTTTGTAATCATGCATGGCACGGAAGGTTCCCCTGCTTAAACCAGCACATGTCAAGGCCCGTCTTAAGTTTGCCAATGACCATTTGGATGATCCAGAGGAGTCATGGGAGAAAGTCATGTGGTCAGATGAGACCAAAATAGAACTTTTTGGTCATAATTCCACTAACCGTGTTTGGAGGAAGAAGAATGATGAGTACCATCCCAAGAACACCATCCCTACTGTGAAGCATGGGGGTGGTAGCATCATGCTTTGGGGGTGTTTTTCTGCACATGGGACAGGGCTGACTGCACTGTATTAAGGAGAGGATGACCGGGGCCATGTATTGCGAGATTTTGGGGAACAACCTCCTTCCCTCAGTTAGAACATTGAAGATGGGTCGAGGCTGGGTCTTCCAACATGACAATGACCCGAAGCACACAGCCAGGATAACCAAGGAGTGGCTCTGTAAGAAGCATATCAAGGTTCTGGCGTGGCCTAGCCAGTCTCCAGACCTAAACCCAATAGAGAATCTTTGGAGGGAGCTCAAACTCCGTGTTTGTCAGCGACAGCCCAGAAACCTGACTGATCTAGAGAAGATCTGTGTGGAGGAGTGGGCCAAAATCCCTCCTGCAGTGTGTGCAAACCTGGTGAAAAACTACAGGAAACGTTTGACCTCTGTAATTGCAAACAAAGGCTACTGTACCAAATATTAACATTGATTTTCTCAGGTGTTCAAATACTTATTTGCAGCTGTATCATACAAATAAATAGTTAAAAAAATCATACGTTGTGATTTCTGGATTTGTTTTTTAGATTATGTCTCTCACAGTGGACATGCACCTACGATGACAATTTCAGACCCCTCCATGATTTCCAAGTGGGAGAACTTGCAAAAGAGCAGGGCGTTCAAATACTTATTTTCCTCACTGTATATATATATATATATACACACACACATTTAAATTTAACTTATGCAATTAAACTTACAGCAAAATACAGCATGCTATTACACCCGTACTAGTCCACATAATATGAAAAGTTCAAAAATTATTTCATTACATGAGCCTCTTTTCCACCATTGGGTGAACGGTTCTGAGCACGGTATATAATGGTTACAATACATTTTCCACTTTAGCACGGTTCAAGCATGGCACGATTATAACCTTTCTCAGAATGGTAAGCTAACCGTACTCAACCGTTCTCAAGTGTGCAGGTTGAATGGCTTTAGTATGTGGTGATTTATTTATCTAGATGCCTTTTTCATCAGGGAAGAACATTAGTGGCTCATTTAACTCAAAATACATAAATATATTCTCATATACTATTTTAATATTTTACTTATATAATATTTTCTCAATAATTATACTTTATAGCCAGTCTGGGATCTTTTTCCTTTCTACATGTTCGTGTTCAGTGGTAAACACAAGCCCTCAGCAAATAATGGAAAACCTCTCGAAAACCTTTTTCTCTTTACTTTCCTTTTTGCGACATGGTCTGTGTCTTTGCTGTTTGTTATAGAGTAAACCCAGAGAAAAAGGCAGTCTACTAAAACCTGGAATATGCAATCATCCTCCATAGCACACCCACCACACTGCACTCCCTCCAATGTTTCCTCTCATGTCTTCGCCAAAAGATGTATCTGTTACGTGCATTCTCCTTATTTCACTGCACCACAGTGACAAAGAAATCATAACCGATACAGATCGGTACAGTTTTGCGATGAGAACTGTTCATCCCGATGGTGGAAATGTGGCTTTACTCACCTTTGTGTTGATGCAAACCTGTATGACATAGTTTCTTCTGTGGAACTCAAAAGATGATATTAGGGAGAATGTTCGTTTCAGTCACAATTCACTTTTATTTTAAGGAAAAGATGCCGTGACAGTGAATGGTGATTGAGACTAACATTCTGCTTAACATCTCCTTTTACGTTCCACAGAAGAGAGAAATTCATACAAGCTTGAGGGTGAGGATGAGTAATAAAGACAGAAATTTCATTTTTGGGAGAAATGCCCTTTAACTAAATGTAAAATTATTTGTTAAAGATAGAAAAAATAAAAACATAAATGTAAAATGCACATGATTGCATCAGGTCTAGCTGAAAAACAAGGGACTGAAAAGAAGGGCCATAATGTAGGCTGTATTCCATCTGGAGGTAAGAATTAAGAAAAGTAGCCTCCCTGAGATTTAGATGAGATTGTTGTAAAATGTTCACATTTCAGGCCCTGCATATACCTATCAACCTCTCTATATTTTCCCACTTCTCCCTCATTTACTTGGGTTTATTTTACTGCCTTGCAAGCACTGGTATTTCCTTCAGAAAATGCTAATCTAGCTTTAATACACTTTCACACTAATTGGGGCGTTTTACGCTAACTTTTTTATCTGAATAAAATCTGGCATACCCGTTGAGCCAATATCAAATCTAAATGTAATTTTACAAAAATGCCATGCAAATCCTAACATCCCAGATAGTTTGGCTTGGTAAAAATCACACTTAATATCAAGAATCCATTTACCCTGCACACTTTTATTCTGCCTATTACAAAAACCTGCCACTGGTTCAGTGTTTTCTTATTAAACTGCCCTTGGGCGAGATTCTAATCAAGTATGTAAGCAAAAGTCAAGTGCACACTCACACATACACAAAAGATTGGGCATTTTTATTTTCCATGTCCATGACCGAAGGTTGCACCATCATAGTTAATTCTCTCTAAGATCATCAATACCCTTGGGCAACTTTTCTGACCCAGTAATCTGGAATAACACATAATTGTGCCTACGCTTGTATACACACATGCTTATTCACTGAGGTTACCAATACACACTCTTCTGAACAGAATGTGCCTTGAAAAGGTCTTTCTGGAAAAAATATAATTTTCTAAATTAAATCCAAATAAACTCATATTTCTAGCACAAACAATGAGCCAGGAGTGTATTCAGAAGCTAAATAACAAGGGGATTACATATTATAAAAGACAATATTGCCAAGTACAAACAGAGTTTGATACTGGTCCAAGCCTATGAAAACCTCCCAACACGGGCACTTCCCAACTCCCTCACAAATTGGATGATCCCCATTGCTTCACAATATGTAGGTTGCCCTGTTTTAACCAGCTCCTCTGCCACACACCACCCAACTGTGTGATTGACAATCTGCAACATACAAATAGCAGCTGGCCTATGTGAATGAGTTGCAATGTGGTAGCAGAGGTGATGAGAGGTAACTAAAAAATGTCATTCTATATCTTCCCCCATCCATGCTTTAAGTGATATTTTTTTGCACCCCAGAGCCTACTGAATATGGCACTGTTAGTGCTACAGTTAGTTTCTTTAAATTAAAATATACCTCATCCGTTTGCTGATTATTTAGATATGAGTTAGTTATTTAGCATCTATCTTGACTGCTGTAATACTAACAGAACTGATTTTGTAGTGTTGATCAAAGACATATACTTGAGGCCTATTCAAGGAACCACAAGGTAAACCACATAAGACATGTTGAAATGCTGCAAACTTACTTTCCCAAGGCCTTTAAATGCACAAGTATTCTGGTGAGTAAATGATGACACAATTTTCATTTCTAGGTGAACTATCCCTTTAAAGACCTGTCAGAGGGAAATTTAATTAAGGCTAACTGGATATTGGATTGGTTCTGTTTTTTGAACTTGCTAAAGTTACTGAATATAGTCTAAAAAAGGTGATGAGGAACACTAAATAAATCTCTAAGCATGACTAAATTAACAACAGTGTGTCACAATGAACTAAAGCACCCCATACAAACAAAGCCTGCTTTGATAACGCTGTGACAAATTAACATTTGTTAGATGAGGAAAATAAATAAAGAACATGACAACAAACCTTATCCATGATTGTTTTTAACCAATTAATAAATATTTCAGGGATGTAAATGAACAGGAGAAATATTGCCAAATGAACACCTGAAACCCTGTCTACACCGGGCACATCTGTTGATACGATGCAGCGCCTTGAGGCTGTATACACTGGACGCGTTGACACGACACGTCGCATCATTGATTATAATGGGTTTCTGTTGCTTTTGATCCAACGCTCACATTCAGTGTAGACAAGGTGTTAGCGGAAAAAAAAAAAGACATTGGTGCGTTTCGTCATAATTTTTTTGTGAACTAAAAGAAGCCTGTTCACCCATTATGTATGATTACCCTTTCCAAAACGTCTTTGTAAAATTTTCACTTTACAAAGCTGGCATTAAGTCAAATCAATTTTGTTTTTACCCCATGGCATTTCGAGGCAGGTAAAGCTGAAATTGATGATACCACAATAACAGAAGGGCATACCGCAAAGTGCTAAGTCATTAAACAATGACACAACATTATTATGAGAACTGGTTGTAAAGACCACACCAAAGAAATTACTGGAATATACTGTATGTGTATTTCCATCCATATAAAAGGACAGATTACCTCACAGAAATAAAGAGAAAAAGTGGAATATACATTGTCCATTTAAGGAAATTATATCTCATTTAATTGCTACCAAGTGCCTTAAAACTCTTAAAAATCTTTCAATGATCCAATGTCATGAACCTTCAAAACGTTGTCAAATTCAGGCCACGTCCACACTAATCTGCTTTAATTTGAAAAAGCATTGATTTGGCTACATTTAAGCCTCTCATCCACACTAGAACAACATTTTCCACCACCAAAAACTTTTGAAACTTTCGAGACTTTTGAAAGCACTCCATTACCGCACACTTTGAAAAAAACTATAATGTTAGGCAATTGAAAATTGAGTTTTCAAATATAAACTAATAAGTGTGGACATGGCCTCAGTCACAACTTCATCTTTGGATGCACTTATTGAATCAGCCTGTTACCCTTGTAAACTTAATTTCTTGTCAGACTGATGAAAACCTGCACACTGTGACTCCCGGAAATTATGTAACAGCCAGCCAATTAAACTGGAAATAGTGATTTCAGCCACATCTTGCCATTTATAGTGCCATTAATGTGTACAATATGCATCAGGTGTTGAATGGTCTGTGGGCGTACCATGGTGCTGAGTATAATAATTCTCTCTAGCTCTTTCCCCTAAAGCTTACACTCTACCTCCATCTATCTTGGTTAAGTACCCTACATAAGACAGGGTAGGAACCCAGCAATGTCACACCTGGAGTGCACTTCCACAACTTTTTCCCAATATTTCTCTCTTTCCCAGATGAGAAGACTCTTCCATTCATCAGGCCTGCCTCTAGGCAGAGCAGCCCTGTGTGGGACTCGCCTCATTTCCCTGCTCTGATTAGTCTGCTTCAGCACCAGAATTCCCTGCCTCCCCAGCTTCCTACTTCGAAGGTTTGTGTGTGAGTATTGTACTTCAATAAAGAGCTAAGGGACTTCTGAGAAAGCATGAGGTGCTCTCTGTTGCAGGGTCTGTAAACTATAGAGGCCCTGCACAAAGTAATGCATTTGACACACTAAAATTGTTTATTTGTACATGAGGCATGTTTGGGGCAAGTTTTCTGATTTAAACTGAAGTTGTCTCAGCATACACAAAATGTGCAATTTTATTATCTATGAACTGCAACAAAAACTAGATTTTTATTTCATAAAAACTACTTAATTTAAGTTTATGGAATTATACTCAGAATAGTAAAACTATATTTATAATCTTATGAAATGGGTAGGATCTGATTGGATGAGCCACAATCAAAGCCAATTTTAATATACAATATATGCATAAAATCCAATATATTCACACTGTGACCACACATCAATTGAGTGCAACAGTGCCTGTTCACTCTTTCAACCATATTGGTTGTGGAAATATTCTTCCCATTTATTTATTAATGGGATTTCATAAAAACCTTCATAAGGAGTTTTAAGTCACTAACCAAATCAACCAGATGCAAGGGTGAATCACAACATTACCAACTTTGATCTGAAGTAAAAAAATATATGGAAATCAGACAAAAAGATAGAAAGAGAGAGTGAAAGAGAGAGAGTGACTCGGTTGCATTATTTGCAGTACATCATGGACGTGGGTGGTCGAAGCAAGGCTTTAGTGTTTTGTTGGCCACGGTTCTCTGATTGGTCAATTTTCTCCTTCATAATCACAGGTAGTGTAGTTCTATCAGAAAGACCTGAGATTATTGGAATAATACAAACAAAAAGATACTTGGTATTAAGATTTGGCATAAGCCCAGTCCTACAGTTCAGTGCGCAGATGCTGCTTGAACCATCAGATCCTGCCGGAGGTGATGACGGCAGGGGAGTGGAGCTTACACCATGTGCACCAAACTGGTGCACATGGGGTGGTGGGGGGTGTAAACACGAAAGTATGTGAACAAAGAGAGGCACCTGGCAGGCTCATAAAGCAGAGGCTGTATTGTGATTGGATGTGATGCCTGATGAATGAATCCCAAGATCTTCTTGCTAGAACTACGCTTATGCTTACATTTTTTCACCAGGAATTCTGCTATTTAACACTATATTTAAAAAAATAAAGTTGAAAATGCAGAATGACGGCTTCAGCAGAGGCATATACTATTGATTAACAACCTCGGATCGATTCATAATCGATTCCCCTATGGAAAATATTAATGGGATTTTTACTTCCGGAACCAGACGGTTGCAATCTATTGAATTCTATATTAATGTGACAAGTTGTAAAGTTGCTCAGCAACCGTAAACAACTAAACTCGCAAAAGAGTTAGACTACACCCCTTAGCAAGCACCACCAATCACCTAAAAAAACTAAATTGTGTTTCCATGCCTATTGTGCTTGAGAATGCTTCAGTTCCCAGAAACCCAGGAGACCCTTTGAGCCTCTGCTTGCTGAATCATTTGGCTCATCTGCTCTCAGGAACAGCCTGGCCTACTTGCAGCTGTAAGATAAGTAGGCTACGCAGCCAGGCCTGGCACCCCAATAACCTACAATTCCTTTAAAGCAATCCCTACAGTGGTCTCACTTGTTTTCTTTCTTTCACCGTAACTAAAAAAGCTATAGCAAGATGTGTAGCTATATATATACTGTGTGTGCTGTGTGTACATAATCAACAGTGGGAGAATCTACCGTGTGGATAGTGGAAGATCCTTTTACTGTTTCAACAAACTCTGTCAGCCTCAGGGAGTCTGATGCAATCTGTGCTTATAGCATGCAGGGAAAACACATACATAACTATCCATCAAACAGACTGATATAAAATTTACAGTGCAGTTATTTAAACTAAGGCCAGTTGATGGTTGTCACTGTACTCAGGCTTGATAAGTTTAATGAGAAGCAGAAAGCTAGGAGAAAATCAAAATAGTGTGTCACTTTTAAAGGGATTGTTCACCCAAAAATTAAAACAAAATTAGATTATAGGCAAAATCGCAGCTTTAGTCACCATTAATTTTGATTGTACGAAATACAGTGGCTCGAACATTCCTCATAGTATCTTCTTTTGTGATCAATAAAAGAAAGTCATACAGGTTTGGACCGACATGAGGGTGAGCAAATGACTTTTCCTTTCATGTTTGAATTACCTAATGCAAGAGTATGATGCAAAAACATAATAAGAATTTATTTAATTCGATTTTTAAAAATCATGACTTGCGAAACCAGTGGTGCAACACCAGCATCTAAAGACATGCAATGTCAAATCCATTAAGATCCCAAATTAATGTGTTTTGCCAGTAATTGATGTTATGGTTTGATTATAGTTTTGATATAATTAGCAGAGAAATTTGAATGGTTCATTAACAAACATTTGTCTCACTTTCATTGCATTAATGCAACATTTCTTCAGTGTTTTTTAGAGAAAGTGACAAAATGCAACATGACCATTTTCTGCATTGATAAAGAAATAACTTTCCATAGTGATAACAGAATTTGTGTGTTCTCATTCCTGAAATATGTTCACCACTTTCTAGGTCCACATATGCCACACTCCCCAATGACAGTAGGCATTTGCTGCTTCAAACAAGTGTTGCTGTGGGACTGTACACTCCATCATATGTGAAAATGAGGAGTTCAACTTCTGCTACACCCAGATGTAAAATGTCACAGTTATGGGAAGTGAGGGAAAACGAGAAAGAAAAGTACTTTTATGGAATGCAAAAAATAAATAAATAAATGAAAAGCAAGAATAATGCCAATATGAAAGCTTGTTTAGGATCTACAAATCGATCTCAGAGTGTCAAATGAGGAATATTTCCAACCAAGTACACATTACATCAGCAGAGCAGTGAGGAGTCAAGACAAGTGAGAACCAGAGGCCTGACTCAAGACAAGTTAACTTAAAAAAATGTGGTGTAGGCTACTCTGCTGTTTAAACATAAGCATACACATTCCATGGACTCCAAATGTTTGAGGCCACACTGAAAGATTTTTGTTTTTTTTTTAAGATTTTGAAAAAGAAAGAAAAAATAAAATAAAACAAAGAAACATAATTCTGAAAAAAAGAATTAGATATGTCATCAATTGATAGGTCATCAATCAATAATATAAGCCAATTTGTGACACAAGCTATGTTAACTCCTGTACAAAAGGAACAAGTTCCTCGCTTCCACTGAAACACACAAGATGCTTAAATTAGATAGGTGGTCTCAGACCACTTCAGTACATATTGAACTTCACTATAAATTAACATGCAACAAAAAACAATTAGGGGTTGAAACTCTCTTGTATTCCAGAACATGCTAAAACAATTTGCTGCTAACATAATTTTAAGTATTGTTTGCTCTGGCTTCCATCCTTCAAAGATGGAGTGTAATTTCTGTGCCATTAGTGTCTCCAAACAGAGCTACAGAAGCTCAGACAAGGAAGTCATTGAATGTGTCATCTAACTTGTGCGACCGCTTAAACAAACAGAGACATTTTTTGATTGTCCACCGTGTTTGCACTACTTAGGGAACCCAGTCTATGTCTTGATTACTAATAGTTGTCTCTGTACATTAAATAGGATACGAGCAAAATTTTAAACATAGAAAAAATTACAAACTTCACCTTTATATTGTGACAGTAGAAAATCAGTCATAATTTCAACAGTATTTCTGCAGGTGGGCTCTAGAGCTCACGAATTGCATCAGCAGACATTATTAGGAAGATAAGTTCACATATAGTTCAGAGTCAGAAAACCCAGAAGAAACAGGGATGTATAAAAAATGTCTTTATATTTAAGACTCAAACCCTGCCAGGACACTGTATTACAATGTTTTTCCAAGTACTAAAAATGAAATCTTCATTTTTTTTCCTGTTGTTATTTCTTATAGCCTTAAGGTTTTACGTTGACCATAACCAGTAAAACATCAACCATCAGACAAGTGTAAAGTATAATTTTGTAATTGAGCATATGGATGTGACTGACTCATATCCCGTTATGGGTGAAGAAAGCTGACATTCCTTTGTTCACAGTCCATCAACGTGCCACTTAATATGCACGCTCACGCATTTACAAACAAACACAATGTTGGAATACACAAACACTGCTGACTCAGTGTATGTACTGAAAACATTTGGCAGAAGGGCAAATTAAGTATTGCTTGAAACACAGACAAGCTTATCTAAATGCCTCTCACACACACTATTATATTTTAATTTAACATTATTGAGATGCATTTTTACAAGCCTCTTCTTTTTAAAAATGTCAGACTCTTTATATTAACAGATGATCAACTATTCACATACTCCATAAAACTTTATGGACTCTCTAAATCTAAATTAGACTTTGATTAATACAGCTGTAGAACATGCACCCATGGCCAACTAAACAGACAAGGCTTTTTATATATACTGTATATAATTATATTATTAGTGATGTTTGCTAAGGCAATCAATTATGATAAAGCAACCAAAAATATCCCATGACATTAAAGGAAGAATTTAAACATAAATAGGGGCCAGAATGTCAAAAAGATTTGAGAGAGGGTTCTTTGGACTTGGGTCATCAAGTAACCACCAGGAAACCTTAACAACACCTTAGCAACCACACAGCAACAGGTTAAGCACCACCCAGAACTAGGCATGGGTGATGCCACTTATTGGTATTCAATCCAAAACAAAGTACTATCAAGGCCAATATCAATACCAATACTTCTTTCAATTATTATAATTATATATATATATATATATATATATACTCTACCGTTCAAACGTTTAGGGTCACTTACACATTCTTTATTTTTTATATTATTATTATATCTGTTATTTTGTTCACATTTTAGAATAATAGTAAAGACATCACAACTATGAAATAATAGAAATGGAAATATGTCAATTATGTTGTGACTAAAAAAATCTAAAATAAATCAAAACTATGTTATATTTTAGCCTCTTCAGAGTAGCCACACTTTGCCTAGATTTTGCAGAAATGTACTCTTGGCATTTTCTCAACCAACTTCTTGAGGTATCATCCTGAGATGCTTTTTAAACAGTATTGAAGGAGTTCCCATATATACGCTGGGCACTTATTGGCTGCTTTTCTTTATTTTTAAAACTTTTTTTATTTTTTTTAAATACAATTTTAGTGTTGTAATTAAATAAATTATTATGTTGGCACAATTATATTTTTGTCTACAAAACTAATTTCAATATATACATATATATATATATATATATATATATATATATATATATATATATACATATATATATATATATATATATATATATATATATATATATATATATATATATATATATATATATATATTTTATTTCTGAGCCATTTACAAAAATATTCTAATTGTATAGCCATTTCATGTTATATTTTATAGTAATGTTTATTGGCCTAAAAGTCACATGATTTTATCATGTATTAACAAGAATTACAATGTTTAAACAGTTCCAATGCTTTGGCAACATTTAATTTACAGGAAATAAACTTAAGATAAAGTTGTAGTACAATAAATAAACTACATTACAATATTACTGTAAATAAACAAATGTCACACAAACCCATAAATGTTACATTGGTAACATTGGTTCTATTTGTTAATGTTAGTTAACAACAGTTGTTAACATGAACAAACAATGAACAATACTTTAAAGTTATATTGTTAACATCATTTAATGCACTATACACTAACATGAACTAACAATGAACAAATTTATTTTATTAACTAACATTAACGAAGATTAATAAATGTTGTAAAATATATATTGTTAATTGTTTGTTTATGATACCTAATGTTAATGTATGAAACCTTATTGTAAAGTGTTACATGTATATTTATTTTCATAGAAAATAGTGTGAATCTACTCCAAATTATGTTTTACTGTCTTTCTGTCATTAACTGTCTTTCAGAACTTCTCTATTAAGAAGAGTGGAAGAAGACAGTTCCTATCCAAAGCAATTCAGTTTTTCCCACTTTACAGCATTTATTGTCATGGTAAATAAATACATCGCTAGTTAAAAAACAAAAAAACTTTAGAATCAATATTTGATGTGAGGATTGATCCTCTTGATACAACATCAGCATCGGAAGTATCAATACATTAAGACCGATCTCCCTTGGGACCCATAACAACCTAGCAACATAGCGTCAAGTTTTGTTCAGGCAAGTACTACTTACATTTCCCTTAGAAACAAATGTACTTACTTTGTATATTTATCCAGCCCCCGCTTCCTCCTTAAGAAGAGAGCTAGTGATGTGTCACAGTGGTGCCGAAACCTGAGATTTAGGAGGAAGAAAACAGCATTGTGGAGTCCTCGCCGCTGGTCAAAGTGTTCAAGTCCCTTGCCAGAATCCACCAAGCCCAACATAAGGCTCTGCTTGAGCTACATGTGGAAAAGGAGCAGCGGTTCCATGCACTGTTCCAGGCTCAAGAGGAGGACTGGCAGGTGCTTCGGAACTTGGTACACTAGATGGGGTCTTCAGCTGCGACCCCGGACCCACCCATGGCCGTGCCGCACGTCACCCTGACCAAGATGAGACCTCAGGATGACCCGGAGGCTTTTATCGAGCTCTTTGAGCAGATGGCCGAAGGATGGAATTGGCCGAGCACCCAGTGGGCAGCCCGCCTACTGCCGCTGTTATCCAAGGAAGCCCCATTTATGGCCCAACAACTTCCTGTGGCCAACCTCATTGTGTATGAGGATCTGAAGAAAGCCATCCTGCAATGGGTCGGCTAAAGCCCAGAGCAACATCGGCAAAATTTCTGCTTGCTGACGCTCGGTGAACTTGGCCTCCCGTTCTCATTCACTCGACAGCTCTGTGACACCTGCCGAAGGTGGCTGTTGGCTGAAGATCATGCCGCTGAGGAGGTACTCGATCTGGTGGTAGTGGAGTAATTCACAACTGTTTCCCCAGTCCCATGGACGATTCAACCTGCCGGTTTTCCCTAACCATCTCTGCTCTCCCCCACAGGCTGGTGAATTCACTGCCACAAGTGTGGGCGTGAAGACTAGGCTGGACATGCTGGAGCTGTGGGGAACCTAGGCATATCCAGGACGGATGCCCAGCGATGGAGGTGGAGACACTGGTCCGTATCCCCGACTTGCCACAGGCTGCCCCCGACTGAGAAGGAGCTGTGCCAGTGCCACCTGTCAGCTCCACGTAAGGAGGACATAAGGGAGGGGGAAGTTTCAGCTTCCCCAGCCCTTAGAAGATTCCCTGCAGGGGATTTCCCTCTGGAGCAGATGCGAGACGAGACCCTTAGGCACGCCTTCGACCAAGTGAGAGTGATCGATGGTCAATGCCTCCAGTCAGACATTGCACTCGCTTATCCGTACTATTCAATTATCAAGGATTGGTTGTATTGAGTGACGCAGGACACTCAAAGGAGAATACAATTCTATTTTTAGTACAGAGGAGTTAGTACGGCTCATTACAATCCGATGGCGGGTCATGTAGGACAGGAAAAAACACGGAACCTTCTAATGGCCTGTTTCTATTGGCCGGGCATTCACAGGGATGTTCGCAGGTGGTGTGTGGCATGCTGTGAATGTCAGCTGGTCAATACACTGGCCACCCCAAGAGCACCATTTGCGCCCTTACATTAATCGAGGTCCCCTTCGGAAGAATTGTTATGGACCTCGTCGCTCATTAGAGCGGAAGGCACACAGGCATTGCTTTGTGGTTTTTTTTATGGACTACGCAACGCGATAACCGGAAGCAGTGCGCAACATTTCAGCACAAAGTGTTGCAGAGGCACTCTTCAGCATTATCTCCCGAGTGGGATTCCAAAAGAAATCCTCATTGAGAGTACTACCTCCAAAATGATGGCTTGGTCGAACAATTTAATCAGACCCTGAAGAATATGATTTGTGGTGCTCAAGGATGCTCAAAATTGGGACAAAGGGCTCGAGCCCCTATTATTTGCAGTTAGAGAGGTCCCGCAAGTTTCCACGGGCTTCTCCCCATTTTAATTATTGTATAAGTGTTGACCATGTGGCATGCTTGTCATCCTACTGGAAAATTGGGAGGATGGACTTTCAAACAGCAAAAATTAAATTCAATACGTTCTTGACTTGAGAGCAAAACTCTACACAATGGGCAATTAACACCAGGCTCAAGAAAGTCAAAGCCGGCTGAATAATAGGGGTACTCGACTATGGGATTTTACACTGGGATATAAAGTCCATGTATTGCTCCCCATATTGAGCTCTAAATTACTTGCCAAGTGGCAAGGACCCTTTGAGGTCACACGGCGAGTTGGGGAAATTGATTTTGAGGTGAAACGAATGGATAGAGGCAGAGCATGTCAGATTTGCAACCTCAACCTCCTAAAACCATGGAGAGAGGTGGTCCCCTTGACTTTGGAGATGGTGGTTCCGGAGAGAGAGGAGCTTGGACTGGAGATGAACTTAAAAGCCACCGATCAAGTCACCCCGGTCACTTGTGGAGACCACCTCTCACCATCCCAAGTCACAGAGGATGCCATGTTGCAAAGAAAATTCTCTGACGTGTTTTCACATCTTTCCAATAATATGAATCTCATAGAGCACCATATCGAAACGACCCCAAGGGTAGTGGTACGCAGTCATTCCTACCGATTACCCTAGCACAAAAAAGAAGTGGTTCAGGAAGAATTAAAGGCCATGCTGGATATGGGGTTGTGGCAAGGGGGGCATGGTCAAGCGTCCATCCGGAGAGAGAGAAAGTGTAGGAAGTAAGGGCACTTCCACCTGCGCTAAATTATGTCTAACACCTGTCTCTAATTACAGTAAGCACAGGGAGAACAGCATAAAGGAGCGACACCACCAGCAGACCGAGAGAGAGATAGCTACCCCTCTGAAACAGACTGACTGAAGCTAATGTGTGTGACACTGAAGAGTGATTTTGAGTTTTGTTATTAAAAGTTTTACTTTTGAGTCAAAGTATCAAGTTCCCCGTGTCCTCCCTTTACAGGGGGAAATAGAAGAATCAAGTAGGTGGTCCTGACCCTCTGGTATCTGTTTGGGCATGTTTTCACCCTCTATTCAGACCACGCCCCACTCCAGTGGCTCCATCGTATGAAGGATACCAACGTGTGGATCACCCATTGGAATCTAGCCTTCCAGCCTTTTAAGTTCAAGGTGGTCCACAGGCCGGGGGTGCAGATGGCTGTTGCGGACTTCCTCTCCAGAAATGGTCTGACTACGGTCTGTAGTTATATGTGTGTGCATTTGTTGCTGAAAAGAAAACCATTTGTTGTAAAACTGTAAAGTGTATAAAAATAAAGACTTGCGTTGGGCATTTAAGAACAGAGCTAGTGATTTGTCACAATTAACTATTTAATTCTCATGGAATTATGGGAATACACACCATAACTAACCCAGAAATGTATAAAAAGTTTGCAGGTTGTTCTGCATTGCAGTCAGGTGATCTGGAGAGTAATCAGGATGGACATCAGATGGAACAAGAGAAAACAAAGGGAGGTATCATAACAGCTGGTCCAATGGAGGAAGCAGAACTAAAAGACTTAATGATGACATTTAGTGCAATGTTATCTTTTAATGAGCTTTTCCCAATCGGCACCCACCTCACTTTAAAGCAATGTTCCTCTTAATTTTCACAACTAAACTTGTACTTCAATGGCATATGTCATGCAGGGACATAAATATGGGTTGATAAATGGGCAGGGACTGATGAAATGTTTGATATGTGAATATAGTTGTGAATTGTGGCTTTTGTATCCTTAAAGCCCATACGAAATACAGGATGATGGTTTGGTTAATGATTTCCAGAGTGGATAATACAAGAAAAAGACCCCTTAGAATCATAGAGAGTGTGTGTATGAAAGAGGGAGTGAAAAAGTATGTGAGGTATAGGAAAATAGATATAAAGCGAATGAGAATGCCGAGCTCCTTATAGTTCATACAGAATACTTTTTGTATTGCTTTTGATGGTGCTTAAATCATGCTTAGCTGATTAAAATTTTTCACATTTCACATAATTTATATAATCACTTTTTCAATGTGAAATTTAAGGGGGCTTGAACCCCCAACCTTCTGGTCAGTAACCCAGAGCCATAACTACTGAGCCACCACTGCCCCCCCAAAAACATTTGCCAGCTAAGCTGGGGTCAGAGTGCAGGGTCAGCAATGATACAGTGCACCTGGAGCAGATAGGGTCAAGAGCAGTGCTCAAGGGCTCAACAGTGGCATCCTGGTGGTTCTGGGGCTTGAACCCCCGACCTTCTTGTCAGTCTGAGCCACTGGGGCTGAGCCACCACTGCCCCTAAATCAACCACTGCCTAATGGTGGTTATATATTCGGAGACTTATTTATCTAATTTGTAAAACGGGGACACATGATGAATGCTAGAAATGTCCTTTTTGGATGGATCAGCAGTCTGTAAACCTTTCACACCTGTGACACATTGATGTGCCTTTAATTACTATTCTTTTGTCTACTGAATAATCTTCCTATCCATCTGCCATAGTAACATTCATATCATACATAGATATAAATGTACATAACCCACACATTAATCTTTACAGTAGCAATACATGTTTTTTTTTAATATAAAACAAGTATACGTGGTCTTACGTGGACTATTTTTACATATTCCATAATAGAATACAATAAAATAGCGTAACCTAGGCCAAGGTTAGCATGCTAGAGTTAGCACTATGAATTCAGGATGTAAACATTACAAATACTTTCAGTTATCGCCGAGTGATTATAACAGCTTCTTTTACTGATCTCATGTGGATTCTATTCATAGAATGAGGCAGAAAACATTAGATTTATTGAATGTGCAGCCTGAAGCAAATGACACGTAGAGATACAGAGCTTTTTATGTATTCAGACAAGAAATACCAGCGATCGAAAGGAAAATATAGACAAACCATATATTTTCTTAATCGTTTATTTATTCACGACATTTCTCCTCAGTCAAATATATATTTTTTTAGGCTTTACACCTAGTTTATAAGGATAATGTCCAAGTGAAACAAAGCAGAGCTCGTATAGTTAGAAAAATCCAGGAGCAAATTGTACAATATTTTGCCTTTGGACATCACCACAAGCACAACAGATAATGTACATCTGATCTGCACAAAAATCAATGCATTAAGAATGTAAGAAATGCTTGTGGCTGCAAAGTTGTCCATGTTATTGTTGTGACCGTTTTGTGGGTCTCACTGTAGTAGATTTCATTGAAGCTCTACTATGACACAAAAGGTCAACCGGAAAACATCTACATAACCTCCTCAGCTGACATTCTTTCTTCAGCAATTTGATTGCACATGTTGTCATGTATACTTGGATAGGGAGATTAATACTGCTCGACAACTCAAAAACCCACCGTAGTTTGATTATAACTGCCATTGTCAAACTACTCGTTGTTTGCAGTTAGGAAAGAGATGAGGGAAGCATATAACATATAATAAGTTACTGACATAAAAACAGTAATTTGTATTGTATAAATAAATATGTAATAAGTAATCAAATTTGATAACAGAAGTTTCCTTTCTTAAAATGTGCTGGATAGGAGAGGCCAGCCAAAATTACATGCCTGCATTGTATCGATTAGAAATGTAGTTTTTTGATTGGTTGGGCTATGGGATTAAAAGTGCAATGTCTTACGGTTATCACGAGGCTACGTTCCTAACCCTTAGTACGAACAAGTAATAGAGATGCTTTTCTTAGCAAGCACAACTACTAACAGTGTTAGCACGTTGAGATGTTAAAAGTCTCTTTTGCTGTGGAAGTATCCTTGTAAGGCGGTAAAATTTATGATTATTGAAATATGAATCTCTCCTTCAAGTGGTCTCAGGGGAATTCTCCCAAGAGCCTCACATTCTGAGGTGGGAGGTTAAATTGCATTGTGGGAGTCAGTATTCGATTATGACACCAAGGGTTAAGACTCTCCAATCCTCGGGCTATCAATGCGAGGCTGTGAGAAGTCATAGACTACAAGCCCCTGCTGATCTTGCATTTATGTTTGTGAGGCAGAGGGAAAAATTAACTGTACAGTATATGGGCCGTCATATCAGGCTGCCCCAGGGAAATGAAGATAGATTAATAGTACGCATGAGGAGTGCCTGGTGGGGGTAGGAAAAAACGGATGAAGAGGGATGTTTTTTTCAATAGATAGTAAAAGTGAGTATGTGTTCCTAAGAAGAGCTAGCCGTAAGACTTGTTTCTGTTGCTATGGCACACACAGGCTGCGGTGAGCAGCAAAAAATTTACAAGAAGCGTGTGTGTGGGTGTGTGAGTATTAATAAAAAGTGTGTGTGTTTGTGTCTGTGTTGGCGTATGATGGTAACAGTGGGCAGTATGGTGATATCATATGTACATGTGTGTGCCAGTTGATGTATGTGGTCAGAGATGACAGATGACCTGAGTTACTTTAGTACAATTCCCACCACATCTAAGTTCAACACAGGCCTGGACCTGTCCACCTTAAGGCGCATGGGTGTTGCCTTCCTGCATCGCCAGAGGCACAAAAGCAGGTTTAACCAGATAAATTCAGAAAAGAGGGAAAAACATACCCTTCTCCAAAGATTTATGTATCATACTCCATCAAGCTTGTTACACTGCCAAAAAGTACTGTGTTGCCCCACTTTTGTGTCTGTGCAAAACTGCCACAGATGTGCCTTGCTACAGACCAACCAATGCAGATATTTGCAGTGCAAGTTGAAAATGTTCTAAGCCAACATGATATCGAAATTGAACCCATTTAATTCCTAAATGCTACCAGTCTTAACTGAGAAAGATTCATCAGAGTAATTTATTCCATAGAAAAAAAGTCAATATAATCTTTCATCAAAATACTGTGTAATAACTTGCCTCTGAAATGGCATTCCTCTTCAACTGATGTCAACTAGGCACAGGCAATGTATTAATGTTATAAAGGGATAGTTCACCCAAAAATGAAAATTCTCAAATTATTTACTCACCCTCATGATATCCCAGGTGTGTAACACCATTTGAAGAAAAAAATCTTAGCTCAATAAGTCCTTAAAACACAACTGAATGTTTTCTCTTTTGACAGACAGTCAGCATAATTCCATCCATACTAAACCATCTGTTAAATTAATGTCTTCTAAAGTGGCACGATCGCTTTTGGTGCAAAAAAAATATAAATATTGATGTACTTTTTTAAACTCTAAATCATGCTTCCGGTGAGCAGCGGTGTGCACATGTAACGTAATCACATTGGCATTTGAAACAAGTGAGAACTGGTGTAAGTGCGTCAAAGCCAGAAGAGCAGCGCTGTTTACAAGTGAGGAGGAGGGACACTGTACAGTAGCTTCGTTGGTTATGTATCTGTTAATATCTGCTATAAGGTATCTGTTTCCTTACTCACAATGGTATGTTTGTGTGCTCATCCTGGATGTCTCAACCAAGTGGAGAATGTGTATCACCCAACCTTCCAAACTAAGGTCGCCACCGATTATGCAAACACAAATACTTCCTGGTTTCAACACGGAATCTGAACCTGGGTCTCCAACGCTGCTGACTCAACGTGCTTCCGGTGATGCACAGGGGAGGGTAAATATGCTGGTGCCGGTGTACAGATGTATGATAGAAGATAGCGCTTGTCAGTGAGTCTGCATTATGTGGACTATACTAGGGTACCGTAACTCTCGGAAACAACATGCTGACTTCTTGTGTGATCATGTTGTTTTATGTCCTGTTTCACTTAAAAAATGTTAATGTGTTGCAAATGTGGTTTCATCCCCAAAAGAGATATGCATACATGCTGTCAACATACACACAAAACCCTCTGCTTCCCAACTTCATCTTGCCTAGGCAAACAAATTGTTTGTTTCCTTCCCGGTTTAGCCGAGTGAAAGACACATTTTATTTTGCCAGTTTATCTGGACTCTCCCCTTCTCTCCATGGACTGCCAGCAAAACAATAATTATTAGGACTCTGAGAATAGGAATGGGAGGCCTTTTGAAAACTGTTAATTACAACTTTATAAGCACGACAGAGGGTCAGACACAGTACACAACACAGGCACTGATGCCACAAGACCCTGCAAGAGACAACTGCTTATGCTGTATGTACACAGCCATAAGTGTCTACTGAGGAAAAAGAATTATGGATTATGAAAGATTTTTGTGGGTGTGTTCAGAACATAGATTTAGTGTCTGACTCTGACTGAGTGAAAAAAAAATGACAATTCAATAAGAAGTGTGTAATTTCGACATCACTAGCATCACCAAACTGAATGCAAAATTAGGGATTGTTTCCAAAAATGTTTCTCTAACACTTACCCCAAATGCAATTGGTCAGATTAACAAATAGTCCCGCCTTGAGCTCATGCCATTTGTTGAAAATGTTAAGCCAATTCTGTTTCCCTTTTCTCAAAGATAAGAGGTAACCGAGGCTCTCAAGAGAGACCCCAAGTGTCACTAAATCGACACAACGTCTCATTTCCTCCATAAGGGTGCAGAGGCTACGACAGTAACCGAGACATTATTTTTGCCTGTCAAATAGATTTAAATCCTTTAAATCCTTTTCCTGAGAATATTGGAATGCTCAGAATAGAATTGAGCAATCCAGTGTAGTTTTAAGATAATGTTCCCTTGTCATTCCAGATGGCCGTCAAGTCAAACAGCTTCAGGCTGTTAAGCTGTGATTCACAATAAACATCCGAGGAATTTTTGGATTGAACTGGCAAAAGATTCAGCATCTGAATTGCAAAAAAACATTCAGAATACAAATACTATAAACATACCATTCCAAACACAATAAAATATTAAATATTACTCACTTCTGCTTCTCTTCAGCATCTAATTTTTATAATCACATTTATTTTAAATGTCAACAACAACAGAGGCTACAAAAAACAATGCATTTTTGTAGTTAAAAATAATACTCTCCGCTTCTTGCCCTAGAAAACACGTGAAAAATCAGTGATGGAAATGCTCTCTGCTAATCAATAGCATCCTGCTTTTAAACCTGTGGAAAAAAACACTGCTCTTCTGAACACAAATCAGAATTCATTATGGTGACCTGAATGCCACAATCCAACTCATTTGAACATAAGAACTAAGCCAAACAAATTTAAAAGCTCATGTTCTACTTGGTGCGTTATACAATTCTATCTGATGGCTTGAACTGTTCAGATCACATTGACAATAACGTGACTTTACCAACACATTCCTAAAGAAAATGTCACCAGCTAAAAGTACTTTTGACAAGTAATGCCTGTTCCAGGATCAACATCATTGTCACATTTAAGGAATAAGGAAATAATAAAGTTTTAGGGCTAGGCTTAAAGGCTGTTTTTACACATTTTGTAAAGAAAAATGTTAATCCCAAAAACAGGTATCTGAGACATTAATCTATCCTGGAATAAACAGGCTTGGCTGTCTGATACAACTACTGAATGCTCAGATTTATGTACATATCTAATCTGTGCATTACCATTACATTTGGCTAGAAAATCAAAACACTTAAAAGTAATTTTTCTTAGATTTATTGTTGGTGTATTTATTGCATTTTGCCTTTATAGGGCAGTGCAGTTAGAGCAGGGAATTGTATGTTACTAAGTGGTAGAGGTGCCTCAAGTAGGCAGAAAATACCCATGCATTATGTCACAACTGAAAATGGGACACATTCTCTATTAGAATTCCAGTGACATCCAAAACACAGATGGGGAAATTCCTGAGAGGGATGCAGACAAGCACCTGTCAGGGCACACATGGCTGAGATTCATTCTGGCTGTCACGAAGAGCGGAAGAATAGTAATTCATCCAACCTACAGTTTAATGTAAAAACTAAACAAACCTGCAGTCTCTATTTTAATCTAAAGGAAAAGTTCAGCTACCATTGGTAATTCTGTCATCATTTACAGGTACTCACTCGCTCATGTTGAATCAAACCCATATGATTGAAACAAAAAGAACGAAAAAAAGTTTAGATATGCACGTGTACCAGAAAGACGTTCAAGATAAGGCAACTTTAGGCACAAAGAGGCTTGCTGCTTTAATATGCAGCTTTTATGACAACAAAATCATTCATTAGCTTCCTACAGAGCAGCGTCGTACTAATGAGATCTAAGTCAAAGTCTGTTTTAATGGGTTTCACTTCACCAAAACCAGAGACCAGAAATGATGCCAGAAATGTAACAGTAACGTAACTGTAATGTAAAACTTCCATTGGGATATGAAATAAATGATGCAATGAGTTTACAGAATAACTACTGGCCATGTTCTAAAGATTATATGAAACATTAAACCCTTGTTTTATTGAAAAAGGTACAATTTTGTGAGAAATGGCGAATGCAACAGCTGGCTATATTGTGTAATTTTCATTCGTTAACAACAATCTGAGGTTGCTTTAGTTGACATTAAACAACATTTTAATGGTTAAGCTTGTTATAATTTGACAGCTATAAAACATTTTCATGCAAACAATTCCAGTCTGGCCAAAACACTCACTATACCATTTCTCCAACATTACATTTTGGAAAACAACAAAAAAATATATAATGGTGTTTATATCAGTTGCTGGTGTTGCATCTCAGCTAAACCGCTCCAGATGTCTATAGACAAAATCAAACATTGTGATACACTAAGGTCTATTTCTCAGACAAATCACATACAACATCTGACCCAAATAGTCTACTTATTAAGTAATTATGATGTACACTGCATCAAAATATCTGAAAAGATTAGAGCATGTTATTCTACAAGTAACATAAAAAAGTCAAGGACACATGAGACTGCTGTTTTGAAATGTGTGTTTTCCAGCAGCATACAGTTCACAAATGTCAAATGATATAGATGGGATTTGAGAACTAATCTTACATGTAAACAGAGACAATTTGTGATCAGCAACATGCTCCGATGATGTAAACAGATTAAAACGTGACTGCAGCAAAATAATTTAGCCTGAAAACGTGATCTGTAGAGCCCTTGAAAATGCCCTGCGCTGACAATCAAAGAACTCCTTTAAAAATGTAATCTGTAATGAATGAAGAAGCCTCATTTTAATCCCAGGAATTATTGCAATGCTTTGACAATGAAAACAGCATGTTGTAGTCACAGTCAGAACATTTATTTATTATATATCATTGTTGAACAAAACTGACGTAAAATATTAAAAGGTACATTGATAATTTATGCGCAAAACTATACTAACAAGGGTGTCAAGCAACACATTTTTTGAAGGGACACTAGTGGCAGCCCTGGCTAACTTGCCTTAGGAGAAATACAATATAGACATTTGTGGTACAGTTTTCATAAAGAGTGCAAGGAGACACGAGTTCAAAATCCAATTTAATCAGGGCAGGATTAAGACTCCATGCCCATGGGTCTGAAAGTTTTATATCTTATTGGAGACATTTTAACACTGGATATTGATTTTTAATAAAAACGTATAATTGCAAGGATCCACACCTGTGAATGTAAATCCACCTCAGCAGTATCTATAAAAGCATTTTTTAAATCCTCATCCAGTAATAATAAACGACTGTGATTGGCTCATCCTGGCCAGCGTTGAGAAAAGTAGCAGTTAACACGTGACAGCACCATCTACGCACCGTTTCAGCAGGGTAACTGATCTCTGGACAGAAATGTACACCAGATTTTTTAACGCTAATGAAAAATTTGATTAACCATTCAAATAAAAATGCACCCAACATCATGTATTTAAACTGTGTCACGTGGGGGCCCCCCTGAACATGGTGCCGCCGGGCATGTTCCCAATTGCCCATATGGTTAATCCGGCCCTGGATCTAATATGAACTTTTTGTAAATAAACCTAGCAAAACTGACTGAACATAACAGCAATTTCCTTGTATGAAAAAGAGCTGCTTTGACATTTTGATAACAACTCTTTTAGTATTCTATGGGACAAGAATTTTGCAACAAGAATTCCAAACAACATGAGGGAGAAACCAAAAAAAAAAAGGATTTACAAATACTTTTTGGCCTGTATCCTTTTTGAAAACAGTAAAAAGACTTGATGTGTCTTCACAACTTTTCAACTTATTGTTTTTTGGTAAATTTACAGTACATTAAATACAGTGCATTCTCTTTTTTTTCTTCCTTTTTCTCCCCAATTTGGAATGCCCAATTCCCAATGCACTCTAAGTTCTCGTGGTGGCATAGTGACTCTGAGACCATCAATCCACGCATTTTATCACGTGGCTTGTTGAGCGTGTTAGCGCGGACACATAGCGTGTGTGGAGACATCACGCCATTCTCCGCAGCATCCACGCACAACTCACCACGAGCCCCACCGAGAAAGACAACCACATTACAGCAAACACGAGGAGGTTACCCCATGTGACTCTACCCTCCCTAGCAACCAGGCCAATTTGGTTGCTTAGGAGACCTGGCTGGAGTCACTCAGCACACCCTGGATTCAAACTTGTGACTCCAGGTGTGGTAGTCAGCGTTTTTAAACACTGAACTACCCAGGCCCCTTAATACAGTGCATTCTATGTTTGTTGCCTGCAATACATTCCAAAATAGTTGAGACAGGGGTAAAGTAACACTGTAAAGGTTGAGAAATTGTAAAAAAATAAAAATAAAAAACACCTCCACAGGTAAATAGGCTGATAGTAATAAGTAATGCCATCATGACTCTGTATAAAATGAGCATTCATTATTTGTATTTTTAAAAACAATAATGTTGATACATTACTAAGTAGTTAGTGTAAGTTATAGTTAATGCAATTAATAGTTCAAAGCCTGTCTTTTTACTGTTTTCCGTTAAATATATTTTTAAAAGACTTGCAAATCATTGATTACTTTTTACATTTGTAGGTTTGTACCAACAATAATCAAAGATTTTAAAAAATGCACGTGCCATCTGAGTTTTAATGGCAATGGCAATTTGATCACAGACTGGTGTGAAGTGGGAGAGAGCTGGTATGTGCCGCCAGCAAGCTATCCGTGTTGCAGGACTAATGCAGTGGAGTGCTGCAGAAAATCACATCTAAGAGTGTTTATGCATGGGCCTGAGCTCAGCGTGGGCTCACTGTACACTCACCAGCCACCTGCTGGACCAGCATTCCAACAGTCTAATCCTCTAGTGAGGTTCAGGGGGCGGCACACCATGCACACTGATGAAGTAGACCACACTAATAGTACACTATCTTCATGTACCAGACATAATCATCTAGTATCCAGTCTCATAAAGCATAATCTGCAACCGATGAAATATAAGACAAAATGAATCTGTAACTTCAGCAAAAAACAAACATGGCACAACCATACATTTTGCAGTCAGGACTTGTCAGAATAGGAGAAAACAAAGTTATAGGACGGCGTAAATTTTTTGACAAGTCAAAGTTAAGATCTACCCAGTCACAGTGTGGGAATAATAGAGTAAGATAGCAGACTATAGTACATTTCAAGGACTGTCGTTTTAAGGAAGTGACATCTTTGTTCCTTGAGAATTTCCTACTAGTTGTCATACTCATTCAAAACAACAACGGGAGGCACTTTATTGTTACTTTAACATGATTAACTTACCTAAGGTCAACATAATTGTCATAAAATTAAAATATGTACCATTTTGTCTGGTGGCAGGATGCTCTCTGGATGCCTGGAACTTATGGAAATTAAAGTGTTTAGATCTCTGTTAAAAAAAACAACCACAAATGGATGCATGAACTGCTTCAGTGAAGTGCAAAAGCTGGATATGTGCAGTAATAACAACTAACAACTGCAGTAATAATCTCTTGTAGGTGACAATTAATTCTTACAATTAATTGTAAGTCTGATAGGTAGAGCTCTAAACGTGTCTATAGATCGCTCCCATTACAATAAATGAAGCTACACAAGTTGTGTACTCTACTACATTTAGTCATTTAGCAGACGTTTTTATTTACAAATTAGAAACACAAAAAAATTAATCTGTACCTTGTCTGCAGGTCAGGCAGACAGCTTTATTGGACAGGCAGACAGCTTTATTGATTCTAATAGGAGCGATCCAATATTCCCAACCTTCCAGCTGAGGAACAAATGGTCAACATCTACTGTAAACTGTATACTGAGTCTCTGAGGCACTGAGAGCAAATGAGTAGAAAGGGGGTGCGTTAGGTTACAAATGGGGGCATTTATCAGCCCTAATAATCAAATCTATCATCAAGTTACTCTTTGCATTATAACGTTTAAGAAGCGGAAACCATCTGAATCCGGCACAGTATTCCACATCACCACCCTTGAGTTTACTAACTAACACTAACTGTACTTTAGGCAGAAATAGATTGAGAATAAATATTATCATATCACTACTTCAGCTCTATTAAATTTGTCATAGGCTACATTAGGGGAGTGAGGGAACATAATACATTTTTGTTACAACTTATACATTTTATTTTTTGCATTTATTGTTTTTACATGTGTATTCTGCTGTATATAAATACAGAAATGTCATAGTTTTTTTTAACAGAAATCATGTTACATCTAACCATGATAGTGAAGATCCATGCTTTCATCCGTTTACTATGGTCTTGTTACAAATACCTCTGTTTAAACTATAAAAAATAAATACAATTAATGAATAAATTAAAATTTTCAAAAAGGCAAATGTAAAATATATAAACAATAGCACTTTTATTATTAGTTTCTGTCTACACATTTTCATTTTATGGGCCCCAGGTATAGCCCTCCATCTGCTTGAATTCAAGAAATGCAAGGTTTGGTCTCACATTCATGACACATAATCCTGCTTAATTTAGTAACAAAACTTTAAATGTATGCAATGTGAGCAAATTAAGCAAATAACACAAAGTGTTGAGTTTTGTGGGTTTTTTGGTACAACAATGTCTCCACTGGGCTTGGGGTTGGGGTAAGGGAATGAAGTAGGGGTCCGTTCATCAAAAAAAGGTTGAGAACCACTGGTCTATAGGATAAATTGTGAATAACAGGCTTTGGTGTCCAGCTAAAATTTCACTGTAGGCTTTAATACCACAAGACTGCAACAACAATGGGATTAAACAGGTTGTTGTGCATAGTAAATGAATGTAAATATTGTATAATGACAAATTACAAATGGGCAAATGTAACTTTTGTAACTCACTTCACAGCAACCAAGATGTCCAGAAAAAACATACAGGTTGCATTGACTAAGGTCAACTGATATGGGTTTTCAAAAAGCATTGTACACCTAATAGATCATAGAAACCATTGGCACAAATGGTCTCTTTGATCAAATTAAGCTTGCAATGCTTTCGGGAGACACAGCCCAGGGCGATGCAAATATAAATAGAGAGTGGGGTTGCCAATACCTCATGTAAATTCCAGCATATGCAGTATGTAAGTGATTTGGACTAATACAGTTAAATTCAACATTATCACACAGGAAATTGCTACTGAATGTTCCGGTACCCTAAGATCGACCCCATTCTTACTAACTTACGAGTTACTGACAAGCATCATATCCCAGCAGACATTTTTGCATCCATTTAAATTAGTGTGAATTAATGTAGCGCAAGCAGCCTCAGAGACATGGGTTCTGGTCCCATGGAAACCAGGATGTAATTTTAAGTTTGCATTTTCCCTTTAAGGTTATATTTAAACTCCACTGACCATTACTTTTAGGGTTGTGGTTTGGGCTAGGTCACATGGTTAATATAAAATCCATTCCTGTTGACAGTATTCTACCATTTACAACTAAAAACAACTCGCCTTCACATCTCACTTTTGGCACCATTCTGAGGAAAGAATCTGGAGAGAAACTGGAGATCATACATGCTCATACATTCAAGACTTGTAGCTTTAACACACGGAGGAATGGTTTGAATTTCAGTCAGCAGAGACCAATTTCAGCAGCAAAACTTTTGACCTGCTGTTGCTGAATTTGCAGTGAGCTCACTCTGATTTAATTATAGTAATTTATAGTACTGTATAGTACATTTCTCTACAAATATTTATAAACAGATATTGTACATTATCCATTGACAATGCTGTTGGTAGATTTTATAACTGACACAACAGAGAGCTGATGCTTCTGTTAATTGGCGAGCACAGTTATCAACTGATACCAGTAATCCCTAATGGCCATAAATAGTCAATCACTATAGTGCTGACATAAAGTCCCTCTTGCTGCCTAATGCAATACATAAAAGTTAATTTACAGTATTTGTCTTTGTTAAACATGATAGCGGTTTTTAGTAGCATTCTCAAAGCAAATCCCAACAGAAAGTTTGTTGGGGAAGGATGACATGACATGACCAGGGTACATGACTGCTGTAAAGTAAGAATGGTCTCAGGCTGAAATCACCAAAACCTTGTTCTTTGTTAATCATTGTTTTACTGCTCTGTCTTGAATCTGCCATACATCATACAATATAAAAAAAATTGACAAGCCCCGGTCAAGGCAGCTGACCATCTGTTGTTATGGTATCAGTTCAATTCAAATGCCCTAAAGCAACATTTAAAAAGATCTTGAGTGGTAAATGTACCTCTGTTTTTTAGGCATCTCAGGGGATGCATTTCAAGTGTGTTGTCTATCTTATATATGCATGACAAGTAACAAGTGAAAGGACAGCTGTCAGCAAATCATAAAAAACAATTACATAAATTGAGGTGCAAACTAAACTATACATCAATAATAGATGTGGAAGGACAGCTTGTACACTGCACAAAATTTAACAGATGCAGTATTTTTGAGAGCGACAACAAGGATTTCATATCAATGTCCAAAATTGCTTTTTTCTTTGCTTATCTGGGACTCACAGTCTGCTTTTTTGCATCCCCACTACGATTTCTGCCTCCTACATTAGACACAAAACCTCCTCAACAGTTTTCTTTCTTTTATCCCAATACTGGTGTCTTCACGCTAATCTTCTTCCAACTTTCTCATTTCGTCATCTCATCTCAAGTCAATTCATCTTTACTGCGTCATTTTATTCACCTTCATCACCTCTTTCCAATTTTCTTTGATATTTCCATGTTGTTCCTCCCATTTTCTCTCTCATTTTCTTGTAGTCAGAGAACATTATTCTTGTAAATGGCTGACAGTCAATGGTTAAGTCTGTCGATAATATGTCCTGCTGGTGGGCCATGGACAATTTACCATAAGCACCATTCACATATCTATACACTGTTGGACAACCATTAGGGCATTTAAAACAAGCAGGGAAGCCAGGCATGAAAAGAATGAGGAAAAAGGAAGAAAGTGTTGGGAAAATGACATAATCATAGAGGAGAACCTGACATGCGTCAGTCAATTCAGACCAATCAGCAATGCACAACAAGCATTGATGAGCTAATAGCAGGCACCCCTACGAAAGTGCTTTATAATTTCTTCAAGCAACGTTGAGCTTAGTATAAGGCTGGGATAGAAGAGCTGATGACCAACCAGTGCTGAATTTACAACTGTATCAAGAAAGCTCCTAAAATAAATAGCAATTTTCTTCAAAATGTAACATTCTAAGGCCACAGTGTCATTAAATATATTAGAAGCCTGGAAGAGATTGAGCCAAGAGCTCAGCATTGGAAACACTGCAATCTTTTGATTCATTCGAATACAGAAGGGACAGAAGAGGCAAAAATAACAAACTCTAGGGAATAGTCATTTTTCAAATATCATCTGTTTAAAAGATGTGCCTTTTCTTGAAGACACTGAAGAAAAATATTCATATATATATATATATATATATACATATATTATATCGCCTGTTCTCCTAAATCATGGCATTTCTGTCATCATATTGTGTGCATGACACCAGCAGCCTGTATGGATCCTAAAAGGAAAAAATATATAACCTGTAGCTTGTAAATGACACAATTCTGCAGCTAAAAAAACAAAAGTCTTAAAAATAAATGAACATTGAAGAATTGTGTTATCTACATAACCTATATATAAAAATGGTGTTTATGAGACTGCCAGAATAAAAGACTGTTGCAGCCAGTGGTATTATGGAAAGAAGGAATGTGAAGACAGAAATGCAGATCTGCTCTTTAGTTCATCTCTCTCTACTCTTCAACTGTCCATCATATGAGGATCTCTGAGAATGTCTGGACATGCCTGTGATGATGTAAAACACATGTGTCAACTCCTAAATTTGTGTCATGAATAACTATTTTTATTGCAGGAATTTTAACAGTTTGCTGGAATCTGTCTCAACCATAAATGCTTTCAACCCAATCAATCATGCATGTTTTCACTACACTGGACAAATTAGAAAAGTGGATAGCAATCTCAAACATTACTAATTAGAGTCCTTCATTATGCCATCAAAATAAGCCATGAACAGAAAACGAGGTTATTTCAACAGGTGGGGAAATAGGTACTGTGGCACACAGTGTGATGCCCTTCCTGTTGCGATTGCACCTGTTACAATGTCTAAATGAAAAAGGAGTCTGAAAACAAATATCCTGCTGGGACTATCACATGTCCTCCCACAGAATGTGTTTATTTCGCAGAGAACAGTAAAGGCAGAGACAGAGATTATTAGTGTAGCAGCAATCATTTACAATATGTTATATATACAATATATATAACAATAGTTGTTAAGGCACCACCACGCTCTTAAAGGCACCTCCGCTTAAAAGGGCACCTTTACATTTGTGAACGAAAGGGGCAGGGGCCCCTGTAGCCCCCGTTCTGTGCATGTCAGTGTGTGTGTGTATATATATATATATATATATATATAGTGTGTGTATGTATACACATTTACCAACATAGGAGTTGCGAGGACCTGATTATGCTTGTCACTATGTATCATATAAACGTGACAATGGGACGGACGGACGGACGGACAGACAGATAGACAGACAGACAGACAGACAGATAGATAAATAGATAGTGTATGAATGTATCTATCTATCTATCTATCCATGTAGAGTGCTTTGAGCAACTGTATCATAACTGTGCTTTGCAGTTCACTAGAACAACTGTTGACTGACTTCATATCAGTTTGATACTGAGCACAGGTGAGTTACAACGTAATTTCATCATAATACCAGCTGAAACCAATGACAAAAACGCATGAGATGGTCAGATTATAAAAACCAGGATTTTAATTGTAGGATTTAAATATTTACCGCTTGCATTCTTGCCACAAATGAGGTGCTGGTACGGCTGCAAAAGACCCCATAGTTCTGAGTCATTATTAATGGCCTGTTCCAGGGACTCCACTGTAAACTTTGGAACTCCGTTCTCCTTTTCGACCAGCGCGCTCCTCTGCACTCGGCTGAGCACCTCTCTAAAGAGGTTCTCCATACAGGCGCTCAGGTAAATCGCCGCATGCTCGTGGATGCGCAGGGCCACCCGGCTATCAACCATCCACCTGAAGAACTTCCCCACGGAGAAGACGAGTCCGCAGCGGGCAGACTTTCCCCGGCTGAACTTATCGCCCGTGCTCATGTTGTATAGTGACAGCGCGCTGAGCGCCGCAGTGATGCAGTTCACGGAGATGGTCCACGACAGGACCATCTTGATGGCGCTCTGGATCTCGTGCTTGGTGCATCTGGCGTAGCGCAGACTCAAGCGCTGAGCCTCCCTGGCGACCCTCACCATTGCACGGCTGACCAAAGCGGACAGCTTGGTTAGGATCTCCCGCGACGCGTTCCCCACGCACAGTTCTTCGTCTTTGCGTAGCGCGCCTTCCACCTCGCCGAGACTCCACGGCACGTCCTCCTCCAGCTCGGGCAGTTTGGCGCACTGGCCCGAGCACTCCAGGATCTCCGTGTCTTCCGCCAGGACGGTGTTGACCGTGTCCACACTGTTCTGTCTGCTGTGCATGGATTCAGTTAGATGCCAGCAGTTGCCCCCATGCGCATACGACAGATGCGTGTCCGAACAACAGAGTGACACGCTGGACGACCTGAAGGAATCCGCCGCTCCACCATAACCGGAATCGAGCGTTAAATCCTCCAGCGTCCTCGCAGCTGTCTTATCCTTGGCTGCCATGGCTGTACTTCATAATGTTAGGCTTATGCCTGATATTTTAACGAATGCCCAAAATGCGCTCCTGTGGCGCGCCTTCTTCTCTAAGCAGTAGAGGAATGTATTACCACCAAAATGAACAGACTGCTGTAAATATCACCTGCTGTATCCATAAGAGCGCAACGTAAAAGTTCTTTAACGTTTTGGCAAGTCACCGGGAAAAATAATTCCAGCGCGCGCCTCTGCTCCCAACTTCGCGTGCGTAACTTGAGAGCTCAGAACGCCTTCATCAGCCACTGCATCATTCCCTGCGAAACCACGTCTATGGGGAGGGGCCATGCAAATAAAACACACATGGGGAGGGACAAAGTGTACACTTCAGCCATGTGAGGGTGGGGCTATGCAGATAGAGGAGAACCAACGACAAATCAACAGGGTAAAAAACTACAGCGAGGACAGTTTTTTTTTTCTTAAAACAAATGCTCGGGGTTAAATTCAAATTTAGCACAGTAAACTCCATTTGTAATATAATGTTGATTATAACAAAAATCATATCTACTTGTCCATTCCCCCTTTTTAAAAAAAGAAGCAAAAATCATGGTAACAATAAAGCTCTTATAGAAGTGAATGGATTTGAAGTAACAATACAATAGAAGTTAATGGGGGCCAGTAAATAAACGTTAAAATACACACTGTTTCAAAACTATAGTCACAGAATGTAAACATTATATGTGTTAACATGATTTCAGTGTAAAAAAAAATCACTTACCAACCATATCTGTGTAAAGTTAAATCCAATATTACTACTCTGTTGCCATGACAACATAACGCTGTAAAGACTGTAGTCTGGTAAACACCATAATGCTTGTAAATCCCTGATTTTTTTACACTAAAATCATGTTAACACTAATTTTTACATCTTGTGGCTATTCTTTTGAAAAGGTGTGCATTTGAATGTTATGGACTGGCCCCATTCACTTTCATTGTAAGTACCTCACTGTAACCGTGATTTTTCCTTTTTTTATGCTACAAATGCTGTCTGCAAATGCTGTTGATAGATCTTAATTGTATTTAACCTGGAACCTTCAAGTTTATTTATTACATGGGCAGGGTGATGGTAGGCTACTCTTTGGTCATTAGATTGGAATGCATTTTGGAGACTAAAACCTTAGTCATTTTAACTTCCAGATACATTTAGTGCAAAGTTGAAAAGAGCGTAATGCACCACATTAATTGTTGTGCATAATCTTTTTCCTGAATCATAGATCCTTCTCTCTCTTAGCCAGAGGATATTTACACAATGATTCTGAAATCTGAAGATCAAAGCAGTCTCTCGCAGCCTCTCCACCTTTCATCTGTCTAAACTAGGGATGTAATATTTTCAAGGTTTCACAATATACCTCAGTTTTAAAACGGATGTTTATCATACCATTGAAATGTTTTCATTGATGGTATTGCATACATATAAAGACAGATTTCTTTCTGAACTTTTCTAAAATCCAAATCAGTTTAATTAAGAGACATTTACACAGCATCATATAAACTGGGTGAGATGAAATAATCTTTAAATTGTGCCTTCCTCATGTTACATTCAACTGTCACCAAAGTCTTTCTAGCAAGTCAGTCCACTGTCGGCCATCTTTGGAATGCTCTCGGGAGGCTATTTCCAGTTATGCAAGTGTAGCTCCTTTCTACTTGAATGGAGAAAGACCAAAATTTCAAAAACAGTTGGTCAAGATAACGATCAAAGAACACATTTCAAATTAGCAATAAAATATTACAATACTCATGTAACAGTTTAAAGATGGACAAGGAGGAGGCGGGAACTGGCTGAACAGCAAACAACGTTTTAATGTCAAACTTAACAAAACAAAAAACATAGACACACCTGTAACGCGGCCGTGTGCGTCTCTCTCTCTCTCTCTAAAACTGGCACCTCCAGCTCCCATTTATCTTACTCTCCTGCTGATCAGCCGATGCACCATCACAGCCCGGTCATGCCCTCTTCCGCGTCACACTCCTCCCCTGCCCGATTCAGGCCGGGGTGCCACCAGTCTGACTAACCCCCCCCTCAAGCTGGGGGAGAGATGAGGGGAGGCATGGGGAGAGGTAAAGGGTGAGGGAGACACACACACAGAGAGAGAGAGAGAGAGAGAGAGAGAGAGAGAAGAAATTGCTTGCCTGCTCCCGGACGCGCTGTCGTCCGGTCCTCCGATGGTAGGATATACTCCAGCCCCTGGTGGACAAAACTGCTCCTCCCCTTCTTCGGCAGACGGCAGTGGTTCCTCCGGCTCTCAGCGGCTGGCAGCGACCCCTCCGTCCCCAGACAGACAGCCTTGGCTGCTCCCCTGGTGGATGGCAGCGGCGAGGACTCTGTGTAAGCGCATCCCTTTTTGGGACCACTGTAACAGTTAAAGGACAAACAAGGAGGCGGTGGGAATTGGCTGAACAGTAAACATAAAGTTTTAATGTAAAACTTAACTGAAAACAAACATATGCCCTATTCCAAATCGCGCGAGACAGCGTCACCATCCCATTAATTTTCAATGAGAGCACAGCGAATTCCGGCGACACCAGCTGTCATGACCAATGGCGACAGAGATTGCCGTGGGGAGCGATAAGACAAGTTGAGAAAATTTCAACTTTATGCAAATGACGAGCAACATTCACTAGCGAATACCAATGAGAGTGAAGACAGAGGATCTTACATCATCCGTTCCTGTGAGTGATTTCACTGTTCTGTATAATTTGTCTGTAACCACATACATAGATATGGCCTAATAAAATGATGTGTGAAAAACCATGTCGAGTTTGGCTCATTCTCAGTGAGTTTGTTTCATATATTGATATAATGTTCATCTTGTTTAATGATATGCATTAAGCACTGCTGCATATAAAATGCTCTCCCCTGCAGAATGTGCATTGTTAGAGGCATAAGAACGGATTCCTTTTCAAATTAGTATGATATCTTAGTTTTATCGTCAGTATCATCTTTAAACAGCATTTCAAAAGCTACTACGGCCAGTTGTGCAGTCCACCAATAATGTTAGAGCGGCGGCAGTAGTAGGAACGCCCACCAGCGACACAGATCACAAAGTCTAGTGACATGCCGCCCGCAGTGTGAAAGGGCCTTAAGTTTAACGCAGGAAGAGAAGTTCATAGAGAGTGATGTTTGATACAGTGATGGAGAATTGCTTAATATTTGGCCCCCTCTATAGGTAATATTAAGTAATAGCCTTTATATACAGCTCATATTTAATTTTTGTCACTTGATGGGCATAGTAATTTAAATAGACTTATTAAATGATTATCTGTATATTTAATGCTGTTGTTGTTGCACGGGGAAAAAACTTTCATAATCACAAATTGTGGTGCATTATGTACAGTTTAGTTGTAATGGAGTTGTTTCTTCTCAGTATTCTTTTCAAAAGTCATGCCCTTTCTATAAAAATATAATCAATTGCAAATGAAATCAAGGTTTAGACAATGTCAGAAATTTAGGGAAAAGTGGGAGTCTTCATAATTCTTTGTTCAGGCTCCTTCACACCCAATTCAAAACTGTCTAATGCGCTTATCAAAAATGTGAACTGTTACAACTAATGTTACTTATTATTTTTTATTTTATTTATTTTTAATCTGTGGGAGTACTTTCACATTAGCTCAATAAACATGTGTAATTGCATTAAACCTTCAATGGAAATTTTGAAATTATAGAGTGTTCTGGGCTTACAGAGTGAAACTAATTTGTCTGAGAATTCTGAATCTTTCATATACAAATAGTTATCTTGGGCATTTGTCAAGATTTCATATTGGCTCTATATTAAATTACCTCAGATGTGCTCATGAGAAGATATCAGTGAGCATCAGCAGGCTGGGATACATGAGGTTGTCCTTCTTAATTGAGATTTCTCCTTTATATGTTCTTCCATGATTACTTGTTGCCTGGAAACGAAAAACGACAAAGCGTTTTGTGTCTGTGCATAATTCACATATGAGTTCAATTTTATGGATGGACAAAAACTATTATAGTTAAATCAAAATGAAAGGAACACTTATGAAAAATATATTTTTAAATTAAGTCTATTTACTGATTAAAGTTATCTTTTTTTTAATTAGCTTACTTAAAACACTGTGGTCCGTGTTCTGCCAATAAATTGCGCAAGTTAATTCACACATTCAGTCATTTTTCAAGTTACAATTCGAGTGGAACAGCAACATGCTTATACAAGACTGATGTTACAAAGAGAAAAAAATTATTATGCACCATAGAGAGCTGTAAATATGCTTATAATAATTTCAAGATAAATGCTATAGCCTTTTGTCCATCTGCACACTTTGGCATTTGTATTTATGCATACTAATTACTAAAAGAATTAATTGCTGGTTTACATGGTCATTCCACTGAAGAATCAGCAGCTAGAATTCAGGAATAAAGATGTGACTTGCCTCCAAGCAACAATAATAAATAAGCTGTTTTAGCATCTTGGAAGTAGTCCAATTAAAACTGCCAAAGATAATTTTGTTCTAATAAAGCTTATTTCTTTGCAGGCCTTTTATTAGTTTTAGTTGGCCAACATTAAATTCTGAAATATTTTAACTCTTCTTGTTTAAATGTTGGTGCAGTGCGGCAAGAAATTTGAGCTGTTATACGACACAAAATACTTCACAAACTATCAATGCATTAGTCTTCCTATTAAATTACCCCAAATGAAACAATGAATATTACTTCTAATTATTTGCTACCATGCCTTAGTAACACAAAATATTTATATAACGTAATCTGTATTTTCAATATCAGATGAATAATAAATTCTAGTATGGGGTGTTTTGCCATGCATAAGTTTAAAATAGTGTGATACATATTTAATAGCCTATATTAACTTGTCCTTGCATCAATCCAATAACATTAAATTATTAATAAAGGGGTGCTGAACTGATTTATACACTTCTCAGACCAATGCTTCTCTATCAAAGAATATCAAAGATTTTTCATTGATAAACATTTGAAAAAAGGCATGAATTGAAAGAACTTTTAAAAGAGGGGAATGGAACTAAAGGAGCGTGTTTGAATATGTGCATGAGGGGCTTTCTTTACCATTGATCATAAAAGATTCCCTAAGGATTAAAATATGAACAATCCACAATGAACACCCCACACAATTAGGTGTATATTATGTGTATAGCTTTGCACAGGAAAACATCACTCACATTTTCTTCAGAAAATGTAAAATCTAGAGTGGGTATAGTAATTACACAACAGCAGCAGTGCATATTATTATAATATGTAACAACAGAATTAAGCAAACATATTGCGCTCTTAAGAAATGTAAATTAAGTCTGTCATACATATGTATGAGACTTCATATATATATATATCTCAAAGACAAACTACGCTGTGTAGTATAATGTTGAGTATCTATCAACACTGTCTTTTAAGGACTAAATATTTGTAATGATTTACACTTTTCACTGGTGAACAGCGCCACCCTAGTTCAGCACAGAAAAGCGCAGTTGCACGAACTATGTCCATGGGCTGTGTCTCGTTTGGAAGGATGCGTCCTCCGGAGGTCGCATTTGTCGGCCGCATACGTCATCGAGGCTGTCTCGTTTCAGAAATGCGAGTTAGGACACTTTGAATGTAGCTTACAAATGCGACCTTCTTTCACGGGAATTCGTGGGCACTAATAACCCACAATTCTTTGCTTCAACGGAAATGTAAAAAAGTAGGCTATTATTATTATTATGCCAGTTTACCCGTAAATATGATGTTCAAACGCAAGGAAAGTTAATTCTCAAGTTAAAGTACCACAGTAGATGGGTGCAGAGTATATACAATGTATATTTATATTAATATATAATTAAAATAAAGTAATATACTAAAAGTTTTACTATAAATTCTCTTTTCTCCTAAAATGTACCTCATACATTCCCTTCCAGAGGGGCTTTGTTCTCTTATCACTCAAAGCGCTCGCGCTTGTTAAAGAGTGGCGTGCTGTCATAGCAACATGTTACGTTCCGTTTCCGTTTGTCCTACGAAGGCCGTCTCGTTTAAACGAGGCATATTTAAAGAAGGACACTCGATATGCTGCAGCCTTCAAAGGACGCGTCCTACCTAGCATGCAGTCTTTCAAACGAGACACAGCCCGTCTCTCCAGTCAATCGTCTTCGAGAACTGAACTAAAACGTCCTTTACTGTCTTTATGCTGAAGAGATGTACAACTCAATCTTTGCAGTTCCTATAACACGCAATCTTTCAATCTTGTCGCTAGAGACATTTAGGGACTGTCCTTGTGAATGTTTTACCTGGGAAGCCTTGGTGTGTTGGTTAATCACACCGAAGGAACGTGACTGAGGATCAGCTACGTCACGGTTGGGCTATGCCAATCAGAGCGCGCTTTTTCTTGTGCGCAATCATAAAGGTGGAGCAAAGCCGACCAATTCAATTCCATGGCCGAAAGTGTGTGTGTGTGTGTGTGTGTGTGTGTGTGTGTGTGTGTGTGTGTGTGTGTGTGTGTGTGTGTGTGTGTGTGTGGAACAGTCGCTGTGGGAGAATATATTTACAAGTGGACATAACATTGAAGGAAAACAACCAGGACACGTTGAGAACACGTAGTATGAAATCAGATTTTATGCGGGATGTCATTTACTTCTGCGACAGTTGCCTGTAACGCTGTTTCAATGGACTTTATCCAATATTAATATTTACATAATCGCGCTGATTCCGGCTCACGCGCCATACTATATATTGATTTAACCTGGAAGACCGCGCGCATTGAGACATTCATAACAGACAGATAAAGCACAACTTGATCTGTATTAAACACAAGAGGCGACATATAAGTAATAGTCAGCGGAGTTAATTATTTTGGGTGATTCAGAAAAACAAGTTATACAACAGGAAAGTGTGCTGCGCGTCGTCGTGCTGGTCCTACTACCAGTCGTGTATTCTGCTCTCGCGCGGGCAACCTAGCGCGCGTCCAAATGATTCAAATGTGGCCGTGTACAAAATCATTAGACATGATCATGGAAAATGTTTTATTAGAGCAAGGCTAATACTTTTTCCTAGTTCATTTAAACGTGCATATATACTTTATTTATTATTATTATTTAGGTTATTATATTTTCTTCGCCTTTCGAGGATATTCTTGGGAGTGTGTATTAGAACATCGTGAAGGAAGTATATATATAGCAAACCAGAACACTAACGGTCAAAGGGACTTGAGTGGAGTGATGGTGGTCAATACAGTCCACTGGTTCAGGAAGGGCTTGAGGCTCCACGACAATCCTTCGCTCAGAGACTCCATCGAAGGCGCGCACTCTGTCCGCTGTGTATACATCCTCGACCCCTGGTTCGCGGGATCATCCAACGTTGGGATCAGCAGGTGGAGGTAATGAAATATGGATGTCAAATATTAAAGTGTCTATCCTGTCTTCAAATATTCTCTTCAATTCTGTACTATCTGATTTTAAATTCAATAATTGTAATCGGGATTCCGAATTAGAATGTGTCTTTTCTATTGTATTTAAAAATGCAATGACATCAAACTATTTCTAATCTAAATCTAATGCAAAACTGAGGGCTAATAATGTTGTAGCATAGTAATGACATGGTATGTACTTTCAACTTTCATTTTAACTAATAATTCAATTCAATTAATAATTTTATAATAATTTAATAAGAAATTATATGTGGGCAAAATATATGGTTTTATAGAACAAGTGGTGAGCGAAAAAATTTGTAAATAGTTGGTGAACGCATGTAAATGTGCAACAAATATGTATTACTGATTAATTACTTAATAATAATAATGTATTAAAGATTAATTACTGGATAATTTATGCGTAGGAAACAACAGGGCTAAAGGCTAAAAGAAAATTCACTTTTCTTTTGTTCACAAAGTGTATAAAGATTACAAATAAAACATGCCTTTTACTGAAAATTTATGGAGCAACATAATTTGTGTAAAAACAAATAATATCAGAAGGTTGTTTTGATTAAAATTCAGTTTTTAAATAAGGTGACTAGGGGGCCTTTTACCCCACAAAAGCATGATACAAACCGAACCATGATAAATTTGAACTGTTACACCCCTAATATACATGTATACACTGGCGGCCAAAAGTTTGGAATAATGTTCAGATTTTGCTCTAATGGAAAGGAATTGGTACTTTTATTCACCAATGTGGCATTCAACTGATCACAAAGTATAGTCAGGACATTACTGATGTAAAAATCAGCACCATCATTATTTGAAAAAAGCCCTTTTTGATCAAATCTAGACAGGCCCCATTTCCAGCAGCTATCACTCCAAGAATCCACTTATTCTTGAGTAACCATTCTAAATTGCTAATATATATATATATATATATATATATATATATATATATATATATATATATATATATATATATATATATATACACACTGATCAGCCACAACATTAAAACCACTGACAGGTGAAGTGAATAACACTACTGGAAGCAGGAAAAATGGGCAAGCAACTTTGACAAGGACCAATCACCATTTGTGATGGCTAGACGACTGGGTTGCCTGCAAAGCATCTCCAAAACAGCAGGTCTTTTGGGGTGTTCCCAGTATGCAGTGGTTAGCACCTATCAAAAGTGGTCCAAGGAAAGACAACCGGCGACAGTGTCATGGGTGCCCAAGGCTCATTGATGCAGTTTTGAATTAAAAGAGATATCCTTCTTGGTAGCTTCTGCATATCTGAAGTGCTGTATTAGCTACATTATTGACATTCTTTGATTTTAGTCCTTCACTATAGTTTTATTACATAATGCAGAAGCTTGCATAAGCAAACTTGCATCCTGGTTGCTTATGACAATCCACTGAAAATTGTAAACAGTGGCGATATCAAAACATTGTTCTGTTGCGTTGAATATCCTGACCTGCCCAACACAGTCACATTGGCTCAACCAATGGCAGGACTACCTTTTTTCCACCCAATGATAGACTGGGATCAGGAAATCAGGATAACCTGATTAAAATCTGTTTTATTTGATTTTATATTTATTTATTTATTTGCATTTTGCTCTTGGTGATGCTAGTGGCAGAGAAATTACACACTATAGCTTTAGCTATAGAAGTCAAAAATAAAAGTATTGTTTTAACGTATCCAATCACTAAAAGTATCAATGCCTCTCTGGCATCTGTTTTCTATAAAATTGTTCACATCTGGATTCAGCCTTGTCTTTCCCTGCATGTCTCATGAGTACAGGAAAAAAATCATCTGATTGAACACTAGCTAATGACGTAACGGTGCTTAGTGTCTCCCGCCTTCATCCGCCCTCCAGTGTCTCTATTGTGTGGTGAACAGAAATGGGTCATTATGTTATAGAGGGAGGTTATAATGACTACTACAAAATGCTTAGTAATGTGCTCAGCAGTGGATAGCTACTTAAAGGAATATTCTGGGTGCAGTTAAGCTCAATCTACAGCATTTGTGGCCTTATGTTAATTACCACAAAAATGTATTTTGATGAGTCCCTCCTTTAAAAACCCCCACTTCCAATGGAAGTGAATGGAGCCAATTTGTGTTGGGTTTAAAGGCAGAAATGCCTACTTAAATTAACCTACTGAGACCCGAGTGTGACAGCTGTGTGCATTTTTCAATTTCCCTTTTTGATTTGTAACAAGTAGCCCCTAATAAACATGCAAATAAAAATGTTTAAACAAATAGTTTTCCTAAAAATGTATGTTCACATATGTGGACAGTGGGACTAAATTGTGACATTTTAAATAATACCAAGATATAGAAAGTCAGATTTAAAAAAAAAAATCAAATAGTTTATTATTTTTCCAGGAGTGTTGGTTATTCATGTTTTTGAGACATTACAGAGAATACAGCTGAAATTCTGTTCTTCTAAAAAAACGAAACAAATAAAAATGATTTGATTTGACTTATGTTAACATTTTTTTTTTTTGTTACTAAACTTTAGTAACCAAATCTCAACGTTTTCTCTTCTGTCAAACAAAGTGATAGCCAGTGCTGAAGCATTTTGTCAATCAGAAATTAGCATAATTAATTCTGATTCAAAGTAATGGCCAGCATCGTCCAATCACTGCCAACCATGTTAAAATAAAATTATACATTATAAATTCTGAATCTAAGTACTGATTACCATTATCCCATGTCTGCCAAACATGTTGAGTGGTGCAAAAATCATCTGCAGTCTGAAACTGAACTTTTGGTCAGATGTTTGGAGTGAATGCACTTGGCTGGAGGATGCTCCCTTGCTCCCAATTTAGTGAATGACTTAACCTCCAGTGTGGTGTCTGTCTGCACTGGTCTAAGAGAAGTTCAAAGTATTTTTGATTATTTTGTTATTTTCATCCTAACTCCATATAAAGCATCTGAAAGCAACAGAGCCATTATTATCCCTATGATATTATACCTGTGATCATTATTACAATGCTCCAGCTGATGAAAACAGAAGCGTGATATATCTCTGAATCTGATCTGGGTTCTGTTACTTTGTCACTGGGTCAGATGACTGAGACAACCGTCTTTGGTTTTGAGTGTATGGCAGTGAGTCAATGACAAACAGTCTGACTGAGAGGCTATGGCTTAGACTGGGATTTACACATATCACTGACTGCTTGTATAGGGACGATGCTTTATGTGTGGACATGCTGGCAGGATCGTACAGCAGTACGGATATAGAGGACAGAGGTTAGACTGCCACATGACATTACTAATGGGGCTTTTCCACTGCACTGTACAACTCTACTCAACTCGACTCTGCTCACTTTTTGGGGGTTTTCCACTGTGGCTAGTACCTGGTACTTTTTTAGAACCACCTCGGTCGAGGTTCCAAGGGAGCCGAGCCGATACTAAATGTGACAACAAAATCCTGCAGATCACTGATTTGTTAGGGAGAATAGTCACTACCAGCATCACACCGAGGACCTGTCTTGCCTGTCTTTAGATTTTTTAATTGCTTGCGCATACCTTGAAAGGCTAGTCGGATGCTTCAGTTCAATGTGCCGTTTTAAGGTACGTACACACTGCCAGCGACATCGCGCGCGACAGCGACTCAATACCATTCATTTTCAATGCGAGCACAGCGACTTCCGGCGATACGAGCTGTCGCGACCGTTGGCGCTAGATGTGGGCGTGTCCAGCGACGCGACAAAGTTGAGAAAAGTTCAACTTTGGAGCGACTAACGGAAGCGACAGCCAATAGGAGAGACGACGGGAGAGCTCACGTGATCCTTCTCGCTTTCTCTCAGCTCCTGCAGTAACGGAAAGATGGATGAAAGGCTAATTCTTGCTGTTAGAAATGTTCCAGTGCTCTATGATATGTCTCTTCCCACGTACAAGGACATTTTAAAGAAAAATACTGCGTGGAAAGGTGTATCTGAGATCGCGGGGATTTTATGGACCCATACAGACCGACATTTGCATTTTCGCCGCAGATAAACAGCCGCTCTGGCAAACAGCACGCCTTGTTTCTGATTCATCTTTGATATAAAGCATTTTATGTACTGATTCCATTTATATTTAGTCTTTTCTCTACAAAATGTTTGTTTTTAGTGGCAAGAAAAGAGATTCGCTGTCAACAGCAATGGAATGACATCCGTGAATGTCATTTATAAACGTTACTAGGCAACCAGTAGTGGGAACACCCACTAGCGACTTCACCGCCAGCCACTGGCGACCTGCAGCGATAAAGTCGCTGGCAGTGTGTACGTAGCTTTAGGTTTGCTGTGGATGTGACTGAAGTGCGTATTTTTTTTTTTTGGAAAGCCGGCGGGCAAAGTTTGCACAGAAATGTCATATTTGTTCCATCCTCACCGACGTGGTCATAAAACTCTTTTATATTATCATACGACCCCTCCTTGCTGCTTCGTCGCCTATATGCTGCTGTCGCCTCCATGCTGGTTTTTGTTTTGATGACGCATGCGGCGGTGCGACACTGGTGGCTGGTGTTGCCAGATTGTATTTTTTCCGCTAGATATTAAGGCCTGTTTACGGTGTGTTTTAGCCGGGGTTTCGCCTGGAAGACTCTGGAAATCTGGCACCCTATTGAACGAAGTTAAACTGAGACACAGTAACGTTCATCAGGCAGTAATACAGTACATTCAGTCCCAAAATATGAACGCGTTCATGAACTATCGTTCAATGAACGCGTTCAGGCACAACACTGAATTTAACTATATTAAATTGTGTGATATATCAGCATTGTATCTGCATCGGCCATTAAAAAAAACCCATATCGGTCGACCACTAATAGAAAGAGTTTGAAACAACATGAGGGTAAGCAAATTATAACAGAATTGTCCTCAGAATGTGAATTTTATCACACATGTAATGTCTGTTTTGTCAAAATAATTTATTTTGAAGGCATCATCCATCAGTACACTGCAGTGTTTCCAACACTACTATATGGACCTGAATCTGCAGTGCCACAGCAATATATATATTTATATATATATACACACATACATGTATATATAGATAGAGCTTACATTTTAGCCAAGCTGAACTTGGTGAACCTGTAAATTGTATGTGATGAGAGAGAAATACTGGGATGCCATTAAATAATATATTGACAATAAATAGTAAGCACAGCATTCTATTGTGTTGTCCTCACTGACTGCATGCAAAATGAATATACAATGCAATGTGCTGTCCAAATTCACAAATTAATCTCTTGTGCATTGCGGTTCTTTTTAATGAATTAGTCTGATTGATTGAAATCAGACTAAATTGACAACAGTAGTTGTTGGTATGAACTTAATTGGTTAAACAACATACTTCCTCAAGGAATTGCATCAGATTACTCACTCAGTCACTCTCAAGCTGGGTTTTCATCTAAATATTTGTATGCGCATTTTGAAATTGCGCTTAAGAAATCCTGAATGTAAACGCTTGATATGCGAATAACTACAAATTTGCATAAAATTTAATGCTCTAGGCAGAGGTGGAGTTTGTATAGTTTTGCACAAGTTAAAATGCACATTAATGTGGTTGAAACAGTTTATCTGCAAAACAATAACTTGTTTTGACCATTTGTGCACGTGTGATGAGAATGCGAGATGCACAATTCTTTGAACATAGCCCCTGACATTTGGAAGTGGTTAACCCACAGCTGATCATTAAAGTTGGTCTTCACAATCCGCCAGAAGAGATTTAAGAACAAGGATCTCCCATGTATGCAGAGGCTGGTGGCGTATGGCCATTTCAGAACTTATTATATAAGATGTTACACTTATTCTGCGGTGTCTCCTGGCACCATTTAATAAAACGAGGTACAATTGCCAATACAAATCCAATACTGCAAATAAAACTCTCCTTGAAGCAAGGAGGTCATTCAGCTGCTCCATCATAACATCCCTCAAGATAATGCGCATGACAACAATTCTTTAGTCCAAATTTGTAGAAATGCGCTTCTCTCATTGAACCATAGGTTATGTCCAACATGAAAAGTGTTATTGGTTTGTGTACTTTTTGAAAGCACTGTTAAAAATGTAAAAAAGAAAAGAAAAATTCCAGGGCCAATAACAAACCACTTAGTAAAGTCCAAGCAACCGCCCAGAACTCCCTTGCAACCACATAGCAATGTGCTACAAAACCACTATGAATAATAGGCCATCCAACCACATACAGTAGCATTGCCCTGGCAACTACCCACAACACCCTAGCACTGTGGCTGGGATTTGCACGAGAAAGCACAACTCACATTTTCTTCTAGTTTACTGTACATAACCATCTAGTTCAGCTGCAAAACTTAAATGATGTCTTGAGAGCCTGAATAGCACATGGTGTGTTGATGGTGTTAATGAGAGCAGAGTCTTCTACTCAGTATGCATAATAATGACAGCTATCTAAAGGTGGCATTCTGTGCCAACGGCAGCCCTGTGTATAATAAAATATATAAGAATGTTAAATTAGTGCAGCTCATTCATTGAAAGCACTGCTGTTTATAATGAAGAGTTGCGATCTTGGTAATGGTGTCAAGCTGGCACTAGTGTTCAATATTCTCTGTATTTTGCCTCTATTGTCCAATGCAGGGATGTTAGAAAATCATTACAAACAATATTAAATTAAAATGATTAAAAGTGCTAAAGAAGTGCTCAGAAATTAAATCAAAGAGAATTCAATATTAATGTGGTAATTGACCATAATTAGAGAATTGGATGAAAACTTGGCAAGCACTGTAGCTTCAGCATGAAATTGTCTGTTATAGCCATTAATCTATCAGTGGTTACTATTTTTACACTATCCTTGTTCTTCGATTTCTTATGATATTATTTTTCAGTATATGTGTGTCAATATTTTATCTCTCAGGTTTTTACTGCAGTGTTTGGAAGACTTGGACGCCAACCTCCGCAAACTCAACTCACGACTATTTGTTATCCGTGGCCAGCCCACCGATGTCTTCCCCAGGCTGTTCAAGGTACAGCTCACACTGCCATAATTTACCACAATGCAGTTACTATTGACAGAATTTCAATAAATTGATTTTTACAATTATAAAGTAATAATATTTCAACAGGAAAACATTTAAAGGGATAGTTAATTATTTTACTCACCCTCATTTTGTTCTGAACACAAAAGGGTATGTAGAGGTAGGGGTAGAACGTCAACCTCAGTCTCCATTCACTTATATTGCATATTTTTCCCATACAGTTAAAGTGAATGGAGACAGAGGCGATTAGACCCTTACACTCACAGACTCAAACAGATTTGGAACAACATGAGTCGTGACTTTGCATTCTTTTGCAGTACTGTGTGTTCTCTAAATAGGCTATGATAGTTTCCATGAGTGAACATTTGTTGTCCTCTAATGGTATGATATTGTAACACATCCAGGAGTGGAACATTACTCGTATGTCCTACGAGTATGACTCAGAGCCATTTGGGAAGGAGCGAGATGCAGCCATTAATAAGCTGGCCAATGAGGCAGGCGTGGAGGTGATAGTACGCATCTCGCACACGCTCTACGATCTGGACAAGTATGTACTTCAAAGCTCATATTAACTGAGACACCAGTTACAGGACCTAACATGTTTATTCCCAGTAAACATTCATATACTTTACATTTGAACCTGGAATCTTGATATTGACTTTTTAAAAAACTGTAAATATATCAACTTCCATTGTACCTTTTCTTAATTCTATTGTGAATTTCATTTCTTTTCGCCCTGTTTCTTTTAATGCATTTCATTCTAATGAGATCTATTTCTTACTTACTGGTGAATTGTTGTCTCAGGATCATAGAGCTAAATGGAGGCCAGTCTCCGCTCACGTACAAGCGCTTCCAGACCCTCATCAGCAGGATGGAGGTGGTGGAAACCTCGGCAGAGACCATCACAGCAGAGGTCATGGGGTCCTGCAACACACCGCTCTCCGATGACCACGATGAGAAGTTTGGGGTTCCTTCTTTGGAAGAGCTTGGTTAGTCACCTAAATGTCAAAAACAACCTCTTTAAAAACATAAAGAAAGGTTGTTCCACGAGATTTAAAATATGACATACACACATTTATTTTCTTAGATATTGATAACCTTCTTTAACTAAATAGAACATACAGAACCACAATAGAAACCATGTGTTGCCATGTTAGCCACTATTTCACTGCATAAAATCATGCCAAACTTTCCATGACAATTCACAACCAGTTAAAACTTGTCTTTATGTTTAAAAACAGGCTTTGACACAGAAGGTCTGTCCTCAGCGGTGTGGCCTGGAGGAGAAACAGAGGCCCTCACTCGCCTAGAGAGGCATCTAGAGAGGAAGGTTAGAGTATAAGACATTTACTGTCTCTTACACTTTCTTCACATGTCTACATACAGGTAGTGGATGTTACAGTACAGAATTCTATTTGCTTCTCTCACTTGGGGATAATAATGTAGCCTTTATAATTTCATAGCAAACACTAATCAAAAAGTGTTCTCTTTTAGGCTTGGGTGGCTAATTTTGAACGTCCAAGAATGAATGCCAATTCCCTGTTGGCAAGTCCAACTGGACTCAGTCCGTATTTAAGATTTGGCTGCCTCTCCTGTCGGCTCTTCTATTTCAAACTCACAGACCTGTACAGGAAGGTGAGCTTTTCATTATAGTGTGTTACATTCTTCAGCATGATGTTGTTTCTGATGAACAGGCTCGGTAAATATTAATAGAATCAAATAAAATATTTATCACTTCACCATGGCAATTGAGAAATTTCACAAAATGTTACCACTGCACATCACATTTAAAGAACATTCCCACTGGAGCAAGTTGGGATAAAGTGCCATGCTTAATGGTACAATAGTGATAGCTCAAGGATTGACAGGATTTGGCCTTGCAACCTTAAGGTTTCAGGACCAAATCTTTAACCAGCAGTGTAGTTAATTTCACTTTTCTGAGTATCAAAAGTTTATTTCACTGTCTTTTCCACATTTCGCAGGTCAAAAGGAACAGCTCACCTCCTCTGTCACTCTACGGGCAGTTACTTTGGCGTGAATTCTTCTACACCGCTGCCACCAACAACCCATGCTTCGACAAGATGGAAGGTAACCCCATTTGCGTGCAGATCCCATGGGACAAAAACCCAGAAGCTTTAGCCAAGTGGGCAGAGGGCAGGACGGGTTTCCCCTGGATTGATGCCATCATGACTCAGCTGAGGCAAGAAGGCTGGATTCACCACCTGGCACGACATGCAGTTGCCTGTTTCCTTACCCGTGGAGATCTGTGGATCAGCTGGGAGGAGGGCATGAAGGTATAATGGCTATTTTTTTAAACATGCTTACTTAAAGATGACCGTAGACAAATTTAGAACGCTGTACATCATCAGAGGTCAATAAAATACCAGTATATAGACCGTTAATACCAACAATTTTTACAAATCCGATTAACAAATATTGAAGCTCTTTAAATCATAGTAGTGCCATTAATTAATTTATACATATATATATATATATATATATATATATATATATATATATATATATACTGTATATGTATATATCGTTTTAGGCACTTGGGAAAAATGTTGCATAGTGACGATGTCTTCAAAAATAATGCCATAAATAGTTTTCATTTATCAATTAACCTCATACAAAGTCCAGTAAACATAAAAAAGTTAAATCAATATTTGGTGTGACCACCTTTACCTTCAAAACAGTGCATGTGTGTGTATATATATATATATATATATATATATATATATATATATATATATATATATATATATATATATATATATATACTCCGATCAGCCATGACATTAAAACCACCTGACTAATAGTGTGTAGGTCCCCCCTCGCTCTGTTTTGTTGGCAGGAGGGGAACCTACACAATATTAGGCAGGTGGTTTTAATGTTGTGGCTGATCAGTGTTTATATACAGTATATATGCTCCTAGAATCCCTTATTAATATCCATAACACCTGAATTGTTCATTTTCAGTTACCCTACTATTAAAGAATACTTTAAAGCACACTTCAGACACTAATAAGACAGATCTTCAGTAATGGCATTCGCATGCATCTGTCTTCACAGGTCTTTGAGGAGCTGTTGCTGGATGCCGATTGGAGTGTGAATGCAGGAAGCTGGATGTGGCTCTCCTGCAGCTCCTTCTTCCAGCAGTTCTTCCACTGCTACTGTCCTGTTGGCTTCGGCCGCCGCACTGACCCCAACGGAGACTACATACGGTGAGTAAGGGCTAAACAACAACAACAGAAATGCAAAAAAAACATTTTTGCACCTAAACTACTGACACCAAGTCCAGTGCCAAATTTTCTGAATTCTCTGAAAGGTCGTAAGCATTCATCGTTTTTTTGGCATCCAAAACTATTTATAAATGGACCCATTCTTTGAAAATAAATAAGATAATTGTTATTTTAAAATCTTGTTTTATAGTTTTAAAATCCATACCTTCTGTGAATAGGCCTTTAGGTTTTACCATGGGTATCTTCTGTATTTATTACTAAATATAAGGCAACAAATAAATCTGAGGTTTTCATTTCTGATCTAATTTAATCTCCTTTGTTTCTTGAAGGCGATATTTGCCAGTGTTAAGGGG